>NC_134848.1:36962980-37306730 GCF_965363235.1 Mytilus galloprovincialis
ATGATATAAAAAAGAAAATGTGGTATGATTGCCAATGAGACAACTATCCACAAAAGACCAAAATGACACAGACATTAACAACTATAGGTCACCGTACGGCCTTCAACAATGAGCAAAGCTCATACCGCATAGTCAGCTATAAAAGGCCCCGATAAGACAATGTAAACAATGCAAACGAGAAAACTAACGGCCTTATTTATGTAAAAAAAAATAACGAAAAACAAATATGTAACACATAAACAAACGACAACCACTGAAATACAGGCTCCTGACTTGGGACAGGTACATACATAAATAATGTGGCGGGGTTAAACATGTTAGCGGGATCCCAACCCTCCCCTAACCTGGGACAGTGGTATAACAGTACAAAATAAGAACGAACTATAAAAATCAGATGAAAAAGGCTTAACTCATCAGATGGACAAAAATACAAGTGGACGTGGCCCGGTACTTATACATCCCGACACAAAAAGACACAATGAACAGATCTGAGAGTACTCGCAGTTATCTGACTGCTAGTTCAAAGCCACTAACAACTAATAACAACTAATAAAAAAATCATACATCTAAGACTATCAATCCGTACACATCCAACATCCAATGGATTTAGTGTAAAGACGTCATAAACAGCCAGAGAAAATCATGACCTTGTGCAATGCCAAGTTATAGGTATCGACAGATTGTATATCCATGAATATGTATATGCATATAACATACTAGTAATATTTAGTTAGCTTTTAATTTACTGATAACAAAATCAATATTTATACCAATAAAAACAATATTCAATGATCTTATTACAGTGTTGAATAGGTAACCTTTTAGAATAAGTTTATTTAAAGGAGCGATGGTGCCAAAGGAACATCACCATCTAAAAATGGAAAATTAACAATAGGGAACGAATAAATCGTCTCTTTTGTCGTAAATTTTAGTGTGGCACATCACACCAACTTCACCAGATATAAAAGAGTAGGATAATCTCACGATCAAAAATTTATCCATTTACCGTTACGCTTGAACATAAAACATGAACAAATTCGATAAATAACATGGTTGTCTTCTTCTTCTTCTTCCAGGTAAGGAGCCGGATTCAAAGCTGAATGTTAATGGTTCCGTGCGAAAACTTTACAGTGTCGGGCAACACAGAAAGTTTCTCTTGGCTATTTACAAATTACATTTAAAACGTTCGCAAAAATATACAATTAAGATTATTTACAACTGGTTTTTCCTACTTCCTTTCAGAGCATGCCTTTAGGGCAGCTCTGAATTCCTCAACGGTGTTGGTCGCTGTAACTGTTGTTGGTAGGTTGTTCCAGTCCCTGATTGTCCTCGGTAAGAAAGATTGGCCGTAGGTGTCTGTACTTGTTCTTTCTTGGAAGAAGCGGTTTTTACCTCTGGTCCGGTTATCATTCGGGGTCAAATATTGGTGGCGGTCTATGTCTATAACATCATGCTGGATATTGAATAGCATGCATAATCTGTTTGTTTTCCTCCGTTCTTCGAGGCTTTCCCACTTTAGATTTTTGACCATAGGTGTGACACAGCCAGGTGTTAGGTCTGTGTAGTTATTCACAAATCGTGCAGCTCTTTTCTGTACCTGTTCAATTGCCTTGATTTTATTTTGGGTGATTGGGTCCCATACTGTGCTTGCATATTCCACTTAATTTAAATGAAGGATGAGAGGTAAGCAATAAATCTAAGGTGTTCTCTTTTCGTGTTGAAAAGTCCACAACTTGTTCTAGTCCGTTGTCAGTTACAAGTTCTAATAATGCCTGGTTGGTTCTGGTAGGATACTGTCGATGGTCTATAGATGTTCTGCCCAGTTAATATCTGGAAAGTTGAAATCACCACCAATAAGGAATATATCTGTTTGATGTTTTGTTCTGATGTTATTTATTTCGTCTTTCATTTTATTCAGGTAGGTGTCATCTGTTTTATCAGGTGGTCGATAAAATGCACCTATAAGTATTTTCTTTTTTCCTTCTAAGTTAATAGTGCCTGTCAGTAGTTCTATGTCTGTGCTTTTTATGATGATACCCAGCTGTAATGTTTGTTTAGCTGCTATCATCACCCCTCCGTGAGGGTCCTTTAGTCGATCTCGGCGTTCCGTGTCAAAATGGAAGTAGTCTGGTATGATCTCACTTGATTTATGGATCAAGCCATGTTTCCGTGCCTACTATTACGTCTGACTCAGTTAAATTGATGATTGCTTCAAGTAGTTTACCCTTTTTTCTGAGACTTTGGAAATTGATATTTAACATTCTTAACTGCTTTTTAGTGGCTGGCTTGGTTTTAGTTGGTTTTATTGATGATGTCATGATCGGTATATCAGTTCTGAAAGATGTTGTGTTGAATGATGGTGAATTAATGCTTGATCCTGATGTTGATGGTATTGATGATTCTGATATACTGTCTACCATTAATGGATTGGTCGATATATTTTGTATTGAGTGCTTGCTGTTATCTCCATTTGGTATAAAATATATTTTTGTTGAAGAACTGTTTGGTTTGCAGCAAGATGGGCAAGTTCATGTGTCTTCACCTTTGACTAGGTTGCTGTATTCTGATGTTGAAATACCAATGCAGTTTATATGTGTCCACAAGCTATGGATGGTATTTTACATGCTTTTCGGCATATCGTGCATGGAAATCTTCGTCGTCTTGGTCCTGGGCTTGTCTCAATGCCACTCGGTAAGACTGTTTTAAATTTTTGTTGAGTCAATTGCATATGTTTTTTACAGCTTTTTATCCAGTAGTAAGTTTGTACAGATGATGTTACTGGGTTAAGATGGTGTTCAGATACGTATATATTCACCCCTTCTAGAGCATTGTTTTTATAAATGCAGTTCTGATATGTTGGTTTGTATTTATGTTGTGGGTAAGTATTACTTGATGTACAGTGAAAGCTTGTCTTATTTTTACTGATGTTTTGTTGAGTCTTCTGCTGAGTTCATATATTTTACCATTTAGTTCCTGTATTTGTTTTGTCGCTAGGAAATCCTTAACTTTGTATGTTTCTGGTCTTTTATGCCCTTTTTTCTTGTTTCAGTTTGATATAGATATGAGTTGGCAATCAATAAATTTTATTTCAGCATTGAGTCAGAGATTACTCTGACGTCAAACGGCTGTTTTGAAAGACAAGATGGGGCCGTGGGACGTCAGAGCTCGTCCCATATAAAACAAGTGGATATCTGCCCACCCAAAATAGATGCGCTGCTTCATCGCTTCTAGTGCCAATTAACGGCCTTGGAATTATAAAAATCGGGTATCAATGTGTTCATTTTTCATTTATCTCTTCATTTATGTAAGCTTCACCTACCTGCCACCCTTTATTTTTCCATATTTAAACAGTTTTCACAGTGACCCATTGATTCAGACATTTTTTACTTTTATTTCGGAGTGATCTCGGACTATTCAGCATGTTGATAATTGTCAATAATACTTATAGCTCTTTTGTATGGCTCTGTTATTGTAAAATTTTAATTTTATGTATTTTCCTTCCTTTGTGGTGAGATCACAGGTCCCAGATCAGAGGTAAATAATTATGTGGTGGTGTCTCTTGATGGCCTTCGCAATTCTAGTTTTGATCAGGTTAACCTGAATTTAAAAAAAAAAACCTACAGTTCACTCCTCTTGTTGGCCTGTCCTACTTCCTTCGCCCTGTGTTGCTTGAAGTGTACCCAGTTTGGGAAAAGGATTGTTGGTCGGCATCGTTTATAACGGAGCGGCCCTGTTCATATGAGTCTCTTTGCTCTTTTTTCTGGTCTTGGTTGTATGGGTGGGCTTTGCTGATTGAGTTTGTTAATACTTTCATTGTTTAATAAAGAAATTTCCGGTTTGGCAATGAACTCTTTTCCATCGATGTATATTTTGTCTCTAACAAGTACTGCAGTTGTTGCCCCCGATTTACACCAAGTTTCCAGTGGAAATTCGTTTTGCAACCAATTGTTTCGTAGAGTATAGCCTAAGATTGCAGTTTTATGTTGGAAGCCAGGAGGAAATTGTGGCTGGTCTGCAATGTATTTTTCTAATTTTCTGCTCATATGGTGATTTTGTAAATTGATTTATCCCGCTAGATTGTTTACATAGAGATAAACAAGAAGTTGGAATGTCAAACAAAGAGGTGCGTTCCCGCCAGTTGTCAAATTTTGAAATCAAATTTGTTAATATAAAGATCTGCATTTGTTTACATTTTCCCTCCTGATTTTAATTTGTTGCTCTACAAGAGAACTCCGTAAAGGGAGGTAATTCGATTAGGTAAATACAGGGCAGTGGCAACGTATATTTGTTCCGCCTTAAGCCCCAATCACACTGTTGTGTTTGAAGAGCAACGTTTTACTACGTTTGGAAAGCGTAGCGAAATGGGAATATATGACAAGCGTATCGAAACGTAGGGATCCTTTGTTTAAATCGGGACCTGCCCCATATGTTTTGAAAATTCAACAACAAACGTAGCGAAAATTGAAACAAAGTAGAAACCTAGTAAATGCGTATCAAAGCCTAGCGGAACGTAACAAAACGTGCTTACTACGTATCAACGTATCGAAACGTATCAATGCGTGACGGAAACATTGGTCTACACGTACTAATACCGGCGTAGCAAAACGTGATATGAACGTAGCCCAAACCTAGTAAAAAGTAAAATCACAAAAGAAAACTAGCTTTCAAAATAACGGAACATTTTTATTCAAAACGTAGTTGAAACGTAGCATTTTAAAACGGGATAAAACGTGACAGTGTGACTGGGACTTAACAGAAGTTCCAATGGAAACTTTGTTATAAACATTGTCATAAAATCTATTCCTGTTGGAACAAATACTCTATACCATTTATTCCGTTTGGAACATATACTGTTATATTTATTCCTGTGGAAATAATATTCCAGAATATTTTTTTCCTTGGAACTTACATTAAGAAGGAACTTCTATTCCGTGACAGGACAACTCAACTTTTCAGTGTCAATTAATTTCAACATAGTCAATTTAACCACTATTTTTTTCTTGTATAACCTTAATCCAGTCTCTCTATTCATATAATCAACAATATAAGATATAACTGCATTTTTTACAACACCTGATCAAAATAGGATCTAAAACACCCTTTTATTGCACTTTTTACCCTATTTTAGCTAAATAATTTTTTTTTTAAAGAAAGTTTTCTGTTGAACACAATTTTTATTTGGTTTTTTTTTAAACTGATTTTTTTTTTTATACTTCATGGACAAAGTTAGAGGATTTCGAATATATAACAAAACAATGAAAAACGTCGCCAGCTAATATAATATAATATAATTGTATTATATTATATGTATGTTACTTGATGATCGCTGTATAACATCTGTTATGTTATGTAACATCTCAAAGGCTTTTGATAGGGTATGGCATAATGGCCTCTTGGTAAAACTAAACGCATATGCTATTGATAGAAATATGTACAAATATTTTGAAAGTTGTATTTCAAATAATTACATTATATGTATGTTTCATTATATTCTGATTAACTAACTGCACATCACGTGTTATTCCTTAAGCAATTGCATCCCTCAATAAAACTTATCAATCATGAAAACACGTGGTTCCACAAAAAAGTGCACAGGTGAATTAAATTAAAAAAAATATGAAATTCGTGTTTTCATGATCATAGCTAAAAAATGTAATTATAAGTATTGCATTTTTCGTTTTGTAACTTCATAGGGTTGTAAAAGCGTTGACCGTGCGTACATTTTTAGAATGAAGCGCTTCCGCACTTCATACAAAATGTACTTCGGTCAACGTTTTTACACCCCAATAAAGTTACAAAAAGAAGCATTCAATTCTTAAATAAAAAAAACAAAGCGATGTCATATTCGCCTTTTTAGAATACTAGTGCAAGAGTTCCACAAGGCGCTTTATTGGGTCAGCTACTATTTCTTATTTATGTAAATGACATAGGTGATACTCTGTTATCTTCCCAAGATGGAATTAAAATAGAATTTCTAAATCAAGCAGTAGATATTGTCTCCTGTCATTAATACTTAGGAATTTCTTTTTATTCCGATGGAAAATTACATGCACATATAGAAAACATTTCTAACTGTGCAAGCACAAGATTAAATGTTTATTTAAAATTGAAATATGTACTGAATAGAAATTATCTTGCTCGTATAAACTTAACATTTATAAGACCCATTATGGAATAGCATGTGAATTATTGGATGGTGTTGTACTCAACAAGGTGTCAACAATTTAAAACATGTTCAGTTAGAGGCAGGAAGATTATTAACTGAGTTGCCCGTGTTAGCTAGTCGGGAAGCTATTTATTTTGAAAAAGACCGGCAATTACTAGTGGACAGAAGAAAGTCCATGTGTGCTATTCTTTTCATAATGGGACTGCACCTAATTATCTCTACTGTGTTGATAAATATTCCGTATCAACTTCACAAATAATTTTGGTCTTGTGTTTCGTGAGATGCATTTCTATTTGTATCCATCTGATGAGTTAAGCCTTCTTCAAATCATGTTTACAGAGTATACTGTTGTTGCTATTACACTATTGTACAGGCTTAGGGTGCGGTTTAATCCCACAATTTTTTGTATGCGCCTGTCCCAAATCAGGAGCATGTAATCCAGTGGTTATCGTTAGTTCTTGTCTGTCAAACTTATTTTTAGTATATTTTTTATTTGTTATTGATAAGGCCGTTAGTTTTCTCATTTGTATGATTTCACATTTTTCATGTCGGGGCCTTTTGTATGACTTCTTCTCATTGATGACGGCCGTACTTTCGTTTTTGCGTATGCGCTTCGTCTTCATGCATGCGTTTTTTAAATTTATTTTTTGGACAATTTGTTTGTTTTTCTTGTGATTAAGATTATAATGATAATATTGACTGCTGCCCCCCCCCCCTTTTAACATTTGTATCTTATATATCTAATTTGTATTGTTTACACAGTGATGTCAATATTATAATAATGGAATTGTATTTTCAGATAAGTGAACAGTTTAACTAACAGATCTGTACCAAGTCAGGCATATGGCAGTTATTTTCGTTTAGTTTAGCTAAATTTGATAGAGGACTTTCCAATTTGAACTCCTTGGGGTTCGGTATATCCAGGATATATTTAGGAATTGAATGCTTCTTTTTGTAAATTTTTGGGGTGTAAAAGCGTTGACCGAAGTACATTTTGTATGAAGCGCGGAAGCGCTTCATTCTAAAAATGTACGCACGGTCAACGCTTTTACAACCCTATAAAGTTACAAAAAGAAGCATTCAATACTTATAATTACATTTTTTAGCTATGATCATGAAAACACGAATTTTATATATTTTATTATTTAATTCACCTGTGCACTTTATTGTTGGAGCACTTGTTATCATGAGTGAAAAGTTGTATTGAGCAATGCAACTGCTTACGGAATAACACGTGATGTGCAGTTAGCCAATCAGAATTAAATATTATAATGAAACATACATCTAATGTAATTATTGTAATTTAAGCTCCGACGGCATCAATTGGTTATTTGGCGACGCGTTACCAAAGACGGTATACTGGTATTTGCGACCATCAAATCACCAATTCATTGATGCCATCTGAGCTAAAACAATATTGTTATCTCCTTTCCAATGGTTTTAGACTAGTAATTTTGGGGTCCTTTATAGGTTTTTGTTTTGTGTGAGCCAAGGCTCCGTGTTGAAGGCCGTACATTGACCTATAATGGTTTACTTCTATAGTAATTGTTATTTGGATGGAGAGTTGTCTCATTGGCACTCACACCACAGCTTCCTATATCTTTATATTAAATACATGCACAAAGAAACCAATAAAAAACAATATTCGAACCCACAAACGTACTTTGTGATTCATCAATATTTACCGAGTCTGGATTGTCCATGGATTAAGCGTTTTTTTATGTGTCCCTTATGGCCTCCGTATATTTTAGAAAAAGAACTTGTACTTTTAAAATATTTGTGTAAAACGTAAACTAGGTAAGATTATTTTTTTCTTGTGTTTCATTTTTTCCATCTGTTAAGATTTATATTTTGATCATGGATGTAGGCATTATTTATGCATATATATATAGTATTGACTTTATGAATTTATGAATAAGATAAACAATAATGCACAATAAGAACAAATTGTTTTTTTACTGTTGAACGGGTGATAACTCTATCAAGATAATTAAATACGAGAACATATTATGTTGTTGTGCAGTTTTAATATAGAGGAAATTTTATTTCTATTGCTATATATCATAATCGAAAAAATCTTCAACATTAACTTTCTGTGGACAAGACATTATGTAATAACCCACCATACTTTCTTACTTTGCAAAGGTTTCACTGTGTTTTAAAGTATTGCACAAAACTATATTTGATTTCTGTTTTTTTTTTCCATTAATTTCCGGCAGTATCTGATCTAAAACTGAGAGTAAACTAGTACTGTTATGATTGTTATTGTACTTTTCACTGTAATGAGACATAATTCTGTGTTACTATAACCTACTCTTCGATTATCATGTTTACTTCAATCTTTTTCTGTGTTTTGATATTTTCCTCTTTACCTTGGACAGCAGGGTGTATATATATATATATATGCACAACATGAGAACAAAGTATAGAAATCTGCGGAAAAAAACTCAACTCGTCATATTGACACAAAGCAGGGAAAATCATCAAGTAAAGACACAGACCGGACTTTAAGTCAGTATCATTTATTACAAACCCATAAAAGTGTCCAGCTGGATTTCTGTAAGGAGGATCAATATACGTTAATGTAAGAAAATACGGTGGGGTCATCCCATAGGTGTTTGGGAACAGACGTACATGTGGAGGATCCCCACCCCACCCCATCCCCCTATTATGTATCATGACTGAAGATATGACCCATAAATATTTCATCACCATCCTATATACATAAAAAGACGATGTGGTATGGTTGACAATGAGACGAATCTCCACAAGAGACAAAATGACACAGAAATTAACAATTTATAGGTCACCGTACGGTCTTCAATAATGACCAAAGCCCATACTGCATAGTCAGCTATAAAAGGCCCCGATATGACAATTGTAAAACAATTCAAACGAGAAAACTGACGGCCTTATGAATGTACGAAAAATGAAAGAAAAACAAATATGTAACGCATCAACAATCGACAACTAATGAATTACAGGCTCCTGATTTGGGACAAGTACATACATGCAGAATGTGGTGGGGTTAAACATGTTAGCGGGATCCTAACACTCCTCTAACCTGGAACAGTGCTGTAACAGTACAACATAAGAACGATCTATAAAAATCAGTTGAAAAGGCTTAGCTCCTCAGAAGGTTACAATTAGAAATACATCCAACAAACACACATAGGGCTCACTTGTATACATATTTATTCCTTAATATTTGCTATAAATACACTTGAACGAATTATAACAAAAAAGAGAGGCAAAAGATACCTGAGGGACATTCAAACTCATAAGTCGAGTGTCTTAACTTTTGACAGTTTAAGTTTCATCCGAAAACTGAAATGTTTTAAAAATGGGTCATTCATATTAAATAGACATAAGGGTGGACTGTGTTTGATATGTCTAATCGAAATATGAAAGTTACTCATCCATTGACACGTACGTTCTTAAAGGGTATTGATGGAGAGGGTTGATCTTTTCTGTATTTTATAGATAACTTATTGTAGGTTGGTTTTTTTTTATCTATTCTTTATTCATATTGTCCATTCGTTTCTATATTCTTTATATTAAGCACCATATATTAACTCTAGTATACTTTGTGTTCAGTGGCGGATCCAAAGGGGGGAGCCCCCTTTTTTGACTATCTTTTTCTAATGGTCCCATATGGTTGGAACCCCTCTTTATCCTGGAAGGAACCCCCTCCTTTTTTATTGGTCAGATCCCCGTGCGGTTTGTCTATATCATGCTATTTTTTTTATATTCCTTTGATGTATCCCTTAATCTCTACCTTTAATATATTGTGTTAACCCGATCCAAACCATCAAAATACAGTCGTGAAATTGCGACCAGTTGACAAATTAGTAAATGACTCATTCAAGCCACACGTCTGTGTATATTTCAGATAGGAAGAATCCGGTCCCCTCGCGAAATGTAGCGTACAGGTACAATGGAATAATATCCTAGACACTGCAGTTCCCTGGTGCCCAGAGTCCACGTATA
Source organism: Mytilus galloprovincialis (assembly GCF_965363235.1). Taxonomy (NCBI): domain Eukaryota; kingdom Metazoa; phylum Mollusca; class Bivalvia; order Mytilida; family Mytilidae; genus Mytilus; species Mytilus galloprovincialis. The sequence goes on from NC_134848.1 coordinate 36,973,137, forward strand.
TTGAGTTCTACAAGGATAATATGAAAGGGTAGGGGTCCTATTTCTATATTCTTTACATATTTATGTAATTTCTTGACCTTTAAATTACGTTTTTTCTATAAACTTCACGAAAATTGTTTTACTATTCAAATTTTCTGCCGGTAGTGACTAGTCGAGGTGATTTCTAATACTTTATTGGGTACATCGAGGATGTGTAACAGTCTGTCTTTCATTTCTGCAAGGATTTGTATTTTACTCAAAAATCCTTGATTTCTATAATCACCGAGCATATATTGTATTACCATTTTTATTTTGTTACCGGTATATTTATTTTGTTTCTAGTGAGTCCCGGTGTTCTGCCAGTGGAGCAAAGAGCCCATTATATAGAGCCCATAATTTAATCCCTTGAATACAACAGCAAATTGGGATGGAGCCCTGGTAACCCGGTACGAATTAATTTTGTTATCCATGTTATCCCCAACCCATTTCCACATATTTCTTTTTATCTCATTTTTTTATTACTGATTTTTTTATTTGTAAAAGTACTGCAGAAGTGAAGGGGGTCGATTGGGTCCTGATCCCGAAATCTCGGGCCTTAAAAACATGAAATCCTGAGGTCCCGAATTTAAAGAAATTTAAATCCCGACAACCTGAAATTCGAAAAAGAATTCCCGGATCCCGAAAGGTTCAATACCTAAATCCCGAGCTTAAAAACACTCGATCCCGACACAAGGTCCTACCCCCCCCTTTTTTTTTAGCTCACCTGGCCCAAAGGGCCAAGTGAGATTTTCTCATTACTTGGCGTCCGGCTTCCGTCGTCGTCGTCGTCGTCGTCCGTCGTCGTCGTCGTCCGTCGTCGTCCGTCGTCGTCCTGCGTTAACTTTTACAAAAATCTTCTCCTCTGAAACTACTAGGCCAAATTTAACCAAACTTGGCCACAATCATCATTGGGGTATCTAGTTTAAAAAATGTGTCCGGTGACCCGGCCAACCAACCAAGATGGCCGCCATGGCTAAAAATAGAACATAGGGGTAAAATGCAGTTTTTGGCTTATAACTCAAAAACCAAAGCATTTAGAGCAAATCTGACATGATCACGAATTTTCAGATGAATCGGACATTTTTGTTGGGTTGCTGCCCCTGAAATGGTAATTTTATGGAAATTTTGCTGCTTTTGGTTATTATCTTGAATATTATTATAGATAGAGATAAACTGTAAACAGCAATAATGTTCAGCAAAGTAAGATCTCCAAATAAGTCAACATGACCAAAGTGGTCAGTTGACCACTTTAGGAGTTATTGCCCTTTATAGTCAATTTTTAACCATTTTTCGTAAATCTTAGTAATCTTTTAGAAAAATCTTCTCCTCTGAAACTACTGGGCCAAATTTAACCAAACTTAGCCATAATCATCATTGGGGTATCTAGTTAAAAAAATGTGTCCGGTAACTCGGCCAACAAACCTAGATGGCCGCCATGGCTAAAAATAGAACATGGGGGTAAAATGCAGTTTTTGGCTTATTACTCAAAAACCAAAGCATTAAGAGCAAATCTGACAGGAAGTAAAATTGTTGATCAGGTCACGATCTATCTGCCTTGGAATTTTCAGATGAATCGGATAATCGGTTGTTAGGTTGCTGCCCCTGAATTGGTAATTTTGAGGAAATTTTGCTGTTTTTTTTGTTATTATCTTGAATATTATTATAGATAGAGATATTAAAACTGTAAACAGCAATAATGTACAGCAAAGTAAGAACTAAAAGTAAGTCAGTATGACCAAAATAGTCAATTGACCCCCTAAGGAGTTATTGCCCTTCATAGTCAATTTTTAACAATTTTCTTAAAATTTGAAGATTTTCAATAACATTTTCCATAGAAAGTACTGTTATAGATAGAGATAATTGTAAGCAGCAAGAATGTTTAGTAAAGTTACGTTGAATACCATGACGTTAGATCAACGTTGAATTTAGGTCGATCAACGTCACGACCATATTTCAACCAAGGCGTTGTCACAACGTTGAGTGCCCACTGGGTAAGATCTACAAACATATCACCATCACCAAAACACGATTTTGTCATGAATCCATCTGTGTCCATTGTTTAATATTCACATAGACCAAGGTGAGCGACACAGGCTCTTTAGAGATCTTTAGAGCCTCTAGTTTCTCATAAGTAGCGCCGGGATCCAGACCAGTAGTTTAATAAAAAGGGGCACTGACTGACCCCGCCTCTCCAGTCATGATACAGTGATTTCCTCTATAATCAACCCATTTTTTCCCCACAAAAAGGGTCCAGGCACCCTAGAGTCCCCCTTTTAGATCTGCCTCTGTGCTAGTCCAAATAATTATGACGTCTGGCAAGGCTATTTAGCGTCCCAGAAAAAAAAATTAAATAGCCTTGCCAGACGTCATAATTATTTGGACTACCTCTGTGCATATATATAATTATTCACATTCCATGACTCTTCCATTATGATGACTAAGTAAGTTTACATGATTTGACTTCATTCCAGTTTTATAAATGTATTGCCGTTTATACTTTTTACCGCCTTCTCGTGACCCCATAACTTTCCTCCTTTTTAACAAATTTCTCATTATTACGTCCACCCCTTAAGGATCTCTGAATGGGCTTTATATATATATATATGCACCCACCCTTAAAATACTAGCAAAGAAAACAGTAAGCAACGAGAAATCTATTTTTAGCAAGTTTATTTACGACAACTTAATCAACGTAATCGCCCGAAGAAACACGAGCTTTTCTTTATCATCTAAGCGTTTGATCGTTACCTGGTCAATGTAGATATTGTCACAGGTAAAACAAGTTTGCACATAATCAAGATATCTTGATAATATTCGGTGGGTGGAAGAGGTCATAATTTTAAAGACAATATAGCACCATCAAAACAAATGGATTAGACAAATTACTTGGAATATGTAAAACCCTGAAGAATAACCTTTTGAATTAAAAGAAGTTCTTGTCTCAAAATGACGGCAAATGAACTTTATGTGAAGGTAAATACGCCCATTTAAACAGGATATACTGTTGAGTGTTGTGTTTATATATATACCGTTTGACAGATTGTGAAACGGGATTTGATTTTAAAGCATCTGGTCACCAAACTAAACAATAAATTATTAAAATTTAGAACCATTTATTCTGTTAAAGCTTGACAATAACACACACAAAAACATAAATAAATTTGAATCACCAAATGTGTCTTAAATTTTGCATCCAAAACTTAAACTTGTCTTAAGATATATGTACAATACTCCTTTAATATCATTATATGAGAGATGCCGTTAACTGTAAGGCCTGAAACGATAATTTTTGGTTACTGTTAGCATAAAATTTGGTTAAAATGTTATCATGAGTTGTCGGAGGACTAAAATAATTATTAGTAAGGCCAAAAATAAAATATTGTTTGTATCCCCTCCACCGACCGACCCGGTAAAATCGCCGCGACTTGAAAAATTTTATTGGCCATTCTTGTCCAAAATTTTTGTTTTTGTTTTTTGCTACATGTTGGTTTTTGGTGACATCTTTCCGATGCTGCAGTAAACGTGCATTGTTTTTTTGTCATACCTTTCCGATGCTGTGGTTAATAAGCGTTTTAATTGAGGCATTTTTGCATTGAAGCGTCTATATGATTTGGAATCAAGGAAAACAAACATAATGCCTTGCCACACAATTTGTTTTGTGTGCAAGGGTAATATTTGAAAATAAAAAATCTGTAGCATCTTTCAACCCACTGAGTGCACCTTGATTGGCTTTGTCTTTTACCTCTGTTCCTGTTTAAAGGATAAAATCTTTGAGTAAAAATGGTCTGAATGTGTGCTTTTGTAGGTTTCATACCATCAAATGAATAGGAAAAAAGGAGGTTCCTGTATACTGTTTTTTACACCAGAAAACTGGGGTGTATACTGAATACAGGGAATACCCCACTTTTCTTGACTTATCTTACCTGTTGAATTTTGTAAAAATTCAATATAGAAAAATTATATCAAGAAATAAAATAAAATAATTTGCCTACCTACCTACCCATACCCTGATAACCTCAGTCGGGGAGGGGAAACAAAGATATTTTTAATGTTGGCCTAACAGTTGTTTTTTAAAAGAATTTAAACTGACATAAAACATGTACTGAAATTTTTTTTCGTCATAAAGAAAATATGTGTATCATAAATTACCGTTACCATCATTTCAACATTTAGCAAGATTTTTTAGTGTAATTCGTCATGACAGTTCACCCATTACGACCCTCATATATCTTGCTTTGGTCACTTCTGCACATCAAAGATTATCGCTCTTTGTTGAAATCAGGTCACCGTCAGGCCTTATGCTACTGATATCATTCTCTAGGGCAAAGAAATACTTGAAAAACCTAAAATGACAATTCAAGACAAACACTGTGACAACATTTCTATTGCTAAAATGGTAATCTCAAGCATTAGATAAAATTGGACATGAGCAATACTATGAATACCAAAATAGAAATAAACATAGTGGGATCCAGGGGCTGCTTTGGGGGGTGGGGGATTCATCACATCTCTACATGCTTTTATAATGCGAAGTCACTTTTCCCTATGACTTTGATGTATTGTCAGGTGTCCTTGATACCAAATTATCAATAGGGAAGAGATGAAATACATGTACATGTGTATTTGTGTGTAGATTTTCAATGGGTTATGGACTTATGGTTTGTTCCTAATTCTGTGTACTTGCAATTAAGGCCAACATTAAAAATATCTTTGTTTCCCCTCTCCCGACTGAGGTTGTTAGGGTATGGGTAGGTAGGTAGGCAAATTATTTTATTTTATTCCTTGATATGGTTTTCTATATCACAGTGAATTTGTACAAAATTCAACAGGTAAGGCTCAAGTCAAGAAAAGTGGGGTATCCCCTGTATTCTAATTCAGTGTACACCACAGTTTTCTGGTGTTAAAAAAACAGTATACCGGGACCTTCTTTTTTTTTTTCCTATTCATTTAATTTAATGAAATCTACAAAAGCGCACATTCTACTTGTGATACTAATGCCTATTGATAGCAAGTGTTTTTTTAGTTAAAAAATCAAGCTTATTTCAAGTCTAATTATTAGACTTGAAATAAGCTTGATTTTTGTAACTAAAAATTTGACGCATAACTCACAACAAAACAATTCCTTGGTTCCCCAATTCATACCTTGATCATCAATTATGAGATGACAAAAAGATACATGTATTTTTATCACTTGGGAATTAAAATTCAATGAATAAAAATTTTCAATAGAAGTGAACATAATTCAGTTATGTTCAGTTACACCTGGATCATGCAGCTTGGTCAATTGATTCCCAAACAAAGATTTGTATGTTTTTTTCGAGTTCTAGAAGAAACAAGGCTTCCCATTATATTCATGTTTTGTATTTCCTAAAATACTTTTAATAAGTATTTACGAATTCTACTGATGCAGGTATAACGTTAAAATGTGTCCTTTTGTAATTTTCATGCCATAAATTGAAAAAGGAAATCCCATTTAAACTGTTTTTTTTTACACCAGAAAACAGGGACGTTCCCTGAAAGCAGGGAATACATGTATCCCACATTTCCTGACTTGTGCCCAACCTGTTCAAAGACAGAGTAGATAGATTTTAAAGCACAAGTCAGACCATTTTTACTCAAAGTCTTTAAGATTTCATCCTTTAACAGGAACAGAGGTTAGACACAAAGCAAATCAAGATGCACTCAGCGGATTGAAAGATGCTTCATTTTTTTTTATTTTCAAAAAAAGATCACCCTTGCAAACAAACGAATCATGTGGGAAAGCATTTTGTTTGTTTGTTTTCCTTGATTACGAATCATGTAGACGCTTCAATGCAAAAATACCTTGATTTAAAACGCTCGTTGACTACAGCATCGGAAAGGTATCCCCAAAACCCAACGATCATTGACTTCAGTATCGGAAAGATATCACCAATAACCAACATAGCGAAAAACAAAATAGTGGACAAGAATGGCCAATAAAATTTTTCGGGTAACGGTGATTTTACCGGGTCGGTCGTGTGAGGGGAAACAAACAATATTTTATTTTTGGCCTAAGCAAACAGGGAAAAAAATATTTACATGTTATGTTGTTACATGTAAGTACATCGTTTTTTATACGACCGCAAAATTTGAAAAAATTTTCGTCGTATATTGCTATCACGTTGTCGTCGTCGTCGTCGTCCGGCGTCCGAATACTTTTAGTTTTCGCACTCTAACTTTAGTAAAAGTGAATGGAAATCTATGAAATTTTAACACAAGGTTTATGACCACAAAAGGAAGGTTGGTATTGATTTTGGGAGTTTTGGTCCCAACATTTTAGGAATTAGGGGCCAAAAAGGGCCCAAATAAGCATTTTCTTGGTTTTCGCACTATAACTTTAGTTTAAGTTAATAGAAATCTATGAAATTTTGACACAAGGTTTATGACCACTAAAAAACGGTTGGGATTGATTTTGGGAGTTTAGGTTTCAACAGTTTAGGAATTAGGGGCCAAAAAAGGGCCCAAATAAGCATTATTCTTGGTTTTTGCACAATAACTTTAGTTTAAGTAAATAGAAATCAATGAAATTTAAACACAATGTTAATGACTACAAAAGGAAGGTTGGTATTGATTTTGGGAGTTTAGGTCCCAACAGTTTAGGAATTAGGGGCCAAAAAGGGACCCAAATAAGCATTTTTCTTGGTTTTCGCACCATAACGTTAGTATAAGTAAATAGAAATCTATGAAATTTAAACACAAGGTTTATGACCATAAAAGGAAGGTTGGTATTGATTTTGGGAGTTTTGGTCCCAACAGAATAAGGGGCCCAAAGGGTCCAAAATTAAACTTTGTTTGATTTCATCAAAATTGAATAATTGGGGTTCTTTGATATGCCGAATCTAACTGTCATGACTGTGTATGTAGATTCTTAACTTTTGGTCCCGTTTTCAAATTGGTCTACATGAAGGTCCAAAGGGTCCAAAATTAAACTTAGTTTGATTTTGACAAAAAATGAATCAGTTAGGTTCTTTGATATGCTGAATCTAAAAATGTACTTAGATTCTTGATTATTGGCCCAGTTTTCAAGTTGGTCCAAATCGGGGTCCAAAATTAAACTTTGTTTGATTTCATCAAAAATTGAATAAATGGGGTTCTTTGATATACCAAATCTAACTGTGTATGTAGATTCTTCATTTTTGGTCCTGTTTTCAAATTGGTCTACACTAAAGTCCAAAGGGTCCAAAATTAAACTTAGTCTGATTTCAACAAAAATTGAAATCTTGGGGTTCTTTGATATGCTGAATCCAAAAATGTACTTAGATTTTTTATTATGGGCCCAGTTTTCAAGTTGGTCCAAATCAGGATCTAAAATTATTATATTAAGTATTGTGCAATAGCAAGTCTTTTCAATTGCACAGTATTGCGCAATGGCAAGAAATATCTAATTGCACAATATTGTGAAATAGCAAATTTTTTTTTAATTAGAGTTATCTTTCTTTGTCCAGAATAGTAAGCAAGAAATATCTAATTGCAAAATATTGTGCAATAGCAAGATTTTTTTTTAATTGGAGTTATCTTTTTTTGTCCAGAATCAACTTAAATCTTTGTTATATACAATATACAATGTATATTCACTTTTTACTACCAACTGATAAATTATAATAAATAACATTCAGTGATAACAAGCAGTTTTTTTACATCTTAATATTTTATGATGTATTTAAATGAGTAGTTATTGTTGCAAACTCCATTAGAAATTTTAATTGAGATTAGTTTTGGAATAAGGGAAAGGGGGATGTGATTAAAAAAATTGGGTTCAATTTTTCTCATTTGAAATTTCATAAATAAAAAAGAAAATTTCTTCAAACATTTTTATGCCCCACCTACGATAGTAGAGGGGCATTATGTTTTCTGGTCTGTGCGTCCGTCCGTCCGTCCGTCTGTCCATTCGTTCGTCCGTCCGTTCGTCCGTCCGTCTGTCCCGCTTCAGGTTAAAGTTTTTGGTCAAGGTAGTTTTTGATGAAGTTTAAGTCCAATCGACTTCAAACTTAGTACACATGTCCCCTATGATATGATCTTTCTAATTTTAATGCCAAATTAGAGTTTTTACCCCAATTTCACGGTCCACTGAACATGGAAAATGATAGTGCGAGTGGGGCATTCGTGTACTGAGGACACATTCTTGTTTTGAGAGGATTAATATTCAACAACATAGTGAATTGCTCTAAGAGAAAACAAAAATTTTAAGTTCATTAGAACACATTCATTCTGTGTCAGAAACCTATGCTGTGTCAACTATTTAATCACAATCCAAATTTAGAGCTGAATCCAGCTTGAATGTTGTGTCCATACTTGCCCCAACCGTTCAGGGTTCAACCTCTGCGGTCGTATAAAGCTACGCCCTGCGGAGCATCTGGTTGTACATTGTCAAATGATTGTAGCTACAATATTAGTTTAAATTGACTATTACAAATGTCCTCAAAGACTAACTTTTGCATTTAAAGATATTTTGCAATCAAATACAATTTTGAACTTTCTCCAAATTAATTTATGCTATTGAATTCTGCTTTGATGTACATGTATATTCCCTTTACTACCGTAACAAATGAAGGGGTCTTTCTGATTCACTTCGTATGTGAAAGTTAGTTCTGAGTTTTTCCATGCTTTTTGTTGAACTCATTGGTATAGGTGAACCACAAATTTCAATTTTAAACTACAAATTTTTCATAGGTTTCATATGCAAAAACATGGCAAAACCACAGAATTTAATATCAACAAAAATGCAAGTTTTCCTCAAACCCAAAAATTGAGTCAACAGTAACCATGGTAACATGAAATCTGATGCATAAGGTCATTTTGAAATATAAGTTTTGATTTTTAAATTCTTAAGTTTACAAAAAAAATAATTCATTAAGTTACCTTCGCTTCCTCAGATCATTGATACAAACGGAGATTAATAAGATTTGTACATTTTATACAATATATAACATGTATTAACAATTATCTTACCTCCTATACATTTCCAGGAATATGATTGGTTAAAAGCGTCCGCGTGCAAACCGTGTATATTTGATATTAGGTTAGTAGGGAGGCGGGGCTTATCTCATACACGGTTAGTAGTGGAGTTACGTCCCTTTATATTCCTTATTAGGTAAGAAGGGGCGGGGCATATTTCATCCACGGTTAGTAATGGTGTTAGGTCCCTTTATAAAAAACAAAACGGTACTGAGAAAAAAATCTTAAAAGTTCCAACAGACGAAGAAATTGGAAACAAATTCATAAAACACATTTAAACCTTACAAGTCGTTATTGTTGGCATCTGTTTTTGTAGGATCAATGGAAGTATTTTCTTAGTGCTAACAGTATTGAAGACTTGCTCATTTTGAGAATCACTAGTCTTAATTTCACACGTTAAGATAGTCGGTAAGATAAATTCGTTACATAGTGTGCTAGTGACGTAATACGGTATATATGGGGTCAGTAAATTCCATATGGGGATTCGAGCTTCGCTCTCACCCCATATGGAATTTACTGACCCCATATATACCGTATTAGGTCACTAGCACACTATGTAACTAATAATACCCATTAACAATGATTAATACAATGTATGTCAGATTCTGGGAAATACAAGCAAAGTTTTGTGCATGAGAGGGTGTGGCTACATTGTTGTGATACCCCAACACCCATAACTTTTGTTTTGATTGGTAGCATCCACTATCATGACTATACACTACTCATAGATAGAAATATCATGGTATGTCCAATTCTTGTACATTTTCTGGAATAGCCCTTATGTACAATGTATAACATGTATAAGAATACAAGAAATATTTCCCCCCGCAGAAATAAAATTACCAGTAATAAATCCTTGAAAGTGTTTTCTTAGCTATAAAGTATCTGACAATTAATTAAACCCCTTCAAATTTAATTGTTCCAAAAATAAACTCAATCAGAAATCTATTGCCAGTTTACACTTACGCAAATAAACAAAAGCTATTGTATCTGCTGCTGTTAATATAAGTATCTAGTGCATCACACATAAATAAACAAATCCTATTGAATCTTGTATCTGCTGCTGTTAACATAAGTATCTTGTACATCATGACTAATAATCAAAATTACAAATTTGACATTTTGGATAATTATTTAACGATTACTTAAATACTCAGCTATTATTAAATATAGTTGTGTGTATTAACTATGAATCGACTAAAGAATTGTGATAGTATTTACCGGAGATTTAATTTTCAAAGTTTTCTGCAAGATTCCGATGTTCAGGAGCTTTTCGCAAAGGTCTGTAACTTTGGGACTTTGGGGTCTATTGTCTTACGAACAAGGGGAACACATGGAATGATAGTATTATTAAGAATTTCATGACTAGTAGTCATGGTAATGGATAGTTTGAAAACATCTGTTCGTCAATTTTCTTCATAAATAAGGAAATGCATGTACCAACTCAGGAATATGAAAGTTGTTTTCCATTCTTCATGTTCTTTATGTGTTTGAGATTTTATTTTAGGCCAAATAAAAAAGTATGTGTGGTTCCAGTTACATCTGAAAAAAAGTTAGGGTAGGTAGGTAGGGATTTTTTTTATTTTATGTTTTTTTTTTTACATTGAGTCTATGGGAGCAACATTCTGACTTTAACACATGTAACAGTGCTTAATGAAAAATGATAAAATCTTTAGGGTAGGCTATTTTTAAGCCAAAAAGTAGGGACGGTAGGGTTACTGGAACCACACATATATTTCTGTTTGGCCTCATGTTCTTTATTATGTTTGAGATTTTATTTCACCATTTTATAAAGGAATATTTATTTTGAATATTCATTTTGAATTTCCTTCAGAGTTTGTTATTTTTGTTCATTTAGGCCACAATTAAAAAAAATTTGGTTTGCCCAAACCCTACCCAAAGGTTGAGACAGTGGGTAGATAGGTAGGCATTTTCTTTTTTTTTTTTCAAAAAGAGAAATTGAAGTACCGGGTGTTTATTAGTCTTCATGTCTATCTGATTAAAAAAAAAATTCTTCAAATCAGGACAATAAAAGAATTTGAGTAGGCAGCTTTTTTCTTGGTACATTTTTGTAGGTAGCGTTTGGGCAAACAAACCCATTCTTTTTTATGGCCTTACTTCTGATGCTTATTACTGTTTGTTAATAATGATAAGTGATTGCTGGTAATATGTCTGAAAAAGGATAGTATGGTGGACAAATGTGGATCAGCATCACTTTCATGACAACAGCTCATGTGGATTTTATTATTTCAAACTGTCCACCATAGGAGTGGACACAAAAGAGGGTGCAAACTTTTAATGTTTATACACTGTATTTGTTTCTTTTTCAGGGTGCCAGGATATGGATTTCCGACCCAGAAGCTATTTGGCGAGGAGCTGAACTATTGGAAGATTACAAAGGACCCGGAGAGATCAAAGTTCGGTATGAGGATGGCGAGGTGAGATACATGAAGTTTAGCTATTTTTACGTTTGTTGTTATGCTCCATTTATGTTTTCTGGTCTGTTCGTTCGTCCGCCCCACTTCAGGTGAAAGTTTTTGGTCGAGGTCATTTTTAAAGCAATTGCTTTTATGCCGTCGCGTATGGCCATCTTTGTGACCCAGATCAGAGACTCCGCCCAGATCAAGCCATAGTATTTTGTTAAACAGGCTCCTGGTCAGTCATTCTTTAACACCTATGTATGTTTTCTAATGCAATACATAGCTTGAAACTTTAAAAAAAAGTTAGTGGATTTAAGAAGTTTCAGAATATGTTCTTGTAGATGTATTTTTGTATTTAAAGGGTCAACCGTTTGACTATCAAATAACATAGAAGTCCGAGTGAAAAAAAGTACATTTTTATAAATGCGATTCCGTTTTCCGCCGTTCGTACGATGTTTCAACAAAATATGGATTCATTTCAGTTGTTGATTTAGTATTGAAAATTTAACTGAATTATCTCCTAATAAATACGGTTTTTTATGTTTAATTTGTGTTTCTTTAAGAGGTCAGGTGCTCTTGTTCATTCATAAAATTATCGTTCATTCATACATTTATCGTAAAATCAAAATCACTACACAGGTTAATGCGTAGTGTCAAATTATTACCTGTAATCTAAAAATAGACAAACTTTATTTGCGCAAATAATTTAGCGGAACGAAACCCTTGTTGAAAACACATAACAATAAGTTCGTTTTCCTTTTCTGTCAAAACTCCGTAATATTTATCGATCACCTTACCAATGAAATGGACCCGTCCAAACGTAGTAGATGCCAAGTCGGTCCAGATGAAGAGATATTTACAATTTGGAATTTTCTAGTTTATTAATACATAGATTGAAAAAAAGTACGTCTTTTTAAATACAATGTATCATGATCAAAACTGGGTTTGCATAACAAATGTCAGATGAAACCATTATCCTCGTCTTTTCAGTGAACAAGTCTACTACGTTTGTTGACACTCGACGGTCCACCGTGTTAGCAATTTTATTTCACATGTTTTCGAAATATTGAAGATCATTTTTCGCAATGTTTCCTGAAAATTGATGAATATCAAAGCAACGTAGAGCTGTTTGTTCTTGTTCGTATAATAAAATTGAGAATGGAAATGGGGAATTTGTCAAAGAGACAACAACCCGACCATAGAAAAACATACAACAGCAGAATTAAGGTCACCAACAGGTCTTCAATGCAGCGAAAAATTCCCGCACCCGGAGGCGTCCTTCAGCTGGCCCCTATACAATATATATACTAGTTCAGTGATAACGATTTAATGTCATGTTTGTCTATGATGACCCCACTTTTCGGGATTGCATGAGAATTGTAGTTATCTCGTACCCACATGCACTTGTTTCTATCCATAGGAAGGTCGACTATCCATATAAAACTATTTATATGGATAATAGACCTTCCTATGGATAGAAACAAGTGCCTGTGCTCGTATCGCATCAGAAGGACACATATCAACTGAGCAATAATGTTTGGAACTTAGTTTTAAAAATGATGACAAAGTAACATTATGAAAATATTTTTATTAAGCTGAAATATACATTTATTCTTTACATGCTTATGTCTTGTAAGATATTTTATTTCTTTCCCGTTTTTTAACATTTGCGTCTGGAAAGTTGAAATGTTTTAACTTAATCATTTGTGTTAATGGTTAAATATAAACTAATAATGAAAATTGTTAAAATTAAATCAATAAAGGAAATTATTGCCAAGGAAGTTACAAACACTACCAGGGGATAATCCATGATGATTTCTTTTTGAGTTATATGTTTCAGCACATGTATATTTGACCCCATCTTTAGCCTGGTAAACGTGTTGTCTCCTTGTGAAATATAAAACATATTAAAAATGACTTTCTGCTAAAGTCTTTTATTTATATAAAGTTAAAACCTTCTTACTTTTAACTAGACAACACTCATGTCAGGTTTAATTCTTGTATATATGTGGATGAAAAATAAAAGTCCCCAAACATTAACATGGCAGCAATTGCTTTTACAGCCTTTAAGGCTTTGATTGATGAAGTTGAAGTCCAATTAACTTGAAACTTAGTACACATGTTCCTTATGATATGATATTTCTAATTAAGTCTCCCAAACAAAGTTTGGAGACTTATTGTTTTTGCTCAGTTCTTATTATTTTTATTATTCTTCTTCTTTTTCTTTTTCTTTTTCTTTTTCTTCCGCCACATTAAAAATGAACTTGTCCGCAGCGTTTCTCCAAAACCCCTGGTCCGATTAACTTAGGGTTTCATAGAATGTTAGACTAATATGTCTAGGTGAGCCATCGCTCTTTCGTTTGTGCATTGGGGTCTATTAAGGGGTATTTTGGGGGGCAGAAAGAAGGGAGGGGTTTACTATAGAACCCTATGGGATTTTATTTTCTAAAATTTTCAAATGAATATAACTTGAAAACTGTAAGTGATAGATACATGTAGTCTTCAGAAATGATAAAAGGACAATTAAAAAAAATCACATGAAATATAGAGGGAGTCCCTGGGGGTCATCCCCACCCCCTTCAATTTGAGAATATGCTTTTATCTTGTAAACGGTCCAGATCCCCACCCCTAAACCTCATATATTCTTCAATGGGACGATAAAACAAATCAAATGAAATTAAAGGGAAGTCCCCGGGGGTCCTCCCCACCCCGTCCAATTTGAAAATGTGCTATTATCTTGTGAACGGTCCAGATCCCCACCCCTAAACCATATATATTCTTGTAGGGGACAATAAAACAAATGAAATGAAATAAAAGGGAAGTCCTGAGGGGGTCACCCCACCCCCTCTTGTTTGAAAACTTGTAAACGGTCAACATCCCCACCCCTAAACCATCTATATTCTTGTATGAGACAATAAAACTAATCAAATGAAATTAAATGGAAGTTCCTTGGGGTAACCCCCACCCCGTTCAATTTGAGAATGTACTATTATCTTGTAAACGGTCCAGATCCCCACCCCTAAACCATATATATTCTTGTAGGGGACAATAAAACAAATGAAATGATATAAAAGGAAAGTCCCGAGGGGGTCACCCCACCCCCTCTTGTTTGAAAACTTGTAAACGGTCAACATCCCCACCCCTAAACCATATATATTCCTGTATGGGACAACAAGGCTAATCAAATGAAATTAAAGGGAAGTTCCTGGGGGTCGCCCCCACCCTGTTCAATTTGAAATTGTGCTATTATCTTGTAAACGGTCCAGATCCCCACCCCTAAACCATATATGTTCTTGTAGGGGACAATAAAACAAATGAAATGATATAAAAGAGAAGTCCCGAGGGGTCACCCCACCCCCTCTTGTTTGAAAACTTGTAAACGGTCAACATTTCCACCCCTAAACCATATATATTCTTGTATGGGACAATAAAACAAATCAAATGAAATGTAGGTAAAGTCCCTGGGGGTCATCACCACCCCCTCCTGTTTGAATACTTGTAAATGGTGGAGATCCCCACTTGTAAGCCATATATATTCTTGTATGGGACAAAAAATCAAATCAAATGAACATGGGACCATATGAATGGCGAGTTATGGGAGCTTTGTTTGGGAGACTTCGTAACAGCATCCTGTTACAATTACTTCTTGTTTTAATTAGAATTTTTACCCCATATTGATATTCACAGTCCACTGAACATAGCAAATTATAATGCAGAATGGGCATCCATATTTTAAGTACAAATTCTTGTTTTTCATTTAATTTATTATTATCATGCATGATTATCATGATTATAAATATAATGTTGGACAAGTAAATATGTACTCATTATAACATGTACTTGTATAACATTGATTGCAATGAAATAATGATATTTCCCAGTTAATTTACAATAATGTATTAATGAGTTGGGTAATAATTAGAACTTGCAATTTGATATTTTTTATATGAATTAAGCAGAATTTTTCTGAAAATCACAAAAATTTTAAATCTTATTTTTTTTAATAGTCTTAGGCCTAAAATAAAATATTGTTTGTTTCCCCAATCCCGACCGACCCTGCAAAAACAGTGCTACTCATAAAATTTTATTGTCAAATTTAAGTCAAATATTATTTTATTCAGTTCCGATTTTCAGGCTTGCAGGATTGACCAATGTTGTTCAAGCTTTTTGGAAAAAATAAAATTATTTCCCTACCTTCCGACCCACACCTGGCTTGGCAGGGTCGGGATTGGGGAAACAAACAATATCTTAATTTAGGCCTTAAATGACAAAATGGCAATAATAAATGCACGCAATAATTTATGAATTTAAACTATTATCCATGACCTAGCATAAAGTGAATTGACAATGTTTAGAAAAAGATATAGTTTCTTACATTTTCTGTTTTATTTACATTTAAAAGTCCTGAAAGTCAACATGGTCATGATGGTCATTGAAATAAAAATTGAAGAAAACAATTTTACAAATTTAAATAATTATCTCATATGCTATGCTCTGAATTGATGGGTTGTTCGATCGCTAGTTGAATTTTTCTCTATTTTGAATTCTTGTAGATGTTATTTATTAATCTAAGCATTTGAATGATTTGTTAACAAATTTTATTTATAATATTATCAATTTATGGGCAGGTCACAGGTCAGACAAGGACAGCGTTAGTGAGATGCAGAGAAGTTTTAAATATTTTTTAAAAAAAAAGTTTTTTAAATCAAATAATCATTTGCAGTGTTTCATTGTTTGGCCATATTATATTTGATAAGGCCACACAATATTTTGGTTTTCCCAAATTTACCCAAATTTACCTAAATTTACCCAAATTTACCCAAAAGTAGAGACAGTTGGTTATTAGGCATTTTTTTTTTAACTGGAAAAAGAGACTGAAGTGTAAGATATTTTTTTGTCATGCAAATACAAGGATTAAAAATAATTTTTTTTGAAGATTTTGAGTAGGCAGCTATTTTTTGGGTAGGTTGTGTTAGGGCAAACAAACATTATCTTTTTTATGGCCTTGGATATTATATTTGATAAAAGGTGTGATAAATCAGTTAAGGAAGTAATAATACTAGATTATTTATAATCTTTTGATCGTTTTTTTTAAATTTTTTCCTTGACATTATGAGTTTGAATATCTGAATATATCCCTATGGTGTCTTTCTCCTCTCTTAGTCTTTTATAGTAATACTTAGTTTCAATATTTATTAGATGTATAAAGTCTATGAAGTCATTATCCTGATTGGATGTATCTAATTTACACCTCAGATATTATTGTCATGCAGCATTATTGTTTTCCACAATTAAAAAGGGGGGGGGGGGAGGTCAGCAATTTGACAGTATGTTTAAGAAATGTTTAAAAGTAAGATGAAAGCAGGTAATAAAGTTTCATTTAATAAGGACATCTGGGTTTAAATGTATTTTAAAGTAGTAAAAAAAAGTAAATTTTTATGTGTAGTACAATCAATGGTTATCTTTTAGTATCAACGATCATGGCCATATGTGATGATAAAGATAGCAGTAATGGTCATATAGGTGCACAAGCTTTATCAGGCCCTGAAATCATCTTCTGTTTTAAGTATACAATTCAATAAAAGTATAATTATTTGGTCACTGAAACCATACAAAGAATGCAAAGATGTAGTAACTGGAAAATTTGTTTTATCTCATAATCTTTTTTTTATACAAAGAAAATTAAGAGGAAAAGAAAAGCAACAACAGGATTAATTGTATTTCATACTGTCGATACTGAACATGCCAATGCATGTTTTAGTTAAATTATCACCATCAAATTCATGCATGTACATTATCAATTTTTAGATACACAACAACATTTTATGCAATATAACTCATGAAAAAAAACATAAACATTACATCTTTTGGATCATTGAAATGAAAAGCATCAAAAACAGAATACACCCTAAACAGTAAAAAATCAATACTTTATAGTCCAAAGGAGTTAAATGCTTATATAATTAGCATTAAATTGATCAGGTTTATTTGTTGTTATTCAACATGTTTAGGAAATTCAAAATTGTTGACATTCCAGAAACATAATGAGAAGTTCAAGACACTTAATTTAACTGGATTGTTTGTTTATAATTTGTATTTGTTTAATGATGTTAGAAATTGTATATATGTATTTATCAGTGAACTGGTTGAAAAACTGGTTGAAAAAAGTCTATAAAACAGGTAGAAAAGAACATGTAAATGGAAAATTAACTGCATGTAAAATCTTTCTCCTTAGAGTAGAGTGTAATACATTATTGAGAGTTCACTCCCTTATTCAGAATTGGTCAGATAAACCCATTATTTAAGCATGCTTTTTTTTTAATAGAACACCAATTTAAAGTCTTTCTAGTAATTGTGAAGATAAAGAGAAGCATGAAATTTTTGTATGCCCATCTTTAAGGCATAATGTTCTTCAATCTGTGCTTCCTTTGTTTGTTTGTCCATGTGTCCCATTTCAGGTTTAAGTTTTTTGGTCAATGTATACGTAGTTTTAAAAGAAGTTGAAGTCCAATCAACTTGAAACTTAGTACATGTACATCAAATGTTCCCTATGATATGATTTTCCTAATTTTAATGCCAAATTAGTGTTTTGACTTCAATTTCATGTAACAGTAAAATGAACATATTTTATCACTAATATATATTTTTTGGCTGCCAAATTTGTCGTTTGATTTTTTTTACATTGTCTTATCGGGGCCTATTATAGCTGACTATGCGATATGGGCTTTGCTCATTGTTGAAGGCCGTACGGTGACCTATAGTTGTTAATATCTGTGTCATTTTGGTCTTTTATGGATAGTTGTCTCATTGGCAATCATACCACATCTTCTTTTTTATATTTAAGGTCCTTGTTGAACACAGGATGAGAACTCATGCACCCTATAGCCTTACTTTAATTTGTATATATATTTATTAGTTTATATTAAGTGAGAGTCCCTGTAGTAGAAACCCATATCCTGTCTTTTCCAATTTATAACAGTTAATTTTTACTTTATGGCCCTGTGTACAAATATGGATTGTAAGTCATGTCAGTAATAGATAATAAAGACCTAGCATGTTTACCTATATGTATATACAAGTGTACCCCATGTACAATGTAATTGACAACATAATAAGAAATTAACATGTAATTTGTTTCTCTGAAGCAACAATAAAACCTGTCATTGGTTTGATAAATCAATAAATGACCAGCAGGCAATGACATGTCTATTAAATATGGAGATCTACATCACTATATATACATGTATATTAAAATAAAATTGATAATGATGAGTTAAAAATCTTTGAAAATGTCCTGGAGTCAAATTTTTAAGACAAAATTTATGAATGCAGATTTTGAATAAGTGACAATTATATAATTGTAGATACATGTACTTACTATTTTAAAATGCCTATAAGGTTGACAGTAACTGTTGTCGGGCTGCTGTCTAGTTAAATATGGTGATCTTTATCACTATATATACATGTATATCAAAATAAAATCGATAATGAAGTCTTTAAAAAAAGTCCTGTGGTCAATTTTTTTTAAAGTGCATATTTTAAATAAGTGACATGCACATCATGCAAGTGTGAATTTATAGATACATGTAATTTGACAATTAACAATCTGGTTATCAGTACATCAAATTTTATTTTTATATGGTATAATATTATTGCCAATGAGACAACTCTTGACAAGAGACCAGATCATGTGGAAGTTAAAAAACTATAGGTTAAACTATATGCAGCTTTCTATGACATTGTATAATGAGTAAAACCAGATGTAGATACATGATAATTAGACAGCAACCTGGCAATTAGTACATCAAATTTTATTATATGCATAATAATTTTGAAAAATTGAAAGTCCTGGAGTAAAATTTTGATTATTTGACGTGCAGATCTGTGCTTGAAAAAGGGGGGTTATTAAATACAGAAAGTCAGGATACAGAATTTGAATAAGTTAATCTGTAGAAACTAGATTTAGTCATAATAATCCTGATACATTTTACAACTACACTGTGTCACATGCAAATTTATGTTCAGATCAGGAAATTTCAATGGTATTTTTAAACTCAGTTCAAATTCATTCATTTCTCAACCAGTATTTTAGTTTTTATATAAACATGATAAACCATTGTACGGAAATTAAACATAAAATTTGAGCAAATACAAACAATGTTAAAGGTAAAAAAATTATGAAATTTTACAAAGAAAATTTTATAGCGAACTATAGACCTTGTACAATAATGTACATGTTAATTTGACATGAGACAGGAATTTAACCATGCAGCAGTAATTTATCACAAAATTTTATTACATATACAAAATTACATTGATAGATAAGCCTTTGGAAAATAAAAGATGTTTATAAAGTCTGAACATAACAAAAAAAAATAATTATGAAATAGAGATATGTGGTATGTTTGCTGGTAGGACAACTTTACAATATTAGAGTCCTTTCGCATGGATTTAAGAATTGAAGGGACAATACAGCCCTTGACGATAAGCTAAATTCATACTGTATATAGTCCTATAAAGTGAAGTAAGTAAAAAGAAAACCAGCTTGATTTATTAAAAAAACAACACAAAGGCTTGACCTATGACACAATAATTCGTCTGCACCATTAGCAACTAGTCTGATGCCCCAGACTAGAAAATATTGATTCGGACAAGTAAAAATTTTCAAAATTTTATAATTCATATAAGGACATGTCTTTATATTTATTTTCCAAACTAGAAGATGAAAATGTTTTTGATGCAGACTGCAACAATAGGGAAAATATTATTATACAGCTCTAGACAGGAACCAACAACAACTACTAAATTACCGGTGTGTAGAAATACCGCAAAGGACTTCTTAGTGCACTAAGAAGAAAGTTTTTGCACTAAGGACATTAAAACGATGTTTTAGGACCACAAAGAACATGGATATAAGAAGATATAAGTATATAACTCATGATTTTAAAGTTTGGTATCAATAGCTTTTGTAATATTGAAGTTAAATGACTTTTTAATCAGCGCGTGCCATTCGACACGTGACCAACGGCTTATTGCAAATTCCCAATCATTATGTCCAATCAACCTTATCGAATAAACAATTGTCTTTGATCGTTACTAATTGATTACTTAATGGTAGTTGTTGCATAAACCTAACGGTTTAGCGTGGTATAATTTCAAGTTGATGAAAGAAAAATAAAAAATTGAATTTTGTGTTTACTTTGTTTTATTTTGTTATTTTGTTTTGAAGGAAATTGCTAAATAAACTTCTTTTGTTTTTTTTAAAGAAGCCAATTTTGAGATACAAATTGAGAAAAAAAAAAATGCTTCTGATATTTCATTTCCTAATTTACAACACAAGAGTTTGCATACTATTATACCTTGAAAGATATTTGAGAATAAAAAAATGTGGCGTCCGTGGGGTTCTTCAAAAACCGATTACAGAAATGTTATAGAAAGACTTCAAGAGGTAAATACTATTTTATGAAATAACATACCGTTTTTTATTTATTTTTCAAAAAGAGAATCATCATGACTCTGTACTATGACAGATACTTTTATTACTGATGTCAATGCCTTTTTTTTATTACAATTCATCATAATTTTAACATTTGAAGATGAACATAATTTTCTTTTATAATGTAATAGGCATAGTGGTTTGAGAAACCAATATATTCACAATGGTGTAGAAGTTCATTTTCAAGTTTACTTTGGGTTCAATATATACAAATCTGTTATTCTAGTACTGTGTATCCATTAAAAGTATTTAGATTGAGCAAAATCTACAAAAAACTTGATATTAGTTATTAAAAACAAGTTGAATCGCTATTGCATGTGAAAAATGTATATTTCAAGAATAAAAATCGTTAACATCGCAAATTGTATTTAAATAAAAAAAAAAATTTACCGGAGTATTTCAAAATATATCAAGATCAGACGATTGTGACACCATTATTAACAATACATTGAGGAATAACTTTGCACCGATTGTGCATTTTGATAAGCTGGTGGCGAACAAAATCTTTTCAAGAACACACACACGCTTTATATATATATTTAAATAGTACTAAAGTAGATGTAAGAAATAAATAGGTCATTTGTACTTTAAGAAATAATTTAATTGAGAAAACTAACGGCGTAGAAACTTTATACTATAAACAATACTTGCATTATGCTGAGTCCACAAACGTAACGTCTTCAAATTACTTAGTTTATCACATAACTTTAAATATTTACGTTCAACATATATCTTTTTTCTTTCGAACAAAAAAGTGCAGCAAATGCACATTCTGGAAATATAAATAGAACTATGCTTAGAGCAGTGAAATGGAAATGACTAGCGACTATGTCGTGGACCCTTTTCAGAAAATAGCGTTAAAACGTCATTTCTTTAGATTGTAACATAATAGCTGGACATTAAAAACATTCAGGTGTTCAGTCTTGACCTTCAAATTATTCATATTTTACAGATTATTTTAAACATCTGGTTATGCACATTTGGAATACCAAGTTATTTTGAAAATAAAAAGATTGCAATTACATATATTTTTTCTTGCCGATTCTTCCATTTGAACAGACTGGAAGCCGCAGATTTTGCCAGAAATGCTGACCAAAATATTCGACATCACAAAACTTCATTTTATTGACATAAGGCGATCGATATATGGTCAAGGAAATTACGAACTATCCGAATTGTTTCAAAAATTCTACACTTCTCCTTACATATGGGGCACAAAAACTCCCGAAGAAAAAGATAAACTATACAAAAAGGTACTAGCGCACAAGACCTTAACAGACAAAATGATTTCCTCGTCAAATGGGAAACTCGTCATTCCAAATGTGAAGCGTCTAGCTCGTAAGCCAGGTCAACGGCATAGACCAAAAAGTGCAGCTGCAAGAACAATGCCGCGGTTTGCCAAATGATTGTACTAGTATATCTATATATGTAAATATGTATATCAATATAAATTAATTTAAAAACTATGTTATTAACTGTTATATTTTTAAATGTCATAAACTGTTGTTTTAAAAATGTCATAAACTGTTATATTTTAAAAATGTAATAAACTGTTATATTTTGAACAATGTGTATCCTTATGTGTTTGTAAACAAATATATACAATTTTAAAATATCTGTATATAAATTTACTAGAGATCAGCAAAAAATAAACTTTACAAACAAGTAAACAAAATTAAAAAGCTAAAATCAACAAATAAGAGTAGAAAATACGTTATTACATAGAAGTTAAAAATAAAAAGACAGAAATACAAAATAAACACGACAGTAACAACAATCACAGAACATTTTGAAATATCAAAAACCATATACATGTTTAATCAGTTTATAAGTGGATTATAAACGGGTCAAGGTTGAGCGAACATGAATTTCTATCGATTACACAGGTGACAATCAACTGATTGAGGCACGTGTCGATAAAACATTAAATAACTTTTTAATTACAAAAGAAATGATTATAAAATTTGAAATTATGAAGTTTTTCAAAGTGTATTTCTACATGCCATGTCCTTTGTGACCGTTGTATCATTCCATCAGGTCCTTAGTGCACATTTTTGTTCTTAGTGCACTAAGGAGGTCCTTTGCGGTATTTCTACGGACCCCTAAATTACAGGGTCCTGAAGAATTACAACGTTTTTTTAAAAGCAAAATGTTATTCGGGTTTCACAATTAATATCAATATACTAAGAGATTGCATGTTTAAATTTTAATTTGCTTTACTTTAGAAAAAGTTTTATATGTACATTTAACTAGGTATTTTATGACACTTGTTTAAATTTAAATTTGTTTCACTTTAGAAAAAAGTTTTATATGTATCTAGGTATTTGATGAAGATTGTTTAAATTTAAAATCTGAATTAAAATGATTTAAATGTCAGATGTAAATAATGGGAAGATTTAAAGTATTAACAGGTGTCAAATGAATGAGAAATGAACATTTCAATTTTTTGTTGCAATGGCAGAAATGTGACACTGTTTTGCCGAATTGTTTTATTCTCAAACTTAGAATATTGGTTTGCTAGGCTTTAAATAGATAGTGTGTATATATGTTTCTAGTCTGTGTATGTCCCATATATCTATGATAAAACAAATCAAAATTTGAAAGTTTTTGCAGTATAGAAAAACAGAGGACAGACAGATCGAAACTTTGAGTAAAAAAATATAACAGAAGTACTGAACTAAAAAAAATCATAAATCCATAAAAAGTGACATAATTAAACGTCATCCATATGTGCATCTCAGAATTCACCGTTTGAGAATCTAATGCATTCTGGGTAATATTTTCAAAAATGTACACCGAAACGTCGTGATTGGTTGAAAACGTCCAAAACAATGGAAATTCAACCAATGTCGTGACGTTATTTTCATTTTGGGGTATGAACAATGAAATTACCCATCGTCCTCTAGTTTCTGAAAAGTCAAAATAGTTTCTGTTCTCTAACTTTGGCTTGCTTCAACCAAATGTTATAAATCTTATATGAATACAAAATGTTTTTACCATATACATGTAAAACAGATGGAATTTGAATTTGGATGGCGTAGGTTCTCTAGTATGTCCGATTATGTAAGGGGGGACATCATCTTTGTACCATTGGCACATTTTACATTAATTTCATATGTTGACATGTATTTTTTGCAGGATTCAGTTCTGGCGATCAAAGATAAAAACAACCTACCACATTTGAGAAATCCAGAAATTTTGATTGGTGAAAATGATTTGACATCATTAAGTTATCTCAATGAACCAGAAGGTAAAATATGCATATATGTTTAGATATATATATATCATGTATATTATAAGCTATATTAGTCGCTACTGACCCCTATGGATCCATAGAGGGTAAGTAAAATCCATAGTGGTTGAGGATGGAGGCCGAATCCCCTATGGATTTTATTCACCCTCTATGGCAGTAGGGGGTCAGTAGTTAACCATATAACGAATTTATAGCACACATGACTTTTTCTGCAGCGTTTAGTTGAAAAGTGAACAATGAAACACAACAACATTAATAGGATTTCACCATTAATCCGTCATGAACCCCTATGAAATTTACTACCCCCCTACGGTCTCATAGGGGTCACCACATGGCGGCGTTAAACCAATCACAATGTGATAATTCACCTGTAGTGCCATAATGGGTGTTAAGACTATTGTTCTTTTGTCATGTTTGTAACATTTGGTTTTTAAGGATTGAACAAAAAATATTCCTAGATTCATATCAATATTTCTTTGAAATTTTTTGAAGGGGATACATACTTGATTATGTTGATTGTTTAGTTTTTTTCCAATTTCTCGGGTGAAATGAATGGAAAAAAGATCAAATTCCAATTAAAATTTTGGCATTGAGAAAATCAGAGATTTTGAATAACATGGATAATGTATACTTTCATTCACTTTACTCACAACAGTGCCAAAACTTGTTTCATTTTACACACAAAAGTCACATCATATGAAATCTCTAACCGTTCATATTGAAACAGCAACTACCCAAAACTCCCAATTTGTTTGGCAATATAAAAAAATATGAAGATGTGGTATGATTGCAACTGTGACAACTCTCCAACTCAGAGACCAAATGATGTAGAAGTTATTTTGATTTTGATGTTTTGATCAGGCCTGGGGTAATGGTAATTTGTAATTGTAATGCATTGTAATATTACTTTTTTTGGATGTAATGCAAAGTAATTTGTAATGCACATTTTCTGCATTACAATTACATGTAATGTAATGATTACTTTAGTTAAAAATTGATGTAATGCCTCCATTACAGTACATTACTTTTCATTACAAATTGGTAAAATAGATAAAATTGAAGAATATTGTATAATAAAAATAAAATATTAACAAAAACAAAAGAAAGTATGGAATAAAATTTTTGTCACAGTTAATTATTGTATTAAATAAATTATATCAATCTTTAAAACACACATTAAGGTAAGAAATATAAAATGGTAAAAAATATCAAGTCTTTGATCTTGGTTTCTGATATTTGTTTAATATGATATGGGAATATTTTGGTGTTAGGTGGTCTTTGAAAAATCTTATATAAAAAAAAATATCAAACAAAACTAAATAGATCAATGAAAAAAAATATGAAGATGAAAATTTCATAATTCTATACACAACTTACATGTATTTCAATGAAATATTGAATATATCAAACAACATTGTTAAACCAGACTGTGGTTTGGGTCCTGTCTGTGTTGTTATTTCACCTAATTAATATCACAATGTTTTTATTGCAATCAAATCTTCTCAACTTATGTTTGTCCTCACAGAACCCTTAGGCAATTCACAAGATAATCCTTTAATGACACATTTATTATATCCCTTTGAAATCCTTAATGATGTCTTAATGATTAAGTGATCAATGTTAGAAACAAAATTATTTGATAATTTATTTATTTTTTACCACCACCTAAGAAACTTAAAAGTGACTTTTTCAGTTTCATGCCTCCTACTACTCAATCAAAAGGTATAGACACAGGTAAGGTGCAGTACATGATGTTGACATCTACTTGTCTGAGCCATGTGAAGAAATTTCAATCAATGCACTGGAATAATGGAAGTCAAATTCAGTGTGCCTTTCTTCTTTGGTTAATACAGCTATCAAGTATTTAGCCATTTCCGACACATAAGCTCCTGTAAAAAGGCTTTTAAGTATTGCCGGAAAGGTGTACAGAACTGATCGCTGTTCTCTTAATGGCATCACATTTAAACCACTTATGATGATTAAGTGCAATGGACATATTAATTAACCAGTATTTGACGTCTATGTCCCTAACACTGTATACATATGTACATATACCTCTGTTTTTGAAATGCTTTTTGTTTTTATATTGAAAAAGTAATGTGTAATGTAATGCATTACACAGGCAAAGTAATTGTAATGTAATGCATTACATGTGAGAAAAAATGTAATTGTAATTGTAATTGTAATGGAAGAATCACAAAGTAATTGTAATGTAATGCATTACATTGCAATGTAATGGCCCCAGGCCTGGTTTTGATACAACATGTCTTGTTATTGATGTTTTCTTTTTTTTTATATTTTAATGTAGATTTATCTTTATCTTTTCAGTTTTGTACAATCTGCAGGTCAGATTCATGGACCAAAACATTATATATACATATTGTGGTAAGTTTTTTAACTGCAATATCCTCCAAGGATACTTTTTGTTTGTCAGCTTTTCACCATAAGGATATGTGTAATACATTATTACTCATCAATACTTAAATTCTCTTTGGTTCAAATGTTGTTTCAGTAAAATATTTACTCATATAGACAACGTGCAAGTAAACTTTCAAGTAAATTCTTCTATTGCATTAGATACAAAAAAAGGAACAATAAGCAATGAAGTATTCTTTTTCTTTTTTTTTTTTTTTTTGAAAAGTGAAAACTTGAGCAGAGAAGTATTGTTTCATACTTCAGGCAGTGATAGAATTGTATTCACTAATAAAGTTCATCAGACACTATATAATATATAGGCCTAACTTTATTACTCTTTTTGAATAATCTGCAAAACAAATTGTTCTTTATATCTCAATACGATTGCAATCATGGGAAAGCAAGAATATTTTATGTCATATTTGATTTTGAGCAGTGAAAACATTTGATTAAACAAACTACACATTTATTTTCTCTCAGTTTTTACTGAAATTATTGTCATAGTTTTATTTTATAGGAATTGTACTTGTGGCTATCAATCCATATGCTGACCTACCCATCTATGGAAATGAGATCATCCAAGCCTACAGTGGACAAGATATGGGAGCCATGGATCCTCACATATTTGCTGTGGCTGAAGAAGCTTACAAAAAAATGTCTAGGTAATGATCCTTTTTAAAAGGAATGAACTTGAAGGTTTCTACCTACTGTTTTTGAAAAATAGCTTGGTTGAAATTTTTTGTCTTATCTCCCATGAATAACAATAGTCAAGTGGTGTAAGTATAAAAAAGAAGATGTGGTATGATTGCCAATGAGACAACTCTCCACCAGAGACCAAAAATGACACAGACATTAACAACTATAGGTCACCATACGACCTTCAACAATGAGCAAAGCCCATACTGCATAGTCAGCTATAAAAGGTCCTGAAATGACAATGTAAAACAATTCAAACGAGAAAACTAAGGGTTTTATTAATATACAAAAAAAACATGGACAGAAAATGAATATGTTACACATAAACAAACGACAACCACTGAATTACAGGCCCCTGACTCTGGGTAGGCATATACAGTCAGAATGTTTCAGGGTTGAGTAGTTTATTAAAAGTGATCACTTGACTTTGACTTTGACTCTGATTTCAATGACATAGTTTTCTGTCAATCCTTGGTGTCAGTGGTTCTCTCACATTTCTTTAGTCCAAACTTGATATAGCTAAGAGTCCAGAAATTGATATTAAACACCAGTAATCAATCAACCAATTCATAGATAAATAAAGATAACTGAAAAATGTTGGGTTTTAAATCAAGGCATAAATTAAATAGAATTTTCTTTATATAAAATGTTCATTACATATATATTACAGATTTGAGCAGAATCAGAGTATTATTGTGAGTGGCGAGTCTGGTGCTGGTAAGACAGTATCGGCTAAGTATGCCATGAGATACTTCGCCATGGTGGGAGGATCACAGGCTGAGACACAAGTAGAAAAAAGAGTACTGGCTTCTAATCCAATTATGGAGGTAGTTATTATTCTGGCGTCGTAAATATAAGATGGTACTTTTTGTCTTGCTTTCGACAAAAGTCATTGAAAGCAAGATATAAGGATCATATCAGCTTGTCCACTATTTTGAGGCCATGCCACCTAGGAAATAGTCCAGTGACTTTTGAATTAATTAGCAATTTTCAATGTTTAGTTGTCTGCGTTAAAAAGTCAGATCGATAGGAATAACTTACAATAGACAACAATATTTTCTATAAAGTTACATTTTATATAGATATTTTTATATTGAGTTATTTTTGTTTATTTAAAGATTATAGGAAATTATACCACATTTTCTTTTAATATTTTATATACGGTTCTTTTTGTTTAAATAGAGGGAATCATACCTCATCTTCTTATTCTATACTTACTTATTTTGTGTTTATTTATAGGCTATAGGAAATGCCAAGACAACCAGAAATGACAACAGTAGTAGATTTGGAAAATACATAGAACTCTCATTCAACAAGAAAAATGAAATCATTGGTGCTCACATGAGAACTTACTTACTGGAAAAATCAAGGTAAATATTTGCCCAAAGTATCGTGCCATGGAGATTGTCACTTCTCACATGAGAACTTACTAATAGGGAAAATCAAGGAAAGAGATTTATTGGTCATATAAAAACTTACTTATTGGAAAAATCAAGGAATTCATTATTAATCATGGATTATACTTGGGTGTAATTCCCAAAGAAGTGTGCAAACCACAAAATCTAGTAATGAATATCAACCAAAACATTTCTTTGAATCTATGAAAATTGTTATCCCTGATAACATAAGAATCCACAGTATATACTTAAAATTGTGTTGTATTGGACAGAAATTGTTTTTTATGACAATGGGCTAAAGAATGTTGTAAAAATACATAATATAATTTGTTTTGAGTATGAAAATTGTCCAATTTCACAATTACAAATATAAAACAGGTCAAGAAATAAACTTTAAAATTGCCTTGTATTTATTCTTTTATGATTTGAATTTGTAGATTTATTTGCATTAATTTATTCTTTTTGATTACAGAGTGGTCTACCAGGCCTCAGATGAGAGAAACTATCATATATTTTATCAGATGTGTGCATCAAGTGATCTTCCAGAATTTAAAAAGTTTCAATTAAGTAAGTTCTTCTAAGATTCTTGTAAAACAGATAATAATACATGAATTCTATATGAAAATAAGGAGATGTGGTATGATTGCCAATGAGAAAACTATCAACCAGAGTTCAAACGAAGTTGATGTAAGCAATTATAGGCAGCCATACTGCCTTCATCAATAAGAAAAAACTCAAACCATAAAGAAGGCTACCAAAGGTCCTAACATACAAAATATGAAATGATTCAATTGAGAAAACTACAGCCTCATTTTAAACAAAACCTTTAGGAAAGACAAATATTACAGACACAAACTAATAAAAACTTGTTTTCCTGAAGATCATTATATTTATTAAAAATGAGTCTTTGTTATTATGTCACAATCTTATCATATTTTATGCACTTATAAAATATTGCAATAATTTTGAGAAACTATGTTTCTAACACTAATTAATTTTAGAAAGGCTTAATTTATGTTGTTACTGGTTTTTTTTACACACATTTTTTTACAAATTAGGCCAAAACAATTATAATTCCCTGTTCACATCTAAAAAAAATTTAAGAGAGCTCTAAATCATTGTATTTTTATTTGTAGTGGCAGCTGGTGACTTTTTTTACACAGCCCACGGAGGAGATCCAGTTATCAATGGTGTTGATGATGCTGAAGATCTCGGTGATACCAGGGACGCTTTACTTCTTTTAGGTAATTATTAAGATCTTGCTAAATCTTAAGATGCAATAGGTTACCTCAGCTTGAAAGAGGCAATTAATAGGGAAGCACATGTCTGGCAGTCCTCACACTAAACAGGTGAGGGCTGTATAGTCATTCAAGATCGTTAAAAACTTCAATCATTATTCCTTTAATTTGACTATTAATCAATCCATCACAATTTTGATTTCTTGATGGAATTCTGGTATACAAAAATTATGAAATATTGTATGAAAAGGGGGGGGGGGGGGTAGCACCTTATGTGGGACGTCAGGATCAGGTGTTTTTAAGCTTGAGATTTCGGGAGCCGGGAAATCTCTTTTTCGAATTTCGGGGAATTGGGAATTCTTTTTCGAGTTTCAGGATTTGGGGATCAGGACCCCTCCAACCCCCCTCTTGTATGATTGCCAATGAGACAACTATCAACCAAATATGATGTCAAGTTCTGGACAATCCAAAATAGTGATAAGGTTTACTATATAGAATGTTATTCAGGGTTTAAGCTAGGATTTTGAGGGCTTTAGTCACTTTTGCGCGCTATTATAATCAACCTTATTTTGTGTAAAAGCAATGGACCAATGATGTATATTACTAGCTTCATCTTTTGACTTAGTCAGATTTTAAGGGATTGAGGCACCAGCATGATTGGCAGTTATTGTAAGATTTTACTGTATTGGCAATTATTATGAAATATTCTGACATGGAATCCAGAAATTTAGTTCACAATTTCTCTTCAGTTTGTTCCAGGGGTCATTCCTGGTCAACAAAAGTTGTATTCTATATTTTTTAAACAAGGAATCACAGTAGAAATTATTGTGCTATGATTATTTCACTGCATAATCAATATCCTTATAAAACGTCTAAGTCGATATTTGGAAATCATTTCTATTAAGTTGGAAATGTATAAAATCCTTTTTTGAACGGTTATAATGACTGAAAGGAGTATGTAAACAAATCAACAATAGATCACGTTTACTACTTTCGGTTTTAAAATGAAACGAAAATGGGAAGTGACACGTGGATAATACATTCAAAACGAGTCCTGATATATCAGGAAATTATAATTTTTCGATTTAAATTCCTTAAGTAAGAGATATATATTTGTCTCTATCGTTTGATTGATTCTAAATGATTTCGTATTTTACGTTTTTAATGTCTATAAATAGTCAAAGGAATACTTTCACGCATGCGTAGAACACAATACAGGAAGCACCTGTTTAAAACATTTCTCGTGAACTTTTTGAATAAAAACAGTTAAAGTTATTTATTTTAAATGGAAATTGTCGAAAGTTTTTGATGAAAATTTAAATCAAATATACGAAAATGCCTTCGAATGACGAATCTACGAAAACCTAACTTCAGATTGTGATCGGGAAATATTGAAATTCAAATGCGAACTGTCCGGGTTGTTACATTTTTGATTAAATAACTAAATTATACTCCTGGTTGTTGAAATGCCGACTGACTGATTTTCCTGGGGAAATAATTATGATGGTCATTCAATTATGGGGCTAATTAATAAATTACGGATAAGTGACCCATCTGATGGTGATTAGCGGATTAGTTGTAATCACAACTTGTAACACCTGTTGAAAATGTTAATTACCTGTAGGTCATAAACTTGTCAAAAACATGAAGACAGGTAGATTTATAGTTTTTATTGCGAAATTTTTTTTTACACTTTCAAAATTAAAGTGACGAAATTGATTTGAAATACTTTCGTCAATGAGAAAATCCTTTCGTAAAATACGAAAGTGACGAGCGCTAGCAAAATCACTGCTTATTGTATTTAACTTATTTGTTTATTTCCAATTGTAGGTATATCTGCTAAAGATCAGATGATGATATTTCAGATTTTGGCAGCCATTTTACATTTTGGAAATGTGAGAATAAAAGAGGCTGAAGGGGAAACATCAGAAATTTCTGTAAGTTTTGATGGAAAAAATTATACAGATATATTTTCAAGAAGTTCAAAGTACTGTTTATTTAGAAAATGATTTATGTATTTATAGATGCATACTTTCAGAAATTGACATGAAGTTACAGAACCTTATGAGATGACCTAATTTACTGCATACTGTGGATTCATCATTTTTCGTGGGATACAAAATTTCTTGGAATTTTGGGTATAGACTTAACAACAAATTTGAATTCTCAACAAATTTATAATATTCTATTGGTCTTTATACATCTAGAGAATATGGCAAATCTATGAATTCAATTGAATATACATGAATTTACATGTTTTCCTCAATACAAGAAAATTCCTATGTATGAACATACATGAATCATCAGTACTTAACTTATTCAAGCCATACATACATAGAAGTGGTTTATGATACCCAAACACATATATATCTATATATATATAAAATAAATGTATAATTAGTTGCAACATGTGATATCACACTTGAATATTCTGTTCCTTTTATCTAAATGACCTATTAAATAACTGTGTTTTGTTAATGCAGAGATATGCATGAAAGCCCTCTTGACATTTGTGCATTCATTTTATAGTTGGTGCATCATTAGACGTAGGAGGTACTCCATATCAATTTAAATATTGATCGGTATTAGTCATATGATAGAAGGCTCTCAGAAACAAGAATGATTCAACAGTCAGGGGACTTACTGAAATAAGTGATTTTTAACCGGATTTTTGTGACAAAAATGTCGGTTATTGATTTGGGGATGTACGGCGGGCGGCTGGGCGGGCGGGCGGCTGGGCGGGCGGGCGGCTGGGCGGGCGGGCGGCCGGGCGGGCGGCAATCAAATGTTGTCCGTGCATTAACTCATGAACCGTTCAACCAAAGCTTTTAAAATTTTAATATGTTGTTACTGACAACTAAATGAAGGTCAAGTTCAATAATGGGGATTTTGGCTTTTACCATTCAGGAGTTATGGTTCTTGAAAGATTGAAAAATGAAGTTTCCAGTCGTGTCCGTGCATTTTCTCATGAACCATTCAACCAAAGCTTTTGAAATTTTTATATGTTGTTACTGATGGCAAAATAGAGGTCAAGTTCAATAATGACTATTTTGACTTTTACCGTTCAGGAGTTATGGTTCTTGAAAGATTTTAAAATGGCGTTTCCATTCACGTTGTTGCATTTACTCATGAACCATTCAATCTAAGCTTTTCAAATTTTAATATGTTGATACTGATGACAAGATGGAGGTCAAATTTGATATTGATGATTTTCACTTTCACCATTCATCAGTAATGGTTCTTGTGATATTGCCAGGACACAAATAAATATTAATAAATCCGGTTTGCTGTCGTTGTGACAGCCTCTTGTATTTTACTGATGTACATTTGTAAGATAGCTTCATTCTATTAATTTTATTTTACTGATGTACATTTGTAAGATAGCTTCATTCTATTAATTTTATTTTACTGATGTACATTTGTAAGATAGCTTCATTCTATTAATTTTATTTTACTGATGTACATTTGTAAGATAGCTTCATTCTATTAATTTTATTTTACTGATGTACATTTGTAAGATAGCTTCATTCTATTAATTTTATTTTACTGATGTACATTTGTAAGATTGCTTCATTCTATTAATTTTATTTTACTGATGTACATTTGTAAGATAGCTTCATTCTATTAATTTTATTTTACTGATGTACATTTGTAAGATAGCTTCATTCTATTAATTTTATTTTACTGATGTACATTTGTAAGATAGCTTCATTCTATTTATTTTATTTTACTGATGTACATTTGTAAGATAGCTTCATTCTATTAATTTTATTTTACTGATGTACATTTGTAAGATTGCTTCATTCTATTAATTTTATTTTACTGATGTACATTTGTAAGATTGCTTCATTCTATTAATTTTATTTTACTGATGTACATTTGTAAGATTGCTTCATTCTATTAATTTTATTTTACTGATGTACATTTGTAAGATAGCTTCATTCTATTAATTTTATTTTACTGATGTACATTTGTAAGATTGCTTCATTCTATTAATTTTATTTTACTGATGTACATTTGTAAGATAGCTTCATTCTATTAATTTTATTTTACTGATGTACATTTGTAAGATAGCTTCATTCTATTAATTTTATTTTACTGATGTACATTAGTAAGATAGCTTCATTCTATTAATTTTATTTTACTGATGTACATTTGTAAGATTGCTTCATTCTATTAATTTTATTTTACTGATGTACATTTGTAAGATAGCTTCATTCTATTAATTTTATTTTACTGATGTACATTTGTAAGATTGCTTCATTCTATTAATTTTATTTTACTGATGTACATTTGTAAGATAGCTTCATTCTATTAATTTTATTTTACTGATGTACATTTGTAAGATAGCTTCATTCTATTAATTTTATTTTACATTTCAGGCTAAAGACAAACATTTACAGCTGATGTGTCAGTTACTAGGTATAGAGGAATCACAGATGAGGATGTGGCTCTGTAACAAGAAATTTACAACCGTCGGTGAAGTCCTGACAAAACCTCTGACGGCAGAACAGGTACACAATAAATTTATATTGTATCCAACCTTTGGATATGAGTATGGCAGAAAATGCGCAAAACCAGCTCTGGAATTATAGTCAATTGTTAAGACATATATGTATATTGAATTTTAACCCAACTTTTCCTGTTGGGTACCTGAAATTCTTTCACATCAAAGTTGATACTACATTAAAATTGGACAACTTATGTTTATAAATAGCATGAAGATACTTATCATTCTAATATTTTTCCTTCGAAAAGATTAAATATATATTGTAAATTTAAAATTTTCGTAAATATATTATTTTCACTGAATTAATTCAAGCGCTTAATTTAGAATAAGTGAGGCTTAAATCACCTTTAATTTAGTCATTAAAAATTCTGATCTCTAAAATCTTTTATTTATTTTTCAGGCTAGTAATGCACAGGATGCTCTGGCTAAACATATTTATGCTAAGATGTTCGACTGGATCGTGGAGAAAGTAAATCTCAGTTTACACAGTACAACCAAACACCACAGGTTTATAGGAGTACTAGATATTTATGGGTATGTTTATTTAGAGGCAAAAAATACCAGAACGATCTATCAAACTCATTATTCATAAACTTACAAAGCTGTGGCAAAAAAAACAACAAAAATAAACAAATTACAAACCAGTAAACAACAAAAATAAACAAAAAAACAAACCAGTAAACAAAACACAAAACAATAAACAAAGCACAAACCAGTAAACAAAACACAAAACAAAAGACAAACCAATAAACAAAACAATAAACAAAAGACATACCAGTAAGCAAAAAACTAAACAATAGACAAAACATACCCCAGTAAACAAAACAAAAAAAAATAAACAAAACACAAACAAGTAAACAAAAGGATAGTTTGTATTGCAAAATGATTTATTTGAATGTGAATTTTTGTATTTCAGATTTGAAACCTTTGAAATTAACAGTTTTGAACAGTTCTGTATTAACTATGCAAATGAAAAACTACAACAAATTTTTAATAGTGTAAGTATAATATATCTGAACCCTGAATTTATTTATTTATTTTGGTTATTTGCTCACCTGACCAACATGCACTCAGTAAAGGTTAACAAAAATATTTATTTTAATGGCCTAACTGTATATTCTGTTATATGTTGAAAAAAAAAAAAAAAAAATTTAAGGTGGTATCTAACACTTTCACTAAAATTAATTTGGCTCGGTTAATTTTAATTAAATTTTGACAGAGTATTTACTTTGACCCTTTAACAAAAATATAAAAATTTCAAAAATTTTGATCCAACCGTTTTGTAAGAAAAAATACACTTGTTATATAGCAGTTTGACAAACACCAATTTTGATCATTAAGAAGCTTAATATTCCCTATACAACACAACGTAATTAAAACGTTAAGCTGACTTTACAGAGTTATCTCCCTGTAGTGTTAGGTACCATCTTAATTTACAAGATAGTAAATAGATAGAAATGAGACAACTATACACCAAAGTCAAATAAAGTGGATGTAACCGACTATAAGTAACAATATATCTTCAACAATGAGAAAAAGACATCAAAGCCCTGACATGAAAAATATGAAGTTTAGATACAGTTTAATTATTAGGTGCACTTAAAATGCTATTGCTGATGATCAACAAGGGGGAAAAGGGGGCAACATATTAATGGAATTTCAAGAAGTGCTACACTACAAACTATGCCTCCGTTATTTAAAATTTGGCGCTTGAATTAATTTGATGCTAATCCTGTAATGATTTCTTCAATGATACAAACATATAAGAATTGATGAATTAAAAGTATGAATATACTCTGTCTTTTGTAGCATGTATTTAAGTTAGAACAAGAAGAATATGTGAAAGAAGCCATAGAATGGTCGTTTATTGATTTCTATGACAACCAGCCATGTATTGATCTGATCGAAAGTAAACTTGGTATACTGGATCTGTTGGATGAAGAATGTAGGGTAAGGTATTATAACAGTAGACTGGATACCAGGTCAAAATGGTTTATCAGTTAACTTTGAAATTAGATGAAAATTTTTATTTATAATTCATTTTCTTAAAAAAAGTATTATTTATAATACAAAAAGAGTATTATACAATTACTGTCTTTTGATGAGGTAAATGTGTGGTTTTATTGACTTTTGAAAAAAAAATGATAATTGCTGAAGCCAAAGGCTGAAAACATTTTATCATTATTATACAGGTAAAAGCATGCAATGTTTTGCATGGTGAATATACTCTCCGCAGGTGAAAATGTTTAATTATTCAAAATCCCATTCATATAGAAAACCCTACTAATGTTTTATCAATATGGAATTAAAGAAAATATGGTATCATTGCCAATTCTATAACTGTCAATCAGTGACCATAAGAAGAAATTGTAGACAACTGTTGTTGACCCTTAGTAGAATTATCAAAACAATTTTCATATATTAAGATAAGAAAGTTCCCATCATAACAAAAATGTGAAAAAAATCAAATAGAGAAAACAAACAAGATTGTTCGGTGAAAGATTAACAAACAGTATTACTAGCATTGAAAGTATCAAACTAAACTTGTACAAGTCCTAAAATTTGATAGCGATTTGGTGTAATTATGTAAAATTTTAGCACCTCTGCAGGGGTTAAAAAATCCACTAGCCCGACGCCCGGGACTAGATCATTTACGCCTCGGGCAATTAAAATGTGTAATCCGATATGCCCGACGGACTAGTAACAAAAAATTCTTGACGTTTCCAAAATAGAAAGTGAAAAATCCCTTCATCACTTCTATGTTAGCCATTTTTGTCGAGCCTGCAACTTTTGTTGCAGAAAGCTCGACATAGGGATAGTGATCCGGCGGCGGCGGCGGCGGTGTTAGCTAACTTCTTAAAAGCTCTATATTTTAGAAGGTGGAAGACCTGGATGCTTCATACTTTGTCTATAGATGCCTCATGTTACGAAGTTTCCATCAGTCACATGGCAGATTTTACAGTATTGTGTTCTGTCTCCTACTTTCATGTTGCTAACGTGACGGAGACAAAAATGAGTAACGTTAGCGACATTTAGACAGGTCACATGAGCAACAACATCTTTAAAAGTTAAAATGTATGCACACAGTGATGTTTAATATATGCCTGGAGTAATAAAATTGTACAGTCTGGTTTAGAATTTCTAAATATACAGAATGTCATTTGCAGGTGTACCTTATATCAAATGAATACACAAGAAACCAAAAAATGAGTAACGTTAGCGACATTTGGACATGTCACATGAGCAACAACATCTTTAAAAGTTAAAATGTATGCACACAGTGATGTTTAATATATGCCTGGAGTAATAAAATTGTACAGTCTGGTTTAGAATTTCTGAATAATTAGAATGTCATTTGCAGGTGTACTTTATATCAAATGAATACACAAGAAACCAATTCGTAATAGTAACATTAGCAACATCTATTATCATGACATTACATTTTGTTGCGAACGTCTTTTTGATGGAAGGAATACATTTAAGGTCCTCTTGTAACGATATTACATACAACTTACCTTCTTTGCTTCCCCATCATGTGAAGGAACTGACTCTGAATCTATTTCTGCAAAGGGAGATATCGTAACTCCTATACAGGAGAGTTACAGATCTAAATATATGTTGCTCACGTGACACTGATTTGGACGGAAACGTCGAGCAGTAACGTTCGCAAAAAATAAAACAGCCAATGATATTGATTCCTCAAGTCCTTTGACCCCTTTACGTCATCCAAATTTAATATGATTGCTATTTTCAATTATATATAAAACCCGGGATAAAAATAACTACAATGGGCTGTCTGAGAACCAACAAGAAAATTGCGATCGTGACATACCACAATGGACGGAAAAGATGTGACGTTAGCAACAATATTATTAAATTACCTTTTTTAGCCTTTACCAATACAAATCTGCCTTAAAGTTATGATTAAAACACAAAAGAAGACTTTTTATTAAAATATAAGTCCATGTTATTAGGCTCCACTTATAAATAATACTTCAAAATTCCACTCCAAATAAGCTGGATGTCAGTACAGTAGGTCATGATGTCTATTCCATGTCCAATATTTTGAAATTGAAAACCCTCTAATTCTAACAAAAAACACAAACACAGAGTAATTTTTATTTTTATTTACTCAGAAAGACACTTTTTATTCAATAACATAATGCATTACTCCATTACACAGTCTGTTTCACAGTTTCAGCAATTGCTTTTTTTATGTTTACAAAAAAACAATATTTCCTTCTTATTGTAAAATCTGCCACATGTCCAATGTCCTTGACCTCATTTTCATGGTTCAGTGACCACTTGAAAAAAAAGTTCAGATTTTTTGTAATGTTGAATTCTCTCTTATTATAAGTAATAGGATAACTATATTTGATATGTGCGTACCTTGAAAGGTCCTCATGTCTGTCAGACAGTTTTCACTTGACCTCGACCTCATTTCATGGATCAGTGAACAAGGTTAAGTTTTGGTGGTCAGGTCCATATCTCAGATACTACAAGCAATAGGGCTAGTATATTCGGTGTATGAAAGGACTGTAAGGTGTACATGTCCAACTAGCAGGTGTCATCTGACCTTGACCTCATTATCATGGTTCAGTGGTTATACTAGTAGTTAAATTTTTGTGTTTTGGTCTGTTTTTCTCATACTATATGCAATAGGTCTACTATATTTGTTGTATGGAATGATAGTAAGGTGTACATATCTGGCAGATGTCATGTGACCTTGACCTCATTTTCATGGTTCAGTGGTCAAAGTTAAGTTTTTGAGTTTTGGTCTTTTTATCTAATACTATATGCCATAGGTCATCTATATTTGGTGTATGGAAATATTTTATGATCTTTATGTCAGTCGTGCAGGTTTTATTTGACCGTGACCTCATTTTCACGGTTCATTGCACAGTGTTAAGTTTTTGTGTTTGGTCTAATTTTCTTAAACTATAAGTAATAGGTCAACTATATATGTTGTATAGAAGCATTGTTAGCTGTACATGTCTGCCTGGCATGGTTCATCTGACCTTGACCTCATTTTCAAGGTTCATTGGTCTTTGTTTAGTTATCTTGGTTAATGTTAAGTTTATGTGACAGTTGTATTAAAGCTTAGCTTTATACTTAGGACTATCAACATTTATATCAATGATTAGTATAGAAGGCGAGACATTTCAGCGTGTGCACTCTTGTGATTCAATTAAGTCATCCAGGATTCCAAAAATTTGAACTGGTTTGTACAGGTCCTGATGTACATATTTTAAAAAAAAAGAACAAATAACTCTGGCATGTCTGGGTGGCCTGGTATCATGTGTTGATTGCAATTCTTGTACTTTAAATACTAGGGCTAGCAGGTCAGTTTTGATGGACTAGCAGTTCTTCCAACAGGGCTAGTAAAATCCTGCTGCCAATTGGTCCTGGGCTAGTTAGCTGTAACACAAATTTTTAACCCCTGCTCTGTGGTATTTTCTCCAGGATGGGTGACATGTCTTTCTGTTGACTTTATCCTTGTGAACTAGCACATAAAAAATCTGGCTTAGCTCAAAATTGGTATTCTGGTCTGTTTAGTACAAAGCATGATCATCATGTTCTTGTCCTGAATTTGAATTTGATTTACCACCAGACATTTTAAACAGCCATCAACTATCGACATCATCATATGAGTTGTGTCGGATAGAAATAAACCTTATGCAAGTGCACATATACATGTGACATGTGTACGACTTTGATTGATTTTGGAACATTCAAATACTAAATAAAAGATGAATATTGGTCTATTTTATAGGGTTCTTATATAAACTCAATTTTCAAACTGTTACAGACTTTACATAGAGATATTTTAAACCCAAAATAGGTTAACAGATGTATTGATATTCATTTGCATCAAGTCAATTTCTATCCGACGCAGCTTATATAATAATTTATATTTACAGATGCCAAAAGGTTCAGATAAGAACTGGTGCCAGAAGTTATATGATAAACATTATAACAAAGCTCAACACTTCGACAAACCACGAATGTCTAACATGGCATTTATTATACATCACTTTGCTGACAAAGTCACATACCAGGCCGATGGATTCCTGGAGAAGAACAGGGATACAGTATTAGAAGACCATATCAATATACTCAGGGCTAGTGAGGTATGTGGTAAAGGTTTTAGTTCCTTTGGTGACAGGCCAACAAATATAAAAAAAAAGAAGATGTGGTATTATTGCCAATGAGAAAAATTTTCACTAAGACCATAATCAATATATTCAGAGCTATTGTGGTATGTGGTCAAGATTTTATCTCCTTTTGTGATAGACAAACAAACAATAGAAATAGAAATGAAACAAGTCAATAAAATTATACATGCATAGCAAACATTATTTAAGGAGACTTTACTATTTTTTAAGCTGCTGCCATAAATTAGTTTTTGGTTGGGGTCACTTTCATCTTTCTAGAATTATGGCTCTTTCCAAAGTGAAAAATTACTTATATTCGATTACCTAAGTTTGCCCTAACCAAATGTTATCAAACTTATACACACAGATTTTTACTACAAACATCAGATCTTGTATGAATTTTGGTAGCATAATTTTAACTGTTCTTAAGTTTTGTCCCTTTATATTGCTATATGCTAGCTAGGCCATCATCTGTGACCCATGGACACATTCCCATTTATTTGTTTTATTGAACTTTTGGAGCAAACTATTGGTAATAGTTGTTGCAATCCAGTGCAAAATTAAAAGGCACCTAATAGTATTTAAGAGATAATAGTCATTCATGATTTAGAAGAGCAATTTAAAGAAATTTGGGGTTAAACCTTAAATTTAGCAGATTTTCTCTGGATGAAAAAAACATGGTTTCAAACGCTTTTAATAAAATCAAGTAAGTTTGTAATAATGCCAGAAAATGAGTTTATGATAAGTGTTTTAACAAAATAAATTGTTTGTTTTATTTTCATTATACCAGCATGCCTTAGTGGCAGAATTATTTGAAGACAAACCAGATCCTAATGAAAAGAAACAGAGAGCTGGTTCCCATCCTACTCAACCCTTACGAGCCAACCCAAAAGGTAGTAAAAGTACCAAGAAAACAGTTGGCTCACAGGTAAGGAAAATATCAATAATGGAGACGTATAAATTCTTACTTTTATTTCATATAAAAAAAATATTTTGGATTTTAATATTCATATAACTATTCTGTAACAAGTTTTAATTATTTTTGGATTTATAACATTTATCAGATGGCTCAGTCAATAAATAGTGCATGTCAATTTGCATGGTCTATGTTGCTGATGTAATTAGTTTTCATTATGTTGAAACTAGTTTAAGAATGAAAACTTTTCCTTTAATTTATTAATAAAAAAGGTGACTGTTTTGGAACTTCTATGATCTTCTAAACGTTTCACAACTGAAGTGTACTTGGTAATATGAAATGAATACACTAAAGCATTACGATTGGTATCAAAAATATGTAACCTGTAATGCTGTGTTTAAAAATTATGATTCTGATTTTGAAAATTTGTGCACATCTATAAAGACAATAAATTGAAAGTATTTTTAAACTAACCAAAGGGTTTACAAATTATATTTTTACATGTTTGTGGGTATTGTGTATTTTATCAATTTCTATAATTTAGGTTTTAGGACATGTCAACAAGTTGTGTTTCTCAGTCCTATGTGCATATATTTTTTTTCTTCTTGAAATCTTATACATTTAGAAACAAATAAATGTTAATTGCTCAATTGGCATTTATTGATAACTTATATAAAGTATTTTGTGATACTCTAGTGTAGCAATACTAATGGGACTGAGGAACAACACATTTTTTTTTTCATTTTTTTTAAAAATTTTATTGATTTTTATGTTTATTTAGTATAATATTTCATTATTTCTGGTTGCTATAGCAAGTTACCAAAGCAACTGTCGGAGATCAGGTAACCAAAATAACAAAGCTTTGAGTGGTTTAGCTTAATCTAATAATAAAGTTTTAGTTGTTTCTTCTGTCAATAGTTCAGGGTTCAGACTTCCTGGAATGACAAAATTCTACTTATACAGCATTTTTTAGTACTCAAAATGCAGAAATTATTGGGAAGTTTTTACTGATAAAAAAAATGCAAAATTTAAGAACTGATTTTCCATCATTAAAATTTTTGCAATCACATTAATTTGAATTTACATTGTTGCAAGTGGTTAAAGAATTGAAATAATGAATGCATGCTTTAATTTGTGATAGTTTTATCATGTTTATTGTCATTTTATAAATTACTGTTTTTGGATTAACAACATGAAAACATTAACTTCTGTGTTGACCGTTGGATTCATTTTAAGATTATTCCTAAAGAATACACAAATTTTACAAATGTTTATTGTAAATGAAAAGAAATTATGAAATTAATATACATCATGTACAAAAATGTGTTGGATTTTTTGAGTTATTGAGTATATGTGATTTTTAAAGTTTTTGTGTCACAACTATAGATTTTTGACTTGTACTGGAACAGTTGAACTATTGACAGAAGACACTTGTAGCTTTAATATCTAATATTTCTTATACAGGAGTGGTTATAATATTATCTAACAATATATATCTGCATGAATGTTAATTTGTTAATTTATGTTGTTTTTATGTTAAGACACAGCCAAACTTATTAACAAATTGTATTTTGATACCAGAAACTGGTTTTAATGGTTTAGAAACATCACAGAAACTTGAGATGAAAGTAATTAACAATTTGTTTGTTCCCAAAATGTCCTCAAGGTTTTTTGTGACAGTTCTTTACCTGTTTCAAAACTATAGATGGTAAACTTATTTGCTTTTATTTATGTAATGGGACCTAGCCGGTAAACTGTTATTCTTAACTTACCTCAACTCTTAACCTTACCGTAACCTTACATTAACCTGTAACCTTAACCTTAACCCTAACCTTAACCTTAACCTTAACCTAACCTAACCTTATCATAATCGTAATCCCTTATGGAATCTGAACCTGAAAACAGGGCCCCTTAGTTAAATGAAGGCTGACTCTTTTGAAGACAATATTGTTTTATAATTAGAAAGAATTAGTGAGTTATGCAATTAAGATGTTTTAAATTTCAGATTTAAAACAAAAATTAATTGAAGACTGGTAGATTTGTTATTTGAAATGTTTACGTTTGGTTGTGTCTGTAGAATTATTAACTTATTACTTTTTCAGTTGCTAATTTCAGTTTCTGCAAGATATTAAGGGCTATTCTAGAAACAGTGTTTGATTGAAGAAAATTTTGTCATTCTTTCTGCCAATTTATATTAAAAGAGATTGCTTTTAAATTATTTTTTTTTTAGACCCACTATACTGAAACAACAACCATCATTTTATCCCTTCTTGAACTAGTGCTGCAAATAATTTTCTAGAATAGCTCTACCAGATAGCTGTTTTAACTTTTAGGATCTCCAGATTTGAATAATACTTAACACTGTCTTCTATGAACATAGAAATAGAGCTAGAATTAATACTAACAGAAAAATAATCTTTTTAGAACCAGTTCGTGCAATGTTAAGATAATATTATTTGCCTCTAGTATTCATTATACAACACTAAAAGTATTTGAATTCTTTTTTGCTGACATTGAATTATTATATGAATTCATTATAGATACTAGGATATACATGTAAATTATAAAACCTAACAGTTTGCTTCTTTAAATTCTGTGAAAACAGAACGTGATCTTCAATGAGACTATATTCAATTGAAAAAGAGGAGAAAGACACCATACGGACAATAAAAAAAAGTCAATAAAATACTGACAGCACCTTGGCATAAAAAAAACCAAACAAAACACCCTATATAAAAAAGAAGATGTGGTATGATTGCCAATGAGACAACTATCCACAAAAGAC
Source organism: Mytilus galloprovincialis (assembly GCF_965363235.1). Classification (NCBI taxonomy): domain Eukaryota; kingdom Metazoa; phylum Mollusca; class Bivalvia; order Mytilida; family Mytilidae; genus Mytilus; species Mytilus galloprovincialis. The sequence continues at coordinate 37,017,412 of NC_134848.1, forward strand.
CAAAATGACACAGACATTTACAACTATAGGTCACCGTACGGCCTTCAACAATGAGCAAAGTCCATATCGCATAGTCAGCTATAAAAGGCCCCGATAAGACAATGTAAAACAATTCAAGGAGAAAACTAACGGCCTTCTTTATGTAAAAAATGAACGAAAAACAAATATGTAACACATAAACAAACGACAACCACTGAATTACAGGCTCCTGACTTGGGACAGGCATATAACTACTTTCAGGCAAAAAAACCCATACAATATTAAAAACTAAGTACTACTGACACCAAAAAAAAAACCCATCAAGTTTCTAGACATTTAGTTGTTATTAAATGACAATATCTAGATCACGGAAAGTTGTTACAGACATGTGCAGAGATGACCTTACTACATAATATAAAGTCACATTGTCAAAAGACCCCAAAAAGATTAATTGACAAAACATGTTTCGATATTTGATAGTTTATAAATATTGTTTATTATTAAATTTGTATGTCTCCCCTCCACCCAACCTGTAGGCAACATGAGCATTAAGTGCAGTGTTACCATAGATTTTAAGTCTGTCTGTTCCATTATTGTTGCAAAACTTGAGCAGGTTGATTTGTATCCTCCGACACATTCTTTTATTTAAGTTTAGTTTTTATCTAATTTTATCATATTTTATCATTACAGTTCCGAGACTCCTTGTTTATGTTAATGACCACCTTGAACGCCACAACCCCTCATTATATCAGATGTATTAAACCTAACGACTTGAAAGAAGCATTTCAGTAAGTACTTGTTGGAGGGATGAAATAGACAGTAGAACCATCTTACATGAGCCGTGACTTAAACAAAATGGTGGATTAGAATATACAGTAAAATCTATCTTAGAAAAACCTGAATTGTATACTTTTTTCCACAGGAACTCAGAACACCTGTCTAAACGAGATAGTATAAAAAAAGAAGATGTGGTATGATTGCCAATGAGACAACTCTCCATAAGAGACCAAATGAAACAGAAATTGATAACTATAGGTCACCATGCGGCTTTTAACAATGAGCAAAGCCCTTACCGCATAGTCAGCTATAAAAGGCCCTGAAATGAGATAATTATTCATTTTAAAAATATCCAAAATCGAAAAGATGACTGTAGATATACATACAAATATTTAAAGGTATTTTTTATTTATCTTAATATAAAGAATTGCATTTGTACAATAATTCACTGTGAAAAATACTATTTCTCACTACATTGAAGACCTGTTAGTGACCTTCTGCTGTTGTTTTTTTCTATGGTCGGGTTGTTGTCTCTTTGGCACATTCCCCATTTCCATTCTCAATTTTATTGATACTTGTATTACAGATTTGACCCTAAGAGAGGAGTAGAACAGTTGCGAGCTTGTGGTGTTCTGGAAACTATCAGGATTAGTGCAGCTGGTTATCCTTCAAGGTTTGTAGGAACAAATTATGTATGACAATCTATTGTCCCCAAAATGTAAACTGAATCCAACTGAAAATAACATTGAAACAATATTGAGATTTTACCAAGGTTTGCAACAGTAAAGATTCCAAAGCTATTTGCTCAATTTCTCTTCAGTCACTGGTAAATCTTAAAAATATGTAAAAGAAATCTGTAAATCTAAATACTGGATTTAGTGTTTTAAGTTAAAATCTTGTACCCTAAGTACTGAGGAAACTTGTAGGCAAGAAAGCCCAGGTTCAGGGAATGAACATGAAGTATTTGTTTTGGCTAACATGACAATCTAATGCTTACAATCTGTAAATACCCCTTTTTGGCCCCAAAATATAGCAGTTTTACAAAATTGTTAAAATGTAAACCTTTAGTTATTTATTGGAAAGTAGAATGCTTCTGCTACATAAATATGGGCTGTTTTTGACAATACAATGCACATATATCGGGTACTAGCATCAGTAAGTCGTGCTAAATTACTGAAATCTACACAATTTTAGCATTTTAGTTAAATTTTAGACGGTCTCCTTCTTAAATGAAAGTAGCCGCATTTGTGTTCGTTCTTAATATTGAAATGTAAGTTGTATTTGATGATAACATAACAAAGGTTAAGGATGAAGACGGATGCGGCCACTTTCATTTTTGACAAAAAACATCTGAAAAGTGACATTTTTTGGCATATTTGATAGTTTAGCCTCTGGCCTTTGTTAGTCTTGTATGATTTTAAATTTTAGTTTCTTGTGTATAATTCGGAGTTTAGTATGACGTCCATTATCACTGTACTATTATGCATATTTTAGGGGCCAGCTGAAGGACACCTACGGGTGCGGGAATTCTCACTACATTGAAGACCCATTGGTTGCCTTCGGCTGTTGTTTGCTCTATGGTCGGGTGGTTGTCGCTTTGACATATTCACCATTTCCTTTCTCAATTTTATTTTCATATTTAAGCTTGAAGCGGAGCGTTTTTAATGACTGAATCAGTTAAAATCTTTCACACAAACTAATTGAATCAACTGAAATAGACACTTAAGTGTTTAAAAAGTGTTTAAAATCTTTCGTTCGATGAACCTGAAATTTAAGGCCAAAATCGGCCCTTACCGGACCGGACCTACTCCTTTGTTGTATCAGAGGCACTTTTTTTTAGTTATATAAATTTGGAAAAAAGGGGCAAAAGATACCAGAGGGACAGTCAAACTTATAGATCGAAAAATAAACTGACACCACTGGGGCTAAGAAAGAAAAAGACAGACAAATAGTACCCAAGACAAAACATAGAAAAGAAAGACTAAGCAACACGAACCCCACCAAAAACGGGGGTTGATCTCAGGTGCTTCGGAAGGGTAAGCAGATCTCTTGCTCCATATATGGCACCCGTCGTGTTGCTCATGTTATTACAAACCCGGTAAATAGTATAATTCGGTAGGTCACATTTGTGAAAAGGGAAGGGTAAGAAACACTCAAATCTAAAATTTTGGAGGCCAAGAATGTACAAATATTTTGACATATTTAATTTGTTCCTTACAGATGGACGTACAGTGAGTTTTTCCAGAGATACAGAGTATTAGCCAGATCTAAGGACATAGACAGAGCTAACCCAAGGAAGACATGTCAGAATATCCTGATATCAATTATACAGGTACCTACTGAATTTTATACTAAAATTCAATATAATATCTGTGACAGTTTAACACAGATTTTATTTTAAAGTGATTTTTTTTCTATATGCACACTTTTATAAATCCAAATAAAAAGGTGTTTTTGGAAAAAAGTATTTTTTGTGTAGAAACTATTTACATAATTTCAATGGTAGTTTCCAAGAAATTGAGGAAACAAGACATAGGCAAGACAACGTAATGTTGTTTATGTTGTTCAGAGCATCAACAAATGATTAAAATTTGTAATTTAATTACACAGAGTCAGACGATGCTAAAATTATAAAGTTTTTCCCTGCATAATGATTGAAAAATGCATGAAGTAAAATTTAACATTTTCATGTTTAACTTAGTGTTTGATAGAAATAAGGTTTAGTCCTGATTTTATCACAATTTTTCAAACATTTAAGATTTACCAGAAATTCTCACGATATTTATGATGATAAATTAACTACAGTATCTTTCCTAGTCTCAGAAATGAACAAACAGTAAATAAAAGCCAAACTAACAGGTACTGAGAGCAACTATAAAATTTTATGATAAATATATTAGGTATATATTTATAGTATAGAGATATATAGTACTATGCTATATTCTAGGAATCGTCACCGACAAAACATCGTAAAAACAAGCAACCTATAGAGGTAGTATGACGGTTATGTCATTGTCATTATGTTATTAGACAAGGGCATGATATGATAATGAAAATTTGCATTTGTAACCAGTGGCAGAACCAAAATTAGATGCTTTTTTGCCATAAGTTTGGTAAACAATTTATCTAAGCAATATTGTAGCAGTGTTCTTGCTTGGGTTAAAGGAAAGAAAGGGCACTGTTTCAAGATGAAGGGTAAATTAGCATGATTTCTTGTCTGGAAAGAGACATCTTGATCAGGTTTATAGATAGAAAATTGAAATAATTGATAGATTTTTTTAATTTTTGTTGTATTTAAAGTATTTTGGGGTTCAATTTTTTTTTCCAGAAGTTAAAATGATTATTTGTGCCCTTCCGTTTCTGACAAGCAAGTGACATTAATTTAAAAGAATTTGTCCCCTTACTCACTTCTGCCACTGGTATTTTAAACTTTTTAGTTCTGTTAAAAAAAGAAAAATGGTGGATTCATCTATTATTTTGTAGAATCCACCATTTTCCTCCATTTTATTTTCAAACTAACAAATGTTTTCCTTGTGATGTCAAGGAAATGCATGACGACCATGAACAAATTTTTTTTATTTTCTATTTTTTTTTTTATCTGTATCATTAATATAAGTAGTGACTAAAGTTTTAAGGTTGAGTATTTTGGAAATATTAAATTTAGAATAAGAAGAAATAAATACATTGTTTAAGTGCAAGAATCTGAACAAAACAAGTTTTTCACTTACCTAGGTAATAAGGAAACAAAAAATTGTACCTGTCTTTCTTATATAATTTGGAATGTAGAATAATAATATAAACGAAAATATATAAGAAAATTATCATCGAAATATATTAAAAAGTCTTCGTTGAATACATATGAAATAATTGCCATTTTATTTATCTATTTTATTAGATCTTTTAAACTTTAAAAAATCAACATAGTACGACAGTTTAGAACTAAAAATATTTTATATTTAAACCTATTAGCTATTGATTTTTATACACCAAAAAGTATCTGTTAAAAAATGTATAAGTATGAAATTCAACTTTTTAGTGACTTGTGGAATTCATGTTTTATTACGAATTGAGGTCGAATAATAACTAAGCTCACATGAAAGATCCCAGTAAACATTTTTTGCAAAAAATATAGTTTTCTTTTTGAAGTTCACATCCTGAACAAATACATATCTCTCAATTTCTTCTCTTGAATTATATTTTATCACTTTGTTTAGCATGTATTTATTATTTCACATTATTGACTCTGTTTAATATACAGCATGTAATATCCCTGCTGTTTCTCTCTAGATCTGTCTATATATAGAGTATGTAGCCAGTTAATTATATACTTGTAAATATATATAGAATATTGAAATGTTTTCTTCTTTTACTTAGTTTACATCTTTAAGTAATTTTGATGAGAACGAAACCGCACTAAAAGTTCATGTGTTTAAAGCACTTTTCTTGATTTACTTTCATCAGGAATGCTGCTCATTACCGAATGATCAAAATCTAATGATATCTAAGAACCCAAGAGTCCAAACCGTTGATAAGCTATATGACAAAAAAAGACCTAAAAAGAAAAGCCAAAGGACATTTTTGCCTGAGAGAGTTTCACTTAGTTTCTTACCAATTTCTTGGTTTATAAACTATAACTTTCTTCAAAAATGTGGTTGACTGCCTATAAAGATTTTAAGTATGGAAACTTGAACATAACAAATTATTTATGTTTTTCTTCAAATTTTATTGCATGAACTTTTTGTTTGTTTATATTTATGTTCATATAATAATATGCAAGATACATAATTTATTTTTCAATTATTTAATTTTTGCTTACAGGAAATCTATTTCCATATTTTCGCTCTATACTGTAAACCATTTATACTATTGAGTCTTAAAACCATCGACATTTTACATATATACTTGTTGATTTTGTATTCATTTATTAGTTCTTCTGGCTTTATGTTGTAAAAAAGAAATAGGTGGGTGGTAAAATTTTATATCTCTGAAAAGAACAGAAATAAATTTAACAATAATTACTACATTTACATTTATGTTGTAGGATCCAGACAAATACAGATTTGGAAAAACAAAGATATTTTTCCGAGCAGGACAAGTGGCCTACTTAGAAAAGCTCCGATCAGACAAGTTACGATCATGTGGCATCATGATACAGAAGCACGTCAAAGGGTGGTTAGAGAGGAAGCGATACAGGAAGATCACGAAGTCTATTACACTCCTACAAAAATATGGACGAGGACTGCTGGCTAGACGGTATGTTCAATTTGAGAACGGAAATAGGGAATATGACAGCCTAAGGTTACCAATGAGTCTTCAATGCAGTAAGAAAGTTCAGCACGTGGAGGCGTGCTTCAGCTGACCCCTAAACAAAAATGTGTACTAGTTCAGTAATAGTTGAACTAAAATTGAAAAAAAACATACAAAACGTTGTTTGATTGTAAGGGCTGAAAGAAACCTAAACTTTCCTATTGTGAACTTTCCATTTCTGTGTAGAATTATTAAATCAGTAAATTGAAGTATTTAATACAGTTTTGTTAATTTGACTTGTGTGATATTTTTAGTAAAATAGTAAATTTTTAACACTAATGACTATAGAAACCACAATACATATAAGAAATAGCCAGTATTGCTTTTCAATTTTATTCTTGATGGTATTCAATGAGCAACCAACTTGCACATTAGATCAATATCAAGACGGTATCAGTGACTTACTTGGTACTTATGTATAACGATCTATAACACTGTGGGGGTGGGGTGGGGGCAGGACCTTTTTCAGGACATCAGGATCGGGTGTATTTAAGCTCAGGATTTCAGGATTGATCCTTTCGGGATATGGGAATTCTTTTTTCAAATTTCAGGATGTTGGGATTTAAATTTCTTTAAATTTAGGACCTCTGGAATTCATATTCTTCAGCCTAGGATTTCAGGATCAGGACCCCTCCGACCCCCCCTCAACACGTGCATGTGTCTTGAATCTTTCACATTAATTCACCTATGTAATACATAAATAAGCTATATAAGACTATAAGTAAGTTCTTTTTCAACTGACTTTGAAAAATTCATGATAGAATTATACTCTTTTTTTAAGCCTATATAAAAGCCCATTTTCTAATCCACTTCTACCTTCAAAGAGATAGATGTCTATGAAGTCCTAAATGCAGATATTTAAAAATGGTTAATCCAAAGTTTTATCTTTTCTACAGATATGCCAGACATTTGCGGGAGACCTGGGCAGCAAAGACAATTCAGAAGAGATGGAAGGGCTACAAAGCCAGGAGTCACTACGAGCATGTCAGGAATGCAGTTCTTATATTACAGGTTAGTAAGGAAGGATTTTAGATGAAGATTAGAAGATGTGGTACGAGTGCCAGTGAGACAAATTTTCATCTCATGAATGTCAATTGTATGGTCATTTGTTTAAAAATTTCCTGTTACAAAAACTAAGGATTTTCTTATCCCAGGAATAGATTACCTTAGCTGTATTTGGCACAACTTTTTGGAATTTTGGGTCCTCAATGCTCTTCAACTTTGTACTTGTTTGGCTTTATAACTATTTTGATCTGACCGTCACTGATGAGTCTTATGTAGACGAAACGCGAGTCTGCCGTACTAAATTATAATCCTGGTACCTTTGATAACTATTTACATCCAAGTCACAATATAAAAGTAAATAGTGATTGATCAATGTACGGCCTTCAACACTGAGCTTTGGCTCACACTGCACAGTAAGCTACAAAGGGACCCAAAATGACTAGTGTAAACAATACACCTCATCTCTATTTTACCACAATTACTGGACATCACAAAAGTTCTTGTAAAATTTTGACGTCATAATATAAAATGTCTGACACCACAATGGAAAAGTGATTGTAGTATGACGTCAAAAGTTCAAGCAGGACTGATTGTATGGTCAAGCTGAACAGATTTCCAAATAGCGAGAAAGCATATTCAGACATGAAAAACAATGGTCTAATCTATATAAAAAACAACAAACACTTTTGAACCACATCAACAAAGGACAACCATCTCTGAACAATAGACTCCTGAATTAGAACCATTCGAAATGATTTAAAACAATAAAACATTTTGTCAAACTAAATGTCAAACTTCAGATATTCACGAAGTAACATAAAATCTGAAATTAATTAAGAAAAATAATTTTTCAGGCCAGTATCCGAGGCTTCTTTGGAAGAAGAGAGTTTGAGAAAGCCCTACATACTCACAGAGCTGTGGTTATACAGAGGTATGCCCGTGGATGGTTGGCTCGTGTTAGATATCGTCGTGTTATCAGAGGTATCATCAAGTTACAAGGTCATTATAGAAGACGAAAGGCCAAGAAAGAGCTTCAAAAACTAAAGGTTTGTTTTTATCATATATTGTTTCCTTGTTTTTGGCAATGAAGTGTACAGATTCTAAAATAACAAACCAAAACAAAACAAAAAAGAATTTAAGATGTTGATTGCATTATTTTAATCTTGCACATGTTTCCATTGTACAACAGTCACTTAAAAATATCAGCAAACATTTCTGAATTTACAGTATTTCTGTAGAAAACTTGTTAAGATTTTTATAGGCATTATTAGTTTTACCCTTGTCCGTCTGTACATACGTTTAAAAGTTGGTTTCGAATCTCTAACATTAGTTTGCCTGAAGCTTATATAATGAAACTCTTAGACCATGCTTATTACCACAAAACACAGATCAAGTTTGAATTTTGGTGGCGTCAATTTAACAGTTCTATAGTTATGCCGGTTTACAAATGGAAAAATTGCTAAATTTTTCGTTCTCGTTCTTGTTCTCTTACTTTCGTTTGCCGCTACCAAGCTACGAAACTTATACACAAGGCTTATTACCACAAAACACAAATCAATTAAAAATTTGGGTATCGTCACTTTTACCATACCAAACAGGTCTACTGAAATTATAACTTTATATGATATGCAAGCAGGGGTATCATCTGTTTCCTTTGGACACATTCCCCATTTATCTATATTTATAGTTTATATTGTAAGTAAATCATATATAGATAAAACAGATATTGGATGAACACCAATAAGATAGCAACCGTACATTTCAGGTTTCCCAAAATAGAACAATTTACTTTTCATCACACATTACAATGTTATCTTAAGTGTAGGTGGTTGTTTATTCAGAAATCACTTGTATTGTATTGATATTGCCTATCTAAAAAATATCACATGTTTTTCATTGATAATTCATTTACATTTATATGTGAGCAGTAAACCATAAGAAGTGACTATGTTGTATTTCAGATTGAGGCTAAATCAGTGGACCATATCAAGAATGTAAACAAAGGCTTAGAGAACAAGATTATACAGCTTCAACAGCAACTGGATGTCAGGGTAAGGTCATTATCATGGTGATAGTGAAAAATAAGATAAAAAAACAATTTCAAAATCGGAAATATATGTGGTTTTTTAATAGACTAAAGTGAAAATAAGATAAAAAAAAAACAATTTCAAAATTGAAAATATTTTTACTGGACTAAAGGGATGAGACCAGCTCCAGTGCAAACTTAAAAAGACATACTCATGAAAGTGAAAAACAGTGAAAAACAGAAAAAAACATACAGTATTGTCAGCTATAAAAGATCTTGACATGAAAAATATAAAACAATTCAATTGACAAAACTAACAGCCTGATTTATGTTCAAAATTATGAAGGAAATACAAATATGTAACACAGCAACAAACGACAACCACTGAATAGCATGCTCCTGATTTGGGACAATCACATACACACAGAATATGGCCTGGTTAAACATGTTAAATTTTAATACTGAAGATAAAATGCATCATGTTGATATTTTATTTTTAGAAACAAGAAATGAATGCTGTCAAACAACAAGAAGGAGAAATGGACAAGATGAAAGTAGAACTCGAGAAATTACGAGGCTCGTCAGGTCAAGTTGAAAAGTCATCTAATAAAATTACAGAACTGCTGGCTGAGATTAAGGCTTTGAAAATTGAGTTAGAGAAAGAACAAATAGAAAAACAAGATCTGATAGCTGAGAAGGAAATAATGAGGAAGGACAAAGTGGAGGTACTGGGTCAATATTTAGGTCATGAAATATATTCTGTGAATGTAAAGCTGGGTCAGGAACCGTAATTGATTTCCCATAGGCGGTACTGGTAATGTTTTCTTTGGTAGCTAAGTTCATATTTTCAGGGTTTGAAGTGAGATTCAATTTTTCTGTAAATTGGACACACCCCAAAAATCCTTTGGTGATGCTGTGCCTCATGGTATAATTACCCTTTTTCACACAATAAGTACTTTGAAAATTTGATGCTTTGCATACATTCAATAACTCCATTTTTTTACACATTTATTCTATGATCCTCTACTTTCCAAATTAACTTCTTAAAAAATATAAACACATATCTCTACACATAGATTTTTTGTTTACGCACAACTTTAGAGTTCCTCAATTTGAGGCGCATTACGAGTATTAACCCAGCTTCTCTGTTCATGCCAAGTTTGTAGAAGAATTAGATGGTGCATCAAACTTTTTTTTTCAACAAGCACAATTTTACAATTAGTATTGTTTTACTACAGTTTTGATTGAGTTTTTCAGTAGAGAATACGGTTAGTAATCTGTGGTAATGTGGTGCTCCAAGCTGTTTTGGGCTATAACTTAAGAAAAGCTCAACCACAGCTTTTATTATTTTAATATATTTCTGATGATTGAAGGACAAACTTTTGAAACTATCACATTATCTCATACATGTTAGAATACCTTTTCCAGAGTTAATGCCATTCTTTGTTTTAAAAAAAGATAGTTATAAATGCAGGGGCGGATCCAGCCATTTTAAAAAAGGGGGGTTCCAATTACATGTCCCCATTCGAATGCATTGATCGTCCAAAAAAAAGGGGGGGTTCCAACCCCCGGAACCCCCCCTCTGGATCCGCGCCTGTAAATGTAATGATGAACTGGATTTTATTTCCAAAAAGTAGACACATGTTCTCAGTCAGCCTGAAAATGCACGAAATAAATGCCACTGGACATTAAGCAAGCAAAATCAATCTATCAAACAATCATTGATAACGGAGAAGTGAGTTTTTTTTTAAATTTATCTCTTATTTCTTTACACAGATTGCAAACAAATTAACAGAGGAGAACAACAAACTGTCAGCTGATTTAGAACTGGCAAAAACTCAGCTGGATGAACAAGAAAAAGAACTTGCTGGTAATTTATGCTAAACTTAAGATCAAGTTACAGTAAAAAGGTTATGTCACAGATTTTCTTAAAATTTTTCCTACAGAAAAAACTCTATCTTAAAAATTGGAAATTTATGGATATTTTGTCGATGTTATGTGCAGTCTTTATGAATGTTCACCTATTTCGAAAGAATTTAATCAGTAATATTTCAAGAAATAAAACAGATAATGGGATTTTTTTCTGATTTTCGGTTATAGTTCAATGAACCAAAACTTTATGCAAAATTTTATAAAAATCTGTGACATAACCCAATTACTGTACCTTGACTTTCAATCTTAACCTTTACATCTTTTGGTACACTATATATTTCCATCAGGAAAGAAAAATCCAATAAATGAGACTTATTACTATTTGCCAGAAGTGAAAGTAAATCATAAAAAAGTTTAAATTAAAAATATGAAATATTTATTATGTTGGATATGTTGCCACCAAAATAAGTATTTTTTAGCTTTCGCATTTTGATTTTCTCATGCTGGAATTTCCTTTTGATTAGGGAAATGTAAAAAGGAAACATTGTATAATGAATGTTTTAATAAGATTTATCTGAATTTGATGTTCAGTTATATATAATGTAGGGAAAACCAGATTTTGTTTATCTATTTTCAGATAAGATAAATATGAAATATAAATTGAACAAATAAATACATTATAAATAATACGCAGTTGTAAAAAAAATTGATACTTGATAAATCGTGTGAGGATGTACATCAAAGAACTTTACAATTTTATCATTTTTTTCCAGTTTATTTTTAGACTAGATAAAGAAGAAATTAAAAAATAATGTTTAAAATAGAGCCCATAAAATAATATGCATTGGTAATTCAAATTTAAATGAAACTTTTGAGGATGATCATGAAGGAACTTAAAATAATAGATTACATCCAGTTGTAAACTTGATTTAACACTTGAAGAAATATATATTTGATGAAATTCACGAAGGAACTTTGTATTTATAGATATGGTGAAAGCAAAAGTTGAAGCCGCTAAGAAACAGTTGCTATCAGAGTTGGATTCCGAAAGAGAGCACCATCAGAAACTTGTGAAGGAACATGCTCGGTTACAACAAAGATTAGAGAACCTCCATGGAGAAATGGAATACCTCACAAGTCCTCAAGGTCACAAACGTACACCGTCAGACATTAGTGCCATTAGTCTGGAATCTTATACCAGCTCTGTGTCTCCTGATGAGAAGAAAGAGGAAGAGGAAAATGAAAAAGAGGTAAATCAAGGGAGATAACTTATTACATTTGTTAATGTTGTCATATAAATGTCTGGATGATTTTTACATTAGTATTGTGCTGTGGATTCATGCAAAAGAATGATTTATGTGTAGATATTTCATTGACACCTTAATTTAATTCTTTAAAAATTTAATTAGACAAAATGAAATGTAATTATGGTACACATAGAAGACCGTGTTGAAGACAGTAATTTGACCTTTAATGGTTTACTTTTACAAACTGTGACTTGGATGGAGAGTTGTCTCATTGTCACTCATACCACATCTTCCTATATCTATATAGAACATGAGAAGTAAAAGTTTAAGGATGATTTTATTACTCAACATTTCACATTTAATAGAATGCAGCAGTTCACATGCCTTCATAGATTTTAAAAACAGGCATAAAACAAAATAACACATACAATAAACCACAAATATTTAAGGAATGACTGTAATATTTTTTCTGTCTATGAAGAAATAACCTAAAAAATTTGGTGCACGCTGAATAACGCACGTAGTGGGTTATTTAACAGTGTGCACCACATTTTTTATGTTATTTCGAATAGACAGAAAAAATATTACAGTCATTTCTTATAATTTAATGCTTAATTCCATTTTAAACCATAGACAACCATGAAAAAACGTTGATGACATCACAGTCACATGACTAAATTTTGTCTATGGGCTGATAACAAAATAATGTCAGCCAATCAGAAGACGTGTTACATTCAAAATTAAATTATTTGACAATACAGCAGACCACATCAACTTACAACTCATAATAAAAATTGAAGTATGATTGTGCACAACCTTGCCAAGAATCACATCATCAAATTGAATTTAATTTCCCATAATGCAACATAAAAATGGAATTGTTTTCATGTATCTTTAGGATCAAGGATATGGCACAGAGAAGTCAAAGAAGAAGAAGAAAGCACCAGCTCCACCACTACCTGTTAATGGAGAAACTAAGGTTGGTGATGTAGTAGGAAAAAAGGGAGACATGGGGTAATGTTGTAATAGACAGCTACCCAACTACAAAAATAACAAAAAGAAGTCTTATGGGCAACAAGCTAAGTAATCTTCAACAATACACAGGTGGCTAAACATATAGTGCTCTCAACCCATGCAAGTTTTGTTTAAAAATACAACAGAAACTGTAAAAGATTTGCTTATTTTTATCAATTTTCTATAAAGATTATGTATGAAATTATTCGATACAATTAATTGAATTAGTCAAATATTGACCAGGCATCTTTTTTAGCTCACCTGTCCCGAAGGGACAAGTGAGCTTATGCCATCACTTGGCGTCCGTCGTCGTCCGTCGTCTGTCGTCGTCGTAAACTATTTCAAGAATCTTCTCCTCTGAAACTACTGGGCCAAATACTTTCAAACTTTAACTGAATGTTCCTTAGGGTATCTAATTTATAAATTGTATCCGAAGTTTTGATCTATCAACAAACATGGTCGCCATTGCTAAAAATAGAACATAGGGGTCAAATGCAGTTTTTGGCTTATAACTCAAAAACCAAAGCATTTAGAGCAAATCTGACACGGGGTCAAATTATTTATCAGGTCAAGATCTATCTGCCCTGAAATTTTCAGATGAATCAGACAACCCGTTGTTGGGTTGCTGCCCCTGAATTGGTAATTTTAAGGAAATTTTGCTGTTTTTGGTTATTATCTTGAATATTATTATAGATAGAGATAAACTGTAAACAGGAATAATGTTCAGCAAAGTAAGATTTACAAATAAGCCAACATGACGGAAATGGTCAGTTGACCCCTTTAGGAGTTATTGCCCTTTATAGTCAATTTTTAACCATTTTTCGTAAATCTTAGTAATCTTTTACAAAAATCTTCTCCTCTGAAACTACTGGGCCAAATACTTCCAAACTTTAATTGAATGTTCCTTAGGGTATCTAGTTTGTAAATTGTATCCGAAGTTATGATCTATATACAAACATGGTCGCCATTGCTAAAAATAGAACATAGGGGTCAAATGCAGTTTTTGGCTTATAACTCAAAAACCAAAGCATTTAGAGCAAATCTGACATGGGGTAATATTGTTTATCAGGTCAAGATCTATCTGCCCTGAAATTTTCAGATGAATCAGACAACCCGTTGTTGGGTTGCTGCCCCTGAATTGGTAATGTTAAGGAAATTTTGCTGTTTTTGGTTATTATCTTGAATATTATTATAGATAGAGATAAACTGTAAACAGGAATAATGTTCAGCAAAGTAAGATTTACAAATAAGTCAACATGACGGAAATGGTCAGTTGACCCCTTTAGGAGTTATTGCCCTTTATAGTCAATTTTTAACCATTTTTCGTAAATCTTAGTAATCTTTTACAAAAATCTTCTCCTCTGAAACTACTGGGCCAAATACTTCCAAACTTTAATTGAATGTTCCTTATGGTATCTAGTTTGTAAATTGTATCCGAAGTTATAATCTATCAACAAACATGGTCGCCATTGCTAAAAATAGAACATAGGGGTCAAATGCAGTTTTTGGCTTATAACTCAAAAACCAAAGCATTTAGAGCAAATCTGACGTTGGGTAATATTGTTTATCAGGTCAAGATCTATCTGCCCTGAAATTTTCAGATGAATCAGACAACCTGTTGTTGGGTTGCTGCCCCTGAATTGATAATTTTAAGGAAATTTTGCTGTTTTTGTTTATTATCTTGAATATAATTATAGATAGAAATAAACTGTAAACAGCAATAATGTTCAGCAAAGTAAGATCTTCAATTAAGTCAATTTGACCAAAATTGTCAATTGAACCCTCAAGGAGTTAATGCCCTTTAAAGACTTTTTTCACAATTTGTTCATCATGTTGACTTACTTCAAAAAATCTTCTCCTTTGAAACTGCTGTATCAATTTCAGCCAAACTTAGGCTAAATGAGTTTCAGAGTATCTAGTATAAATTTTATATTTTATTTCCTTGTATGTCAAGAAACATAGCTCCTATGGCTAAAATAGAACATAGGAGAAAACGATTATTTTTTTTGGCTTTTGAAGAAAATAGGACGATCCAAAAAACATTTAAATAAATTGAAAAGCCAAAATAATCATTGATGAGAGATTTAACCAAAAGAATTAAGGTGAGCGATTCAGGCTCTTGAGAGCCTCTTGTTTAAACTGTTAAAAGTCATTTTCCAAAATACAGAAGTCCAAGCTTTTAGTCCTATTAATATGTTTCAGCATCTTATCTGTTTGGACTAGAACATAGGAATAGTAGGGTTTTCTAATAAGTCTGCAACCCGACAAAAAATAAAAAAAAAAAGATCTGGAGGGCAACAAACAGTTTAAAAAAAGGACAGATGTTGAAACAATATATCAAGCTGTAAATTGTCCAGAAAAATATGATTAAACGTAAACCTTCATGTAACTTTCATATTTTCTTAACTTTGATTTTATTACAGGATATTGATGTTGGCTTGCTACTAAAGTTACAAAACCGTGTCAAAGATCTAGAAAAAGAAAAAGCTGAAATGCAGAAAGAAATTGATACAAGTGAAGAACAAGAACAAAAACCAACCTCTAGTAGTGATGTCATCACTGATTCAGCATTTAATGCACTCAAAGTAAGTAAACAATATTTTACAGGATGTAGATAAGGGAGATAATCGGCATGATTTTACATGCTTGTTATTTTACTGATTGTCATAATTGGTATTTTTTTTTTGAGGGGGAAAAATTTGTTTTTATTTTCTGTTCCCTTATAAATGAAAAGGTAGAAAATGGCCCTCAAATGGTAAATTTTTTTTTTTATTTTCTTTCCCTTATAAACGGATAAATGTAAAACTACAAAAGGAAATTTATATGAAATTGGTATGGCAAAATTATGCAACTTAACGTTTTCACTCTTTAATGCTGAAGACTAATATACAGCACAAACCTCTCATCAACAGCTTGTGTAAAGAATTGTTTTTGGTGATTATTTGCTCACAAAATGTATTTTGAAATGCTTGGGCTTTCTTTTAACATGACCAAAATGTTCATGAAAAATATTTTTCTTGGCTTTTTGTTACGGTTTCTTAAATGTTTTATTTCTATTAATTTTTAGGGCCAAATAAATCCCAGAACCTTTAATATTTTTCAAAAATTGTATTTTTTTAGTTCTTTTAGCCCATTATGGGTCTCAAATAATAAAAAAGTTTTATTTGATCAGTTTCTCCTATTCAAAAACATTTTATTTAAAATAAATTACTATGCAAATTTAAACAGAAACAATTGGTGAATGCTGACGATGTCCAACTCGTCATTAAACTTCAAAAACGTGTCAAGGATCTAGAGTTAACAAAATCTCGTCTGAGGAGCGAGTTAGACGACCGAGACGATGATGATGACGAACTGACAAAATTCCAAATAACAACACCGGAATTTGCTTATAATAATCTGAAGGTATACAGTGGGTGGCGTGTGTGTATAACTGTGTGGATAGTGGATCTATATTCTTCTAACTTTCTAGATGTAGTATAGCATAGTGTGTGTAGCCCTTTCAACTAATACTAACCTATCTGTTTTTCCATAGGATTGCTGACACATGCATATAGAACTACTCTTTATTTTTTCCTTCTTTTATATTTGCAGATCATATACTTTAACCTTGTTATCTTGTAAAGTTTTATAATTAGGTATAGCACTACAAAAAATCTTATCTTGTAATCACAAATTTGTATTTTGATTTATTGTAACTGGACTAAATTGGAAAATATTTAATTGCCTATTTATTTTTTACTCACTGAAACAAAAAGTTAAAGCTTGGCTTATGTTGCTTTTTTTGTGCCTCTAATACATCTAAGTCTAATACAAATATTGTTTTTACTCTTTGAATTTCCAAGTCTGTTTGTCATTGTAAGAAAAGTTTGGGGCAGGAAAAGGGTATTTCGTATACCTCACACAACAAAATTGTAGTGGTACAAGTTTTTACCCATCTTTGATAAAATTGAGCCCAGTAAATTAGGCTATATTAAGAAAAATCCTGCTTATTTCATTTAAAAAATTTCCAATTTGAGTTTCAATTATGACGATCATAACCCTTTTTAATTTTTCGGGATAATAAAACATAGCAATAATTTCTGAATTAGAAATACAAGAATTCTTAATATATTTACAGTTATGTAAATGAGGCTCCTCAAAAATTCGTACAACTAAAATGGAATGCATTAATTTATAGGAATAATTCTGAAAAATTAAGAATGCTTTTCTTGTGGCATTTAGTTTTAACAAAACTGACTAATGTATGGGGAACTTGCTTACTATTGCTTTTAGCTAGATAAACAAATGGTGGTAGTTTATATTATGGAAAGAGGTGTAGATTTTTTGAATACTTAGAGGGGAACGTTACAATTTCTTATACTGAGCACAATATTGTAGACTTTATACATATATATACATGTAGATATTAACCAAA
The DNA here is from genome assembly GCF_965363235.1 of Mytilus galloprovincialis. NCBI lineage: Eukaryota > Metazoa > Mollusca > Bivalvia > Mytilida > Mytilidae > Mytilus > Mytilus galloprovincialis. The sequence continues at coordinate 37,035,056 of NC_134848.1, forward strand.
TAGATCTGTGTATATTTTAATCTTTTTACTTATAGTCTAATTTTGATATATACTGTAATATATTAAAGTATTATATTATATTATAAAGCATATTTTAGTGCACCATGTATTGTTAATATATACAATGCTTATTTTCACATTGGAAACATTTCTAGAGTTACCTTCATTATATAAATATATATACAATATTAGGTCAATGTCATAAAAATATAAACTTTTTTGTATGAGGCTGAGAAACTGGGGAAGAGTGAGGTTCTATAATATTGTTTTATACTGCAACCTTAGTTAATTCATCATAGCTTTTAAATCATAACACAAGTGTCAATTTTATTTTCATCCCTTAATGAACCCCTTATTGTTGAGAAAGTGTTCCTTGATGAAATTTACATTATACAAAATATAGCTGTGTTACTATATTTAGGAAATAAACACAACTAGTTGCAGTATATAAGGAGATATGGTATGATTGTCAATGAGACAACTATCCACTATAAAAGACCAACACATTACAGTTCAATGTGAATTACTTCCCCTTGACCAGTTTTTAATTACATTTTTGTTTAGATCTCTATATATATATTTACCTTACTTGTCTTGGTTAATTGATTAAAACAAAACTTATTTTAAAAAATGAATTTTAATATTAAAATACACCAAAGCAGAAATTGTCAAAATAGATGTCATTGATACCACAAAAGAATGCTATTGTTGATATATAAGAAATAATATTTTTATGCCCCACCAATCCTACGATAGTAGAGGGTTATTATGTTTTCTGGTCTGTGGCTCCTTTCGTTCGTCCATTTGTCCGTCTGTGTGTCCGTTCAGGTTAAAGTTTTTGGTCAAGGTAGTTTTTGATGAAATTGAAGTCCAATCAACTTGAAACTTAGTACATATGTTCCCTATAATATAAGCTTTCTAATTAGGGTCCCGCCAAAGGCGGTCCCCTATAGTGATCAGTCTGTCCGTCCGTCCGTCCGTCCGTCTGTCCGTCCGTCCGTCTGTCCGTCCGTCCGTCCGTAACACTTTGTGTCCGCTCCATATCTAGAGAACCATTATGATTTCATACTTTATACTTTACATGTTTATTAACCACCACCAGAGGGCGTGTCATGATGTATGTACAACTTCCTAGGTCAAAGGTCAAGGTCAAAAAACTTCGGTTTCAGTTGACAACCCTGTGTCCTGTGGTGAAGATCGTGTCCGCTCTATATCTTGAGAACCGTTATGATTTCAAAGTTTATACTTGACATGTATATGAACCAACACCAGAGGGTGTGTCATAATTTATGAACGACTGCCTAGGGCATAGTTCAAGGTCAAAAACTTTGGTTTCAGTTGACAACCCCATGTCCTATGGTAAAGATTGTGTCCGCTCTATATCTTGAGAACCGTTATCATTTCAAAGTTTATACTTGACATGTATATAAACCAACACCAAAGGGTGTGTCATAATTTATGTGCAACTTCCTAGGTCAAAGGTCAAGGTCAAAAACTTTGGTTTTAGTTGACAACCCCATGTCCTATGGTAAAGATCGTGTCCGCTCTATATCTTGAGAACCTTTATCATTTCAAAGTTTATACTTGACATGTTTATAAACCAACACCAAAGGGTGTGTCATAATTTATTTACAACTTCATAGGTCAAAGGTCAAGGTCAAAAACTTTGATTTCAGTTGACAAACCCATGTCCTATGGTAAAGATACAATTTTTTAATGCACATTATTCAGAGCGGGGCCCACAGAGATGGCTCCCATCTCAATGATATCTAGTTTTAATGCCAAATTAGATTAGTACCCAATTTCACTGTCCATGGAACATGGAAAAGGATAGTGCGAGTGGGGCATCCGTGTAGTTTGGACACATTCTTGTTTTCTCTGTCTTTATGTATTAGTTATTTTCATATAGATGATAATTTTATCAGTCATACATCCAAGGTCATCTATGTATATCTAAGGCCAAATACATAAAATGTTTGTTAGTATCAGAATTGAAACAAAAACAAAATCTTAATGGAAAAGTTAATTTATCCAAGGTCATTAAGATTGATGATAAACTATTCTGTATATATTAGAGACAGGATTAATCTATTTATCTATTTTCATGTCGTAGTTTTTTTATATAGATAATAATTCTACCTTGAACTTTAGAAAACAAGTGTATGTATAGTAAGTTTTACTGTTTTCAATCATGCAAATAATATTTTATCTAGTATACATTTTCATGTATAAACACAGGTTGTTTTTTTGAATAATTTGACCATTGCATACAATTGAAAATGAAAACAATTTAAGATTTATTGTCTTGAAAATATCTTTTTGTAAGATAGAGATAAAACATGTGATCCTACTGTTCAGTTAGAATTATCTCCCTTTGCTCATGTTTTAAATTTATAATTTTTGATGATCTAAATATGTTACTTTCGATGTATTAATTCAAAAGACAGAAAAAATAGAATTAATTTATAGCAAGTTTATATCAATCCTACATAAGACTTCTTTTAAAAAAGCCTAACTTATGATATGCATACATATATATGAAGGACTTCATGTTAGATGTGCATAATGTAAGACCTCTTGTTAAATATACATAATTCAGGACCTCCTGTAAGACAGACATCACATTTGCTATTTTCATTTTTGAAGATTACATTGCTAAGAGATATTTATATATATTTTCAGATGCAAGAACTTGAGAATGAGAATGACAAGTTAAAGAGAGAAGTTGGTAAATTAATGAAGGCTATTACTGACAGTACTGACTTCACCCAACAAGAAGTGTCCCCCTCTGGTAAAGAACTAATGGGTAGGTTTCTTTCTTAGACTATCATAGAAATATTTCTTTCCTAAAATTAGTAAGTCGGTTCAAATTATCAGCCTTTGATATACATGTAATTGATTAGGCCATTGTTTATGAAGGTGTCTGTAAGTTTGGTTGACCAAATGTTATGTTGGTACATGTATTCATTTTAGATTTTATGAGAAGTTTTTATATTTTTTTGCAGTTTCAATCCTGTACTAATACTTGTAAACTAAAACATTGACATAGACTTCAAAGTGTTTGGTCAAGTTCTTGCACTAACTTTCTTGTATAACAAAATTTTTGTTCATGATTTTCTTATCTGTATTAGGTGAAGTAATGCCTAATACGTCTTCATGGATTTATCATAATACAAAAACAGGCAAATTATGAATTTAAAGAGAAATGTGTCTATAAAAATTCAGAGGTGTTGTATGATTGCAAATGAGACAAATATCCACAAAAGTTCAAAGAAGTGATATTTAGCAATTTTAGGCAAATGTAAAAAAAAAAAAAACCTTCAACAATCAGAAAAAGCCATACTGTATATTCGGGTTCAAAAGGCAAAATATGAAAAATTGTAATTGAGAAAACTAATGGCTTAAGTTATAACAAAACAATTTACAAAGAACAAATATGAACCAAAGACAACCACTGAACTACATGCTCCTGGCTTGGGACAGGCACATGAAGAATATGATGGGGTTAAACATGTTTGAAGGCAGATAAGTTGCACATCCAATGTTTTATTTGGAGAACAGATATTTTATTGACAAACAGAATTTTCTATTTTTGTTTTCCTGTATGGTTTGTTTACCATCATCTATTGGTTATTTTAACTAATTCTCCCTGACTGGTCTGGTCACCATGGTAACAATTAACTAATTCTCCCTAACTTGGATAGACCTTGGTAAAGACAGCAGTCGGTCAGTCCGAATACTCCTGGGTAAGACAAGAGTTATCTGCCCTTTGCATTTTGACCAAAATGTTATTCCAGATAAAATACCTACCACAGACTGGATTCTTTCTTGCAGATTTCAATTGAATTATGATAATGAAATGTATTAATCTTAATAATTTATATATTTAAATATTTATTGATGTTCAGATTTTAAATTTATCAAGAAAGTCAAAAATTGTAAAAAAAAAATATACAAAAATATCTGAATTTAAAAATTAGTATTTCAATTTTTTTAGCGTATCACATTAATGTTGGAAGAAACATAAAACAATTTGTCTTAATTTAAAATGTGGGACAGAAAAGACAAGACTCCAGTCTGTCAATGCATTGCAAATATAAGTTATTTTCCTTTGCAATTTGAATCAAAATAGATATATAATTTTGCTTAATGAATTTAAAAGCTTAAAAGAATTTATACAAAGAGTGTTTTTCCAGCTGCTTATTTGGTTGAGATTGTTGAATGATTTTTTAAATCTTGAAAATGGAGAGTTTGCTATAGAGTTTTATTAAATAACAAATATTCTTGATGAAAATGTTGCACTCCCTTCCCCATTCTTCCATTTTACCTGCATTTACCTGAAACAACTTATTATTTCACAGACATCATATCAGCATTTACCTTTACATATAAACCAAGAAAGCACATTTACACATATAAAGTTATAATGATTCAGATATATACATTAGAGTTTTCTTGAAAAGCCAGCTTGGCTGAAACAATAGAAAAATGAAATACCACAGCTATCCCCATTTGAAGCTAAAATCTTTTTAACAAAAAAATGGTATGACCAAAAAAACTTTTTTCTTTTTTCTTTGGAAAAGTTTTGTGAAATGGGTCACAGGGTTGGGTTTTGCATCAATAAATGAGACATGCATGTGTTGGCTGATGTTTCTTTGAATGTAAAAAAGCTTTTATTGACTTAAGAATCAGAGCTCTGTGTATTTTACTAACTGCAGATAATGAAGGCAGTACTGGTTCCTTGATATAACAGAACATGCCAAATTCCAAAGTTTGAGTTTTGAATAAAAAAATTTGAAATTGCAATAAAAAAATTGAGATGTAAAAAAAAAACACAAAAAAATAATACAATTATAAAACTAAGTAGTCCTTGATCATTGACAGTAAACCAGTTTTTCCTCAATTGAAATATCTCTGCTTTCTTAATCTGAAGGAAAAAAAAATGTAAGGATTTACCAGAGAAGTGTTTTAGAAAATATAAAGTATATGACTTGCGTTAAGATTAATTCCTTCACTATCATTATATCTTAGATATATATAAAAAAAAAGAAGAAAGATTAACAGTTATAATTGCATTTTGCTAGAAAAAAGATAATTGTTCCAATAATATTTCCAAATAATTACAGACCAGTTTGAGGCTATGAATGATGAGTTGGAGAGACGACGAGAGGAGTGTCTACAACTCCGTGCCATGATGGCCGAAAAGAGTATCACAACACATGCTATAGCTAAGGAGTCCTATGGTGGGAATGATAATATTGTGAACGAGGATAATGAACTGGCTATGGCTTACAGAACGCAGAAAGAACTTAACAGGTATGGAGATAGGAGATGGCTATACTTAATGAGTACGATAAAGAGCAGTGTTTCTCTATTTCTTCAGTCAAGCCTGTTCCAGAAGTTTTATTTTCAATTTTTTCCCAAATTTCAAATTCTGATAGATTATTTCTAAGCTAGAATCACTAAAATTGCATTGATCAGTAATAACATTTTACCATGAATCTTACATTACTCTTAATAATTACAAACATAAGGTGAAGGCCAAGTTCCAAACGAATTACAAATGTAAGGTGAAGGTAAAATTCTAAACGAATTACAAATGTAAGGTGAAGGTAGAATTCTAAAGGAATTACAAACATAAGGTGAAGATCAAATTCTAAAGGAATTGGAAACATAAAGTGAAGTTCAAATTCTAAAGTTATTACGAATATAAGGTGAAGGTTGAATAATAAATCCCATTGCAATATATAATTCATTTGTTTTTGAAAATGACCAAGTTTTTATTGAAATAACTGCATCAATTTTCACTTGACAGTGAAGTTGATATAAATTCCATTATGTCAATATATTTTACCTGCTCATGTATGATAAAATGAACGAAATGTGAATCAAATTTCACATACCTATGTAATTTGATTCAACGGTTTAGTGTTGACATAGATCATGTGATTCAGGAAATCGAAAAATTTATATTTGGAAACAAAATGTGTGAGAGATGGGTGTAACCGCTAAGGATGTATACAACATCAAAAGATTTCAGCTTTAAAGTTACAATATGGAATCACCGATTTGAAGATATACTGATAGGCAAACTTTATAAGGATGGCAATTTGAATATTCTACAAATCTTATACCAGGAATGTTTTATCAAAATCTGTGTTCCATTCAGGAAGCATAATGGAAATGTTCAGAATTCAACTTCTGTGCTATCAATTACATTGACCAGTCTAAAGGTCATATTGTAAAGAAGGTCTTGACCAAACATCAACATCTGCAACAATAATTCTTCACCATTTCTGGATTAGTCTATTGTTTCACGTCAAGGAAATATCTTACAAAGAGGATTGAACGGAAAAAAAGAGAGACGTGGAAGATGTTGTCTACTACTTCTTACCCTGTACCAGACAATGAAATCAAAGGTAAGTTAAATATAATTTCTATTTATCTTTTTATCCTGCTGTAACAATAATGTAAATTCAGAAATTATTGCTATGTTTTTATAATTGCAACAAATGTGACAGGGTTATAATCGCAATAATAAAAACTCCCATTTTGGAATTTTTTATATGAATCAAATACTTGAACACAAATTTCCTTTCCTTTTCCACTGATTATATTTTGTATATAATGGGGTTGGGGTTGGGGGTCGGACCTTTATTGGGACTCTCGGATCAGGTGTTAAGTGTTTTTAATCCCCCCCCCCCTTTCTCTGTTATATACCCAGTATTGTTATTTTTGACTGCCAATCCTTACATTATTGCGGGTTTTCTATTAAACTAAGGTAAAAATAATTGAGGAAAAAGTATTCTTCCCTATTTTCCTGTAGGAGAAAATCATATAGATTTAATTCCCTTTTGAGGGATTTTTTTGGTAGTATAATGAGTAAATTTTTAAGAATATGAGGACTTTTTCCCTTGTAGTAGAAGAATTACTTTTGTGAATGTAAAGCTATAAATTTAAAAATTTTATCAATAAAAATCCAATATCAATTCCCAAAATATTTAATAATTGAACAAATTCTTGAAGACTGAGATAAAATTCAAATCAATTTTGTTAAAATTAATTGACCTGAGCCACTATATACAGTGACCTTATCTGCCGTAATATCTTTGATGTAACAACTATGGTCAAAATTGACGGGAAGTTGAAATCATTGAAATTAAACAACAACATTTGACACAGGTGAAATTAGATTAGTTCGGGAGGATGTTTGGCGATATATTTCATGTCATTTAACTCTTCAGTCTATAATTGTTGTCACACCTGAGCGATCTTCTTTAAATTGAAAATATGAGAATTAAATACCCAGAATGTGAGCACATGTATATTTGGGTACATTTGTATAATGGAGGAAAACTTTGATAATAATCACAACAAATCTTGATTTTTAAAGAATTTTGAAGGGAAGGTGTGGCTAAGCCTTATCCTGGAGTTTGACTTTGTGAAAGTGATTTTTTTCAAGTTGAGATTTATGGATAAATAATAAGCTTTAATATTTAAATACTGATTTAAATGGTGCTATGATTAAAGGGAATTAGTTATTTTGTTGAAGTGGATGATTTTGGAATTTTATTGCACATTTCCGTGAAAAAAGCATTCTATTAATATGTGGTCATTGTTGTCACTGTGGATAATTGTCATTCATGGATAGAATTGTAGTAACCGCATAGTAAGTGTACATTTATTTATAGAATATATATGTCTATTTCTTTGCATATGTATTTCAGAGAAGGTTTTAAAAAAAAGGTTATAATTGATTAATTTTTTATATGAAAAGAACAAAACTAGACGTTTGGTTCAAATGAAATTATTTATGGCATAAACAACACATATTATAAAAAAAACTTCTCCTTACTCTTTTTTAACCTGTTTACAAAACTAGAATTGTTCTGATTCAGTATTTGAAGAAGCAAAAAAAATAAATGGATATCATAAAAGTTGACGAACATTTCACAAACAAATCTATGTGATAAGTCCTTTCTCAAAAATTAAACATAAAAAAATCAGAAACCTCATTAGTGGTTATATTATTTTTCTTAATTCTTTTCATTATTTGTATGAAGTTGGATGATGAGGGTCAGTGATATTGTTTGCCTGAAATTAATGGAGAATAAAGGCTTTTTCCCCTGGAGAAGAATCCCATCCTAATTTGAAAAAAAAATGGCTGAAAATTATTCCCAAAAAGACAACTTTTTTCCCAAACAGTGCAATTTCAGTAGTAATTGTGCATGAATTCAAACTGAAAAACACTCATTTATACTTTTTTCATGCCTTAAATTACTATATATGCAGATTTGAGGGTCTATTTATGTATCATCACTGACAAAAAGGGGTCTTATTTCAAAGCAGGGTTTGACTCTTGAAATGGGGTCTGTAAATTGAAGTTTCAGTCAAATCCATTGTTTATTCTAAAATTCACAATTTGATGAAAATTACGCATATTTTCCCAATAAAAAAGAGTAGATGTACTTTTGAAAGGAGCCAACAATATCTCTGCAGGGTAGATATTTGTATGATTCTGTTTCTTTTTATGGACACTGGATAATATAGAACTTGACAGTTGATGTTGGTGGTATATCTAGAGACTCAATCTATGAATGAAGACTCTGTGTTGCCAACTAGGTGTCTTTTGGGTATGTTGATGTTGGCTTGCTGTCTGATTAACATATACCCAGATTGCATTGTTCCCTACAGATAATAGTTGAAGTCAGTTTACCAATCTGGATTAACCTGCAAAAAGCCTAATGTCGAACACTTTTTCCAAAATATTGAAAAATCTACAATTGTATTTCCATATACAATAAAATTTCTGAAAATTTATAGAATGTGTTTAATCTTTTTAAATGACTCATGGGAATGTTCATTTTATGTTCTTAACAGTTATATTAAGCCAATGTTTTTATTGGTTTTAAATTGGATAATTGCGTGTCTCAAACTATGTCATACTATGACCTCTGTAATTCACTGGACCAGTGTATAGTAATTTATTAGATATTTAAATTCCTCTAAATGAAATCATATAATTGAGTATAATTTCACATTTAAATGTAAGGCTGTTTTCAAGGTCACATATGTTTTCTTTAAAAGATTTCAAATTAAGACTGTTATTTCTAGGTCACCTTTTTTTCTCTCTTTCTGGATAACTAATAAAAGACATGGATTTTTGGTGTTTTGGCATATCATCATGACATAGTTGTAAAATATTTTTGGTTAACATTTTTAATTACATGATTTTTTTTAACATTTTTGTATGTAAATTGATCATGTTAAGATGTTAAGTGATTTGTTTTTTCTGTTCAGTTCTGACATTTACACTCATAATACTCTATAAATAAAATCTGTTTTTTACTTAATAAAAAGATTTCTGGTATAACAATGGTTCAGCCAAAACTTTTTTTTTTAATCTAACTTCTAAGTCAATATTAACTGTGAAATTCTCAGGGTGAAATGGTGGGTAAAATAGTTTCAGTTGTCTGGGTAATTCCTTTGTTGTTTTGAATGCAGACTGTTAATACCCTCTCAGTCAATAAGACTATCTGATAGAATATATCTTGTGTGATGTTGTTGTCTTTGTAAGGTGGGCTTTGTTGCATCAATACAGAAAAATACATTGGCCTTTTTTGTCACAATGCAGACTGCAGATTTATCAGTCGGGTGAACAGTTCATGTGATTCTTTAAAGATGCATTAGGCCAAAAATATACAGTTATGTTTTACTGTGTTTCTGGTGAATTAGTCTTTGTTGCATCAAGAAAGAAAATACATTGGCCTATATTTGTCACAATGCATAGATGTCATTACAAGACTGCAATTTTACATGTGATTTATCAGTTTGGCAAATCGTTCATGTGATTCTTTGAAAATGCATTAGTCCAATATAAAATGTAGTGTGTTTTCTGTCTTTCTTAATTCAGACATACAGTCCCCTGAAGTTGATAACTTCTGCATCATTTGGTCTCTGCTGAAAAGTTACCAAGTCTTCTTATTAATAAAATTGTAGTTCTATAGTCTAAATATTTAGAAAAATAAATTGTTTGACCTGCTCTCTACTAATTTTTCTCTCAGGAGGCAAAATAACAAATATGGTAAATATTTTGTTTAATGGCCTTATATTTTGTTTATAAAAATTGATATTGAAACTAAAACTTAACAACAAATATATTCAATTAGCAAATAGTTTTGGAGCAAGGTTATGTTATTATAAATGTGAATGAAAATGTAGATTTATTAATATAGATGAGCTTTAAATCTTATGGCTTAAATTGTCAAAATTTAAGGCATGTCACATATAAAGGTATAAATTCAGTTAAACAAATTGCGCATATAAATATTATGTAATAAATTGTAAAGTAGTCTCTGGTATATAAAAGACATAATTACCATTTTACTACATACTTTATAGATTACATAAGAGAAATTATTTTATCAATAGAAGGCCTCGGTGGCCGAGTGGTCTAAGTAGTTACTACTGCATTTACTAGCCAGTCAACACTGAGGTTGTGAGTTCGAACCCCTCTCGTACGGGTGCACTTGATTCCAATCTTAATTGACTAGGAGTGTCAGTTTTCCTATCGAAGGTCAGTGGTTTTCTCAGGGCACTCCGGCTCCCCCCATCAATAAAAACTGGCCACAACGAAAATAGCCTTACTGCGGTGCTTAAAAGTGGCGTTAAAACACCATAAATGATATTATATCAATAGCACAGTGTGATAGGAATTCCAATATAATTCATCTAAGAGAATGACAGTATTGGCATGTACCACACTCCCAGCATACTTATTGTTTTATATGTGGTCTGGATTTTGCTCATTGTTGAAAGCTGCACATTGAACTATCTATAGTTGTTTACTAAGAATAAATGTAATTTGGTCTTTGGTAGAAAGCTGTCTCATTGGCAATAATAGTTGTCTTATTTTTATATCAAGAACCATTTCAAGGTTTTGTTACATTAGAGTTTTATCGGAACCATGATGTTGGGGGGGGGGGGGGATGGGTCCTGATCCCGAAATCCTGGGCTTAAAAACACGAAATCCCGAGGTCCCGGATTTAAATAAAGTTAAATCCCGGATCCCGAAATTTGAAAAAAAGAATTCCCGGATCCCGAAGGGGTAAATCCCGAAATCCCGAGCTGAAAAACACCTGATCCCGGAGTCCTGATAAAGGTCCTATCCCCCCTCATGTTTGTTTGTTTGTGTGCATACATATGCTTAATAAAAATTTAGAATAAAGAATTAAATAATTAAAACATTTTAATCATAGAAAAATGATCATGTAACCCATTTATACTTATATAGTTAAATTGAATACAAAGAATAATTTAAACTTTTTAATCTTAGAAAATTAATGTTTATGTAACACATTTATACTTATTTAGTTAAATTCAGGTCAAAATAGCATGCCAGTCATTGTCAGTGATTAAGACACCAATGGCAATTATTTTCACTCAATAAGGCAATTTTCATCTGTCAATTTGATGTTTTTTTCACTTCAGTGATATTATCACCAAATAAAACATTCAAAAGAATCAGACAAAAGAAATTAATTATTCCTAGGATTAGCTATAGGAGATAATCCCTTAACAAATTAATTGGATTAACAAACATTCTATGGTGGTATTGTATTATTTAGGTTAAGGTGTTTATGCATAAACTGACTTTGTCAAAGTCATTTGGAAGTTTCTTTGAGGAAAGGCTTTGAACACTTTCATATATGTTAAAGAAGGTTGAATGTAAAAGTGATTGGAGCTCTGTTTTATTTTTTGTGACTGCTTAAATTTTTTTAAACATTGAATACAAACAAGGCTGTGAGGATTTATTTGGGTGGCGAACCAGTGACAGATAGTTGATGACTTTGAACTTCGATTGAAAACACAATCATGTTATTGAAAATAAGTCAATAATTCTAAACATCAGTTTATTGTGACATGGGTTGATGTATTTTAACAGAAAAAATAGTAAATAAACAAAACAAGAGTGGTACCAGAACATTGACTAAAACTAGATGTTAGCAATTCTATAGATTTTTTTATGTTTTGACCATGAAGTGGTGAAGATATTCTGATAGGATATGATTAAAATATAAAATATTTACTACTTCTGGATATCAACCTATATTAGCACTGTATGGATTGATGAGTTCTTAGCATTTACAGTCATTGTTCTAAGGAATTCAAGCAATTGTATCATGTGTATCAGCACCTGCAAATAGGGCTTTTTATGCTCCCAATATAGATAAGAGATCGGGATATTTATCTTCTGTTCATGAATGCAGTGTGAATAAACATTCCGTTGATACGGATTTTATCTGAGTTGTTAATGTTCCTTATTTGGTCATTATATACTCAATGAAGATATTTATCATCTGTTTATGAATGCATGTGAATAAACGTTAATTTGATGTGGATTTTATCTAGATTGTTAATGTTCCTAAAATGGTCATTACATAGTTATCTTCTCTTTATGAATGCAGATGCTCATTTCTGGGAACCATTTGTTTTAAAGTTGCAATAATGTTGACTTTTATACCACCTCAAGAATTTTTCTTATGTCCTATTTTTATGGACATATGTTCAAAGAAATGTTTCAAAAAAATGGTTATTAATGGAATGTTACACACAAAGAAAACAGCAATTGTAATGTCTGTTTCATAGCTGTAAGACAAAATGATTTCAAGTCTCTATTCAGACCATTTGTTGTATGGTGGTAGTACCGTTATTAAACTTAAACTTATTAGAACTATAATTATGATGGTACTGTTTTAAATGGACATGAAAAGAAATGTGGGAAAAATCAGTTGTAAAGGAATGTAACAGACAAAGATAGAAGCAGTTGTAATTTCTGGTTCATAGCTGCAAGACAATCTCTATTCACTGAAAGTGTGAAAAGTTTAGTTACAAATGAACCATGTTGTGTGTGAACATAGTATTAAATGTGAAAATCTTTGTAACAAATGACCCAGCATGATCAAAAAGTACCTGAATACGATGAAGACGGTCTTAATCAGTTAACTTATCTTTGAACAATATCATATTTCCTGTATTGAGGACGTCGGGTGTATTATTTTGGATGACATTTAAATGTTACTATGAAAACTGACTTTGCAACAATATAGCTTTACGATTTATATCACAAATATTTGAAAACCTGATAGGGTGTGTTTGTTTTTGTTGCATGTTAAATACTTCAGAAGGTTAAGCATAAAGGATATCATTTGATATAGTAGTGAAACCTGGATAACAATGGAATGGTTTTAAAACTTTTCTCACAAAAATTTGACATATTTTGTTGTCTTCCGATTTTTTAAATTGACGACTTGATAAATGGAGTGCATACATGCCTATTGTTAGAAAACAACTCACAAATTTGGAGAATTTTGGATTTTTTTAATGCAAGATATTGCTCACTAGGATAGTGTCTGGTGTGTAAGCATATTTTATTGACCGTCATGTGCACCAACATTTCAACAGTTATGAGAAACTGACAATTCTATTCTTCTGACGGAAAAACAGCAAAATTTGCAAGTTAGAACACTGTTTTGGTTTATTAGTGTTTCAACAGTATCAAATCTGGATATTTTAATGTTTGCCTATTAAAAAGATATTTTTAGGACAATTATATTCTGCTGACAAAAAAATGGAAAAATTTGCAAGCTAGAACACTGTTTTGATCTATTAGTGTTTCAACAGTATCAAAACTGGATAGTTTAATGTTTGCCTTTAAAAACAACATCTTTTAAATGAATGGCTCAATTGGTATTTTTATGTAAACAATGTTACGAAATAGGTTATCGTAATTTATTGACTTGATGGAGTATAAATCTAAATTAAGAGAGAAACAGTAAAATGAATATTAATTGACACATACTTGTGACTAGATTAATTCAGCTCACGGTTAGTGGACATCTCTGGCCAGTTTTTGACTGACCATTGTACTGGTCACATGTGGAGAAACCTACGTAATATTAGATTATCATGGATATGTTGACGGGATTAAGGTCATCTTTAAAATTTTTAGTCAGTCAATGACTTGGTTTCACAAGATGTTGTTGAAAAAAATCTTGATTAATTGTTACGGAAAATATTACATTTTTATCGTGTGCAGCGGAATGAACTATATTACGTAAATAAATTAATTTTATGGAAATATTACATAGGTTTTAATGTTATTCTACATTTTTACATAACAATTAATGTCATTTGAATTGATTAATTGAAATTTTTGGAATTTACCTGTTAAATGAGGATTTAGAATGAAAACAAGAAATGTGCACAGTGGGATTCATGAATGTTGTGGTTCTTTAACATCTTTAAGCTGCTGAACTAAGGGAGATAATTATGTCCAGCTGTACCTGTTGTTTTCTCCATAAACTCTTTCCACCAGGTAAGTCAGGGGAGATAAATCTTTAGTAAGAGCCAACTCAGATGATTCTGATGAGGTATATGAAAGGAGACTTGGGTTGAGCACAATAATTTTGATTATGATAATTACAATTAACTTGACTTATTTATATTGCTTCGGTAAGTCATACTTTAATAAAATTTCAAAACGGAACTGCCCAGAATCATAGGTGTTTTAAATTATTCCTGTCCCTTGAATGAAGATAGTTTGTCTTAAGTGTATTTCGTGAATTAGAAGATGGTAAAATCTACAGAATATTCTTATGGTGGTAGACATACATGTAAATGTAAAAGGGGGGAGGGGTCAAAAGGAAGTGATGTGGGGGCCCTTTTTCAAGTGTGGATCGATGTGTTTAGTTGTGGTATTTATATTTCCAATATTTTTAGATGAAGTATTCTTTTTTTTAACAAAACATCTGTTTAACAGTTCAAAGGTCACTGAGTCAACACAGGTGATGAATTTAAAACTTGAGTAGGAATTAGAAAAAATATTTAAATCTTCTTTATTTTGCTAAATTGTAGTGTATTTTGTTAGTTCTAAACATGTTTAAATAAGACAAATTCTAAGTCTGACTAATTGGGGATACCAAATTATTTTAGTATTTGGAAAATTGTTTATATACATTATATATCTTTATCTTAGGATTTATAGATCAATGTTTTAAAATATCAAACTATTTAAAATCCAATTTCTCTAAAGATTTTGACATAATACTTGAAAATGTGAAATCATCTTGGATTTAGAAAGCGATTATGCCTAATAAAAACTAAATCCTAGATTTATAGATCAACGTTTTAAAATATCAATTTAACTATTTAAAATCAATTTTTCTAAACGACACTCAAAGTTGATCATTTCTTAGCAAAGTTGTTGAAAAGAAGATTTAAAAGCTTTATCATTAGAACAAAGTATTTACATAACTACTACAAATAATTAACCTAGTAAATTTGAAATCTGCCTTGAGGGGGATATTTCTCTCACCTGAGAAATTATAAGTGTTAATTACAACTATTTGATGTTGAATAGAAATGTACATGTTAAGGTGAAATGGACATTATTACAACTCAGGCCACAGGTAGAGTTAATTTGATATTTTGTCACTTAGAAGGATCCTAGGGTTGAACAAGGTGATAAGATCAGATTGACAGATATAAAAACCAGTTTGATGTCTCTATAGGAATTTTGTATACAGTACGTAGGTGATAGTTCAATTTACGTTTTTTGTTGTGGGTGAAGTTATAGGCTCTCCTGGGACTATTACATATATTTTGGTCCCTAAGGTCTCTCCTGGGACTATTTCATATATATTGGTCCCTGAGGTCTCGCTTATGCAGAGGCAGTATTAAGGGGAGGCAAGGTGCCATCCCCCTTCCCCTTTTTGTGTTGGAAAAAAATTGTTGATTATAAAGGGAATCACTGGAGCATGACTGGAGTTGCCCCCATCTTAGGTAGTGGGCTCCCCTTATCAATATTTCTGGACCCACCACTGTTATGTTTTTCATTGTCCTTTTGGTATCTAAATTCTGTCATTTTTCTTTTTACTATCTTTGACATTAGTACAATAAATGTTTCTGTAACAGTAAATGTCAATGGTCTTTTTAGTGTGGTGTAGGGTTATTGCTACTCTCTGCATGTAAAAGACTCTTTACAACAACTCTTTGACCAATCCGTAGAAGGCCTGTAGCATAGCAAAATTCCACCTCTTCCCTCTGTTTTCCATTGACAACTTTGAATTTCTGCCTGTCATCCCTTACGTGAAAAATTGTAAGGACAAAACTGAGCTGTTCTTTAATAGATATAGGAAGATGTGGTGTGAGTGCCAATGAGACAACTCTCCATACAAATAACAATTTAAAAAGTAAACCATTATAGGTTAAAGTACGGCCTTCAACACGGAGCCTTAGCTCACACCGAACAACAAGCTATAAAGGGCCCCAAAATTACTAGTGTAAAACCATTCAAACGGGAAAACCAAGGGTCTAATCTATATAAACAAAACGAGAAACGAGAAACACGTATATATTACATAAACAAACGACAACTACTGTACATCAGATTCCTTCTTTAATAGTTTATTTACAAAACAAAACTACTGAATGCGCCCTACACATTGTTTTGTTGTATTTACAAATTTCTTCTACAACGCAAGTTAAAAAGTCGGTCAAAGTTTAAGACTGTACACCTACATGACAAGATATATGTGAAATAAAAGGACTTCCTTAATATGTATAGAAAGTGCATTTAACATGTTAAAGACTTTAAAAGTAGAGATAAAATTATTCAGTAGTCATAAATCATTGTTAATGTTTTCAAGGCGTCACATTGCGATTACCGACTATTATAGTATTAAATAACGAAAATGGATATAGGAGTATTTTTCACATGGAATAATTAAACCGGGACAATGAATTCGACGGCACAGGGTAGATATGTTACATAATAATTTTCAAATTGTTTTGAAAGTACATTGAATGTACCGTCTGAAAGATATATATATTAAAAAGATCTGTCAGTTTTAATCTGCTTAATTTCAATTTAAATCTTTTCAAATGAATTTGATGAATAATTGATAATTAAATTACCGTCATAATATAGACTAATTGGAAAGATACTTTGAAAATAAAAGTTGTGTAGTTAAGTCAGGTTTATGGTGTGCCAAACCTTTACTCTCGTGCAACTTTCATTTTTAGATTTAATCAGCTTACAACCTCTGAGTTTGTGTGTAGTGAGTATACTTCATACAAAAAATATGTTTAAGACTTAGCCTGAACATTTGTGAATTAGGAAATGAGATAAATGCAGGTTGGGTTTGAGGAAGTAAATTAAGTTTCAGTTTGTCACAAAAATTTGTTGATGAAACAAGACATTACACAGGAATGACAATCACAGGGCTTAAATAACACATTTCCATGTTATATTTGTAATTGTTCTCAAATTTAATCGAATTGAGAAATAACTGGACGCTTATTTGAAATATTAAAAATTGACAAAGGATAAAAAGATTTTAGACCACCAATAACACAGTCAAAACATTTAACAAATTCCTTCTTGACAGTGTAAACATATTTCATGTAACTAATTATTTGAAAAAGACACAAAACAGTAACTTTAAAAAAAAAGTAAATAGACTTAGAATTAAAGGACTGACTAGATTTATATTAAGTTATTTTGAGTCAATAAATAAACTCCTTTCAAGGATATAAAATAGTCAGAATTGTTTGATTAATTCACTAGGCTTACATATAAATGTCATGATTCTAATATAAATTCTTAGTTAATAGATTTACTTCATGTTTTGAGTTGTTACCTTTGACTTTAATTCAGATGAAGAAATGTCATTTCAAAATGATAAGATATACACCATGTAAATAAAATAGAATTGCTATAAAATTGCCATTACATTTTAATATGACTAGTTTTATGTTGAAAAACATACAGATATAGTTTTAACGCATAACCTTGTAAGTTGTGTCTTTTTTCTTACGTATCTATATTTTTGTATATTAGTTTTGTATGAAAAGTAAATTTTTAGTTCTCGGGTGATATTTAAAGGCAGTGTCTGCGCGTACCCGCATGCGGGTACGAATAGCAAAATTGCCGTTCATAGGCTACGCGTACCCACATCCGGTTTTATAATAAATTGCCATCGGATTGGGAATTAAACGTAAAATATATACAGAAATTATCGCAATTAGTGAATAAAATTGATCAACTACTTAGAAGTTTTGTAAACATTTATATATATGTATATTAAAGTGAACAGTTTTTCTCGGTTAATAAATATTCTTAAAATGGGAAAAGAGTGATATACATGTGGGGCAGACATTTCAAAGTTATCATGAATTGGAACAAGCTTTGTTAATAAATAACAAAATGTTTGACGAAAATGTAAACCTTCAGCGCATCATAAAACATTTTACCTCTGGTAGCAACTTAAAATTCGGATATTATATATTATAGGACTATATATAGTTTACAGGGACTCTGTATTTCATTTTCAATCAGTATACATGCATTTTTAAAATTTGCAAGGTTTATTATATATTATTAACTTAGGCCAGGATTTTTTAATTTGTTGGTTTACGGATCCGCCGACCCGATTTTGCCGATTTCCAGAATAAAAATAAAATTGACTTTTCATGCTTTTTTATTCCCGCCGACCCTAAGAAATGCATTATCCCTGAAAAATAATTAAAATAATTTTTTTTTATGAAATGAAATGCATTAATCACTAACAAAATTGATAACACTTGCTGTTGTGAAAATATAAAACTTCCAGTTTACGTTTTTAAATATAGACAAATCAATTATCATAATAACTGACCTTGAAATGTCGTTTGCACAAATAATTTTGCGGAACGGAACTTGTGTTTAAAACCAATTACACAATAAGTTTGTTTCCCTTATTTGTCATCAGTCCGTAAGATGCATCATCTCATAGAAATAGACTTGTCCAAATGTGGATAGGTTGAAGTTTTGAATATTAACAAATCATTTGGAATTTTCTTGTTTCATAGATCATAAAAAAAATTATCGTCCATTTGGATAAAAAACGGGAATGCGAGACAACAGATTGACCCGATAATCTCGTTTTTCCAATGGACGAGTCTATTAGGTTTTTGACACGTGTGTTGAAACTTATTTTCGTACGACGTTTTTACATATTTTTTTTTATCAGTTTTCGTGCTTGAAGATCAAGTTTTTTGGAATTGATTAAGAGCTACGCGAATCTATTTTTCTTGTTTCTGAAATGACGATTTAATTTCATCTTTGTCCGTGCACCCCCCCTTTTTTTACTGTAACTTATTAGACAATGTCATGCGATGTTTATAACAGCTGAGCAATAATATTTCATTGAACTAAAATTTAAGAAATGATGATAAAATGGCATAACAAACATATTGTTAGAAAGGTGAAATATATATTGATTTTGCATATTTTTCTGTCTTCAAAGATGATTTTTTTAATTTTTTTTCCCCGACCGACCGACCCGACTTTTTCATGGGGAAAATCCGTAAACCAACAAATTAAATAACCGTGGCCTTATAAATACATTCGAAAATATTATTTGTCATACCCTTCACTCGTTCTACTCGAAATCCCCATAT
The DNA here is from genome assembly GCF_965363235.1 of Mytilus galloprovincialis. Taxonomy (NCBI): domain Eukaryota; kingdom Metazoa; phylum Mollusca; class Bivalvia; order Mytilida; family Mytilidae; genus Mytilus; species Mytilus galloprovincialis. The sequence goes on from NC_134848.1 coordinate 37,054,559, forward strand.
TATCGATAATTTCTGTATATATTTCACGTTTAATTCCCGATTTGATTGCTTTTTATTATAAAACCGGATGTGGGTACGCATAGCCTATGAATGTCAATTTGACTATTCGTACCCACATGCGGGTACGCGCAGACACTGCCATATTTAAACTGACCATTTTGTTGCCTACCCATGCCTTGAAGGGTAGTATGTAGGTAGGGATATCATTTGTTTTTTGCCAGCAGCATTAGTTATAGATTTTAGACAAGAAAACTATGATCAAGAGCATGAAAAAAACTTTAAAAGATAATATGAAATAAATTATGTCATAAAATATTTTTGGTATAGTGTTTTTTAGGTGGGTAGGTACAGCAACTTTGAATTTTATTTTTGGCTTAGTGGGAGAACATTTAGACTGATATTTGTATTTGCTATGTCAAGGTCAATTAATGTGATTTAGACATTTATGGCTTGTTTTATATCTCTGATGTGATTCAATATCGTTATCAAATATGTAAATCTTTTTCCAACAACAACATTACGCAACTATATGTTTTCTTTTATTTGTTTTGGGTACACGAAAAGTGTCAAAGTAAAAACAATATTTTTATGTTATTGGTCAAGTCCTGGATGACACCAGGTGGTCATCTTGTAATACAAGTGTTTTTTTCCCCATTTACACAATATTTTATTATATCTAGTAAGGAAAATTTGTCAAAAAAATATTTCAAGGAAAGTTTTCCCAGGCAATAATAAATATATAATTTTACAACTTGTAGTTTAACATGGGAAGAAAGTTCTGGTTAGGTTTTGACTTCATAAATTCTTAAAGAACTTAATTTTGGAAATTTATGCCAAAGGACATGTTCTGTGAGTTACAATATATCTCAAAATAGAAGTTTGAATCAAACTTCATTTTTATTTTTTAATTATTAATGATCGCTTGACATGATTGATATAATCATCCAAAAAAAAAAGGTTTATGAAACTTTAATTTGTTTAATTGAATTTAAAAAGTTAAAACTTTTAATTGTTTTATTGTATTAAAAAAGTTTACAAAACTTTTTCAAACTGCATGATCTTATATAATATAGAAAATTTAAATATTTTATAATTTTGATAATCATTTGATGATTGATATTTGTATTTTGGTCATTTAAACCTTGCTCTGTTTTATCTTTATGAAATATGAATTAAAAATGATTAAAACACCCATTCATTTACAAATAAAAGAATAATTGTTTCCACATGAATACAAAAAATAAGTTATTTGATAAAAAATTTGAGGACACAGATTTCAAGAATAAAAGCACTGGGGTCAAAAGTATTGGAGCATATTTCCTAAATCTCTCAAAACTAAACCCACAAAAATGGTTTCATAAACTAAACTCAAGCTTAACAGAAATTTTAAATCAAAAGGGAAAAGTTTGTTTTTATAAGAAAGAAAGAAAATATCAAGTTGAGGATTTGTACACTTTTTAATCTCTAACCCAAACATTTTTGTAGAGAAAGGTATTTTATTTTGATATTAAATTAATCTCTAACTTGAAGTGTCAGCTAATCTCTAAACCAAAGTGTCAATTGTTAGATAAGTTTGCCGATACTTGGATATTACAAGGTCTATAAGTGACAGAAAGTCAACATTATTATCTATTTGTTACTTAAATATTACTTTTTTGAAGTTAGGTAATTTAAGGACAAAGCTAGCAGGTGTGTAATTTATTTTGTATCTTGTGTAATTATTATTTCTTTGTTTTAAAAAAAATCCAGCATCAATAAATTCTGTATATCTTGAAAAATTTTAAAAAAATATTTTAGATTTAAAATTGGGTATAATGTAATTGGTCATTCGTTATAAATTATTTTGTAGATTTAAAAACACTATGCCACATGTGTTTTAATTTTGAGATTTCATATGGGGTAAAAATTTGAATATTTTTTAGCACAATGTTGTGTGCTAAGTTTTAAAATAATGTAATTGACTATTTAAACATAACATTCAAAACTTAAACATAATGCCATAAAACACAAAAATCGTGTCGTTTGTAATTTTTAATGTGTGACCTTGACACAGTTTTTTCTGAATAATGGAGACAGACTGATTTGACAATAACTTTTTTTTAATTACAAGGCATAGCATTTGTTGGGTCACAAACAGTTGTTTTCGTACATCTATCAACATTTTATAAATAAAAGCTTCCATCTTTGACTATGTATCAATTTGATGGAATGTAAACCTTGTCAAATCTAAAACAAATGGGTGGAATGTTAAAGTAAGACATGTAAAATTTTATTTTAAGATTCAAATGTTACCGTAGATTTGTGAATTGTATTTTCAAATAGTTAGTTGAGAGACAGTATGTTAAGCATAAGTTGAGTTTGCGTGTTGTTGGGATGTTGTATCATTGGCATATGCCCAATAGCTTCATATTTTTGATTTAAAAGAGGGATCTTGTTGAAAGTTGCATACCATTATCTTGTTCTACAAGCAGACAATGCATGTTCAACAAGATTACAAGAGGGACTTCCTGCCGTAAAAATCTTATAAGTAGAGAATATTATTGCAACAATAACTTTATAGTCTATTTTTGAAATGTTTGGAAAATTGTTTTGATAATAATTACTAATCTAAAGACTTTTTCTTTTAATTATAGGTGGAACAGAGGTTGAACAGCCTGGTCAAAGTTCAACAATGGGGGCAGCAGCATCAACTGGTGACAACCAATCAGACGATGAGGATGACAAATCACTCACCTCAAATTATTCCACAAGAAATAGTACTCTATGGAACAATAACAAATCAGTATCTTTGATTGACAATCCAAATGCTGTGTCAGTCCAATATTTAGATTTAATGAATGAAACAAGTGGATATTGGACATTTGACGATTCAGTAAAAACAAGGGTGTCACATGTGCTCTTAGATCAAAATGAGGAGGAGGAGTTTGAATCACATGATCTGACTGCCAAAGTACTGAAATTGAAAGATATTGTGTCACATGATGAAACTGAGTCGAAGTCAGAATTAAATGATAGTAATGTTGTAGAATCTTGTGATTCAGGATTGAATGAGAGTCATGTGACATCAGAAACTTGTGAGAGTTCGTACAGTGATTTAACTAGTAACCCTGGTGACCAGATTATGAGTGACCAGGATGTCAAATGCAATAGTGTTGATGAGAGTGTCAGTAGCACTGATGAGGATAAAAAGGAGCAGATTACAGGGGACCAGGATGAAAAATGTGATATTAATATTAAAAGTGACTGCTATCCTGTTGAGGCTGGGATGGACCAGATTACAAGCAACCAGGATGTAACCTGTGATATTAGTATCAAGAGTGACTGTTCTCCTGTTGAGGATGGGAAGAACCAGATTATGAGCGAAGAGGATCTCAAATGCAATGTTAGTATTGAGAGTAGTGAATTCTCTCAAACAGTTGACAATGCTGACAGTGATTCATTAATAACTACTAAATTAGAACCAGAATCAGAACTTAAAGGGGTTGATAACATGGCTGCAAATATATCTGAAATTGCTAGACCTGTAGACGTTTGTAATGCTCAAATTGAACAACCAAAAAGTGATATTGATGTAGAAAATGAAAATGATAGAATTATGAACACAGACAAAAGTGATAGTAATTTACAAATAATGAAGCATGGTAATTTTCATGAGGTGGATGCCAAAATATCCAGTGATTTTAGTCAAGGGGATGATGTGTCTAATGTGATGTCTAGATATTTAGCAATAAGCAATGTCACATTCTCTGAAAATATAGATACAAGTGAAAATGATTCATTGCTAGCTGAAAAAGAGCCTCAATTTCAAGGCATTGATAACTTGGCTGTTGATGTAATGGATGATGGAAGTGATACATCTTCTGACATTGATAACCAGGATAAATTGAAAATTATTGGTCAGGAGTTTGAAAATGTTAAATTACATAGTTTAGATAATAACACTTTAAAAGATGAGGAAAATGACCACACTAATGACCATTGTATATTAAATAGTGAAAGTACATCTGTTGATACTCATGAGAATAACAAAGGCGATGTTGAAATTACTTGTGATACAAACTCGCAAAGTGAGCTTTATATGTCTGATGAAAATCTTAGTGGAGATGAAGTTTACATGTGTCAAGAGCATTTGGATAATTCCCCAGGAATATCTAATGAAAATGGGAGCAATGCTTCTACAAGTGAAATAACAGCCTTTGAAAAAAGGGAAAATGTAAAAAGTATAGATGATAGTGAAACTTGGGATATTGATAATAGTTTTGATGATGATGAAAATACTGATGATCATATTGATGATGAGGTAAAAGTTTGTTTAAGTGATGAAAATAGTGAAAAAGAGCAAGTTGTTATAAACAATGATGAAAGCAAAATAGGAGCCTTGGAAAATAATATTTCTACTGGTGGGAGGGTTTTTAACAAAAATCTGTACACCATTAATGAGATAGAAGTTGTGGAAAATAATAATGAGAAAATGTTTTCCGAATTATGTCAAGGAGACGTTAATGAAATGGAATATAGTGCTGAAAAATCAAACAATAAATTTGAACAAAAATTATGGGATAGTATTGAACAAAATATGACAGAGATTTGTGAACCTGACTCTCATGAGTCCGGTGAACTTAAGGCTCATCATGATCATGTGAGTTATGAACAAAATGAGGAGGATGAACATGTTTTAATTGAATGTTCACCACTTGATGATGTTTGTCAATGTGGGAATGAACAGAAAACATCAAATAAACATCATGTCTGTCATAAAAACTGTGAAGTTGTTCAAGCCCTGTTTACCAATAATAGTAATCATGATATTAGTGATTGCTTAAATCATTTATCCGATAAAGACAATCAGACTTCAAATTTGGGCAACTATAAACTTGAGACAATCAATGAATCATGTCATGAGAGTATTAATCCTTCTAATCAATTTCATGATCATTCTGAGAAAACATGTGATTTCACCAAAAATTTTGATAGCAGTCATATTGATTGTGATAAAACTGATAATAATGATTCTGTATTTGAAAAGGAGAATGATGGTAAAGTAATGTATGAACAAACTAATCATGATTGGCATCAAGTTAATCATGATCATCAGTTGGATAACAATCATAAAAATGATTCAAATCATGATAGTGAAATTGCTCCAGACTTGATAGACAAACCGGTTACAAATCTATCATCTAGATTACATGTAGATTCAGAAGAGTTATTCTTTGAAGAAGAAAATATATCTGATGAATTGTGCCATTCAGAAATAAGTGACAATCTGAAAGTATTAAGTGATTCTAAATGCAATATGTGTAACTTGCCAGACGGTCAATCTTGTGATAAATGTGTTCACCATACTAAGTCACATGATGATCACTCCGATTGTGTTCATGAAAATAATTGCCATTGTCATCATCATCAACAACTTTCATCCAAAAATAAATCTCATCAACATTCAGCAGAAGAATTATATGACAAACATCTGAGTGATGTTGATTTTCATAACAGAAAACATTTCCCTGATCTAAATCATTCAGCAGATGACATGTCTGTTGAGGATGGTGCTTACTTAACATGTTCTGATAATGAACAAGATGAACACAGCACATGTTCTGAACATGAACATGGTGAACATTGCTCTAGTATGAGATACTCACAGCCTGAATCAGGTTTTGGAGAAACTATGTCATCAGATTTTAATTTGACCGATAAAGTGTTCAGCCATGATAGCCATCTTGAATCTCAGTTTGAAGATTTATTGGAAGTAGAAAATATAGAAGTTCCAAGTCCTGAAGAAAGTTTTGAAGATTGTCAATATACAAATTGTCACCATGACAACACTATAGACTGGGATGAAGGGTCTATCTGTGGATGTCCTGATTGTTTGGGACGTTTACGTATCGAGAGAATTATCACAGCAAATAAAAGTACAATGTGTCCAGATGAAGCTCCATATGTTTTAATGTGTGAGATTTGCGAGGAGTAAGTCAAAAGTGACGAGAGTTTGAAAATTATTTGAGATTTAAGTTTTTATGGGGGGGATCTAGTTTAATAGGTTTTTTTTCTGTATTGACAAATCATGCAATTAAGCTCAATTGAATTTGCTCATTTGTTCCACTCTTAATTTATGGTTAACAAATACCATCAAAATACAAGAAAATTATATAAATATAACCAATGAATATATCAGTTGAAAATAAGATATAACTTAAAGAAGGCATTGCAATGCCATCACAATAGGCTTGAGGAAGTATTTGACCTTCACCTTTTGTTTTCAAAATACATATTGACCTTCACCTTTTGTTTTTTAAATACATATTGACCTTCACCTTTTGTTTTCTAAATACATATTGACCTTCACCTTTTGTTTTCTAAATACGTATCGACCTTCACCTTTTGTTTTCTAAATACATATTGACCTACACCTTCTGTTTTCTAAATACTTATTGTGTATCGATAAGGAAAATAAGATAATGTCTTAACTTATTTTGGATATATAATTCAGACTTCTAGAAAACCAGTTACAGAAAACAGAAAAAGATTCAAAGAAGAAAGAAGTAACATTAAAGAAACAAGTGAAAGACTTAAAGGAAGAAAATGAGAAACAGCAAAAGATCATTCAACAGGTTTGTAACCCAAAAAATATAAGCCTTTTGGCATTTTATAATGAAATATGGGACAATTAACTCTGATTTTTTCCAATAATGTTAAAATTCTTTAATTTCTGGAGACAGAAACTAGAATTTTTTTACCAACCAACAAAAGAAAGGGTAGTTTAAGAACTGTTAGGCTATATAAGAAAATTTTGACCAAATAATTTTGCAATTATAAAAATTGAATTCAATAAAATTGAAATTTTTGAATTGTTGAAAAAAGATCTGATGAAATAAGAAATTATGTATATTTTTGAGAAAAAAGAAACCTAAATGGTTGTTTTTATTATTTGAATCTGATTTATACAATGATTAATAATTAATAAAATATTGAATTTCTTGGTTTTTTTTTAATTTTTTTTTTTTTTTGGAAATATGAAGGCTTCCTTTGCCAAGTTTAAGACATATTTTATAAGATATATGCAGATTTTTTTTAAAAAGATTAGGATTTTTTGTTGTCTATATATAAGAATATTATAAAATAGTGTAATGTATGACAAAGGCTGAAGATGCTGTAAAACCATAATGCTGTGTGGCTCAATATATAAATATTAGTTATCATGGTGGCCATCTTTCTTTCAGCATAACAGTATAACTCGTGTAGGTAACCATGGTTACAGGAATTATTCAGAATGTTCTTGATTGTTGACATAAAATAATTTCGTCAGTCAGCTTTATTCCAGATATAACTTCTTTTAGTATTCTGTCTTTTTTAGTTTATTTTCTGCTTAGAACACATCTTTCATGTCAGCCATCTTTGATTTTTTATCAACACATTTCATGATTTGCATTCTTTTGCATAGTTAGACCAGTAGTTTTATGCACAATATTAGTGTGAAAAGCAACAAAAGTCATTTTAAAAGTCCTGAAAATTTATAAGACATATTTTGGGATAACCATCTATATATGAAGCAGCAACCTAACAAAATTTCCTAATATACCATCGTTTCAATTTGTTATGTTTGGGGTACATATTTTCAAAGATTCTTTTGCTAAACATGAGCCACAAATTTAGATTTTCAATTAAATACAAATTTGCTTAGAGGCATCCATACTTTTGCTAAACCACGAAATGAAATAACCTATTTTAAAAAATCACATTTTTCTCAATCTGCCAGACTTGGTACCTTATAAAATGAATGGGCTCATAGTAAAAGTTTGCATATAGATAAATATTGGACACACTATCACCATTTGAAAGATCTTCATCACTAGGGCACTATGAGACTTAATTGAATTTGAAATCCTAGCCAGAATCGGTAAATATTAAAACACATGATGAAACAGCGATCAAGAATATTTTGAGTATTTCCTCCATTTATATTCATACTAATCAAGACTCTACTAAAATTTCAGTTATGCATTTTCATGTGTTGTCATAGAAACCAGATATTGAAGCAGAGTTTATATTTTTGCACATCTTTCTTGACAATCAGAAATTTGTGACTGTAAAATGTTGAACAGACCAACTCAAAATTTCAGCAGTTTTATCACATTTTTATGCAACAGATTTATCTTTGATTGATGCTTATTATTTTTGGTAAATTTTATCATGAGGAAAAGCCTGTTTTCTGAAGTATAAAAGGGCTGTCCTTTAATCTCACTGTCTCAATATAAGCCAACTTAGATCTTTGAAATCAAATGCATTCTGAGTGACTTTGAATTTAGTTTTGGAATAATAAAAAAATCCTAGAACATTTTTTTTTATAATTGAGTCAATTTTTTTTTCTTCAAGTTTTTCATTGTTTTTTTTTTAGTTTTGGCAAAATCTTAGAAAAAAGCTAGAAATACAAAAAAATATTTTTTAATTTATTTTATGATTATTTTATTTCATTTTCATTTGATTGAAATTTTCTTTTAAGTCAAAATTCTGTAACATTTATATAATATAAAAGTCAGGATGAATCATTGTAAGCATTTATCTGTTGCACAAAAATATGCATTACATTAGAATATACCATTTAGATCTGTCGTATTTATTTCTGTCTTTTACCTCTCTTACATGTAGAAATATTTATAAACAAACTGTACATGTCCTAAGTTAAGGAACGGATTGGATTTACACCTATGTTAAGCATGACACGAGGAATGGGATATGTTAGTGTAAGCTATATACATCAGACTGATTATTTCTCTGTTTACCTTCTGTCACATCAAAATTGTTAATTGTTTTAATTTTTTTTTTAAATTTTATTTTCCTGCAATTCTTTGCAAAAATATTTATGGAAAAGCTCATTAACTGTAACATGTTTAGATTTTTTTTTATTAACATTTAAAAGAATTTAAGTCAAAATTTAAATTATTTTAAAAACGTTGATAGTTGAATGAAGGAAAAAATTGAGCAAACTTTAAAAAAAAAATGCAAGTTTAAATTAAATTCCCTAGTTGTTTTTTTTTGCTTTATATGGAAAAAACATATATTGATGCTTAATCTTTGAAAACAAAATAGTAGAAAGCTAGAAAGGAAATATTTAGAAATTTTAGCGTTCAACAATAGTATTTATGTTGGTACAAAAAGTGAAGATTTGATTTTTCTTTTATTATTGATATACTATTATTCAGTCTGAGATGTAGAGCTAGTGTTTCTGTGTTTGATTTGTTTATGGAATGCAAAACTTCTACTAAAATGTACAATATATATTATATTAACTAAAAATTTACATACACACACACACAAACAAACAGATCAAAAATCAAAATTGAACAAATACATATATATATATATTTATATACAGTTTCTTTAGATTTTTCATTTTTCACATATTTGCTTTATAGAATAGACATTATACATCACATTATTTTAAAATAAGTATAAACAATACATTTTTTCAAAATACTCATCAGAAAAGACAAAAAGTTTAATGAAGAGATATTTTACATTTGTTCAAAAAACAATCAGTAAAATAAGAGAACATTTAAAAGTCAGAAATTTAAGACAAAAAATTACAGTGTTAACAAACATGACAAATGAAACAACTTGAATATTGTTAAAAATGAAACTTTGGTAATTTAGTTTGCAATTCTATAATTATATATTTTATCAGTAAAATGGCATGAAATGATTGGATAAACTTATTTATTGCTAAAAGAAGCCATGTTCAGAATCTACAGTGGCACATCCAGAACTTTTCCTAAGGGGGGCCTGTTCCAGTCATGCTTCAATGATTCCCTATATAATCAACCAAATTTTCCCACGAAAGGGGGGGCCTGGGACCCCCACCCTGGATCCACCTATGATCTAGTATTAAAACGATAAGTATTCAAATAAGATTGAGAATGGAAATGGGGAATGTGCCAAAGAGACAACAACCCGACTAAAGAGCAGAATACAGCAGTAGACGTCATATATAAATTACCTGATAAATGAGGATTTGGATGGGGCTTAATGAAGAAAGAAAAATAGACCTAAGAAAAATATAGAATAAATGGTCCTTAAATGTTAAGAATGAATAATGGCCTTGGGCTGTATTTTGCTCTTTGATCTGGTTTTTTGTCTCTTTGATACATTCCCAGTTTCTTTCTCAACTTTGATAATGGGCAACACATTTCGTTTTGAAACAATGAAAAATGAGAGATTATAGAATTAAAACCTCCATCGAGACCCTTATAAATGCAAAATGTCCTAAGGTTATTATCCTTTGCTTCCTTATTTAGATTTTACATAAACAATAAAAGTTTGTCCAAACAATTGTGTTAAATCATCTGTTTAAATTATAATTAAAGAATCTGCTTCAACAATGAGGAAAATGTTTGTTGACAAAATATTTAATGATAAAAATATCTTAATGTTTGTTTACAGAATCTACAGCTCGGTCCGGAGGCTAAGATTGAGGCTACCATGCAGCACGAAATTACGAGGCTTACATCGGAAAATCTGGTTAGTATATTTATTAAGATTCAGAGAATGTTGCATGAGAGTTTCTAGTTGTACATTTGAAAATTCAGTTGTATATATGAATTAGTTCATTAAGTAAAGCAGCTATGCAGTATGAAATTAAAAGGCTTACATTTGAAAATCAGGTATGTATATTTGTTTAATCTGATCATTTGGGAACATCTTTGCAATGTTGCTGGTTTTAAGATGTAAAAATGTGTCTGAATAGACTCATCTGAGTATAGATACAATTGTGTAAACAATATGTATATGTATTAAACATCATGATTTATTTTCATTGCAGGATCTGCGAGAATCAAATGACAAAAACCAAGACCAGATACGCAAACTGAAGAAAATGTTAAAAACTTACGCCAAACGTCTCAAAGATGGTGAAGGTATGTGCTGCTTTAACTTTTTTATGTTGTATTTTTGAAGACTAATTCTGTTCTACATAACATACATGTAAAGGTTGTATTTTTGAAGACTAATTCTGTTCTACATAACATACATGTAAAGGTTGTATTTTTGAAGACTAATTCTGTTCTACATAACATACATGTAAAGGATCTATATAGATCCCATTACTGGAAATTTTGAAATTTTACTTGGAATTTTCTGACCTAATGTTATATTTTCAATTAAAATCAACCTTTTAAAATGAGCAGATACTTATTTAGAGACTTAGATTTTCTTATAATTTTTGCAATCAATACATTTATCTAAAAATTATACCTAAATTCTATTACTGGTAGTTAAAAGATAAGATACCTAGAGAACAATAAAATTATAATTCATACAGAAACAATAATTCATACAGAAAAGAAAAATACCCCAATTTGTGCCGAGTTGTCTCATTGGCAACCATACAGCATATTTCTTATATAACACCATAAAACGCAAGTCAAAATATAGTCTAAAAATTCCTATAAAAAAAATTCTCTTGACTCTGAGAATCCCACTAAAAAATGATTGTTTGTGCTACTCTTTCAAAATGTGTTCCTTTGTTGTAGCGGCTGAGATTGCTGCGGAGATAGATAAAGACGATACTAAATCAAACGAAGACAATGTTGCCCATGTAAAACATCGGGAGAGGAACTACATGGGCATGTTAGAATATCGTAAGGAGGATGAACAGGCACTCATCAAAAACCTAATCATGGGTATGTAAATTTACAGTATATAAGGTTATTTTGTTGTAAGGTTTTATTCACAGTTAAGACATTAAATGGGGTAGTTCAAAAAAGAGGGTGGAAAGATAGCATAGAGACATTCAAACGCATTATACAATTTTCATTGCTCTGCTTTTTACAGCATCAATATTTTAATGTTCTTTTATAATCTTTAAAGAAAACATGGTAAACGATCATGGAAAAAAATTGTACAGGGTATTTCTTTATTTTTAGCTCAGCAGGCCTAAAAAACAATGACCTTTTCTCATCACTTGGCGTCCGTTGTCCTTGTCATCTGTTGCCTTTTACAAAAACCTTCTGAAACTACAGCGCCAAATTTTTTCAAACTTGGCCACAATCATCATTGGGTACTCTTGGAGTATGTGAAAATGTTAACTTAAGTTTCTTACTTTTATTTCAGATTTAAAACCTCGTGTAGCTGTTGGTTTGTTACCAGGGTTACCAGCCTATGTTTTGTTTATGTGTGTCAGACATACAGATTATGTTAATGATGACGAGAAAGTTAGAGGTCTGCTGACAAATACAATTAATGGAATCAAAAAATGTGTCAAGGTAGGTCAATATATAGGTCACTTACAAGGTATATTTTGATCTGATGTCAGGAGACGGGAGAAAAGTTTGTTGAAAAGGTTAAAAAAAACAATTGGACATTTATGTACAATAGCTTTTCCATTTAAACAAGATAAAAAAAATAAAGATATAGTATGATTGCCAATAAGAAACTTCTCTACACAAGACCAAATGACACAGATATTAACAACTATAGGTCACCATATGGCCTTCAACAAAGATGGCCATAATTGGAACATTCTTTGTATTTTTTGGTTTCGTGAATTTAAACTCTGCAAGTGATGAGTTTTGTGTAATTGAAATTTACATCTGATTTAACAAATTATCAGCCTGTCATCTATATTTATTTGTTTTGGAGGCAAGATAAAAACTAAAAGCTGTTATGTTTCAAATGATTCATAAATTTTGCAATAAAAATCGATTGTTTCATTAATTTCATTGAATTTATTATTTCAGAAACATCACAGTGACGTTGAGAGAGTTACGTTATGGCTGACCAACACGTGTCGTCTGCTGCATACACTCAAACAGTACAGTGGAGAAAAAGTAAGTACCTCGCAATTGAAAACTGTATGAATTTACTACATGTATTCCCCTTGATGGAGAATCTGTGACTTGGTGTACTGCAGATTATTTTATATCAGTTTTAAAACTACTATTTTGAGGGAACAGATAACATTCTTGGAGACAAACATGGCTACTATTAGGGCACCTATATCCATTACTAAATTCCATAGTTTAGTATTTGCTCATATTAAGGTTACTTAGAAATAGTATGTCATGGAGCATTTTATAAATTCATTGTTTCCCCATACCCATGAAATCAACAGAAATTGTATCCAATATTAATGTTAAATTATAAACACACAGAAAATGAATGATAACTGTTCACACTGATGTAGAATTACTTCCCTTTGTCCAGACTAGATAGGTTAAAAAGGTGAGATAATTTTTTTCTATTTTTTTCTGTCTGAGAATGTGCATGGTGTACCTACCATTTGAATGCATTCCTCAATGTGTTCAAATACTTTCAAACCAACACATTAAGAAATAAACTTTTTCATTCTTATGTTTGTTTTTTTTTAATTCCCCATTATCTTCAAAATTATTCTTCTTTTGTCATAATTATTATTATTCAATATTGTGTAATAAAACATCAATGAGTTTTACTCAACTTGTTTTCTACTTGCTGATGACGTTTATCCTAATTCTGATAAAAAAAATTCTTAGTTATCTATGAATTTGTAAAAACTGAATTAACTGTTTATACTTTTTCTTTTTCTCATAACTAACAGAAAAAGAGCAAGACTACTAAAATAACACTGAAATCTTTTCAGTTTAAGAAAAACTGACAATTCCATGTCAAAAACAAATAAAAAAATCATGAAAAGATTATGAACAGTCTACACAAAAATACATGGAACTTTTGAAATTGAGGAACACAAACCCTACCAAAAACGTGGGTGATCTTTCAATGAGAATGATATGTTAAACTTTTATGAATAATTTGTTAAAATCTTTAGATTCCTTAAAGTTGAAATGGAGAATACATTATTATAAACATTCTTACTTTTGCAATTTTCTGAGAAAAGAACACCTTTCAACTCTTAAATCTAGACAAATGTTAATCATAAACAACCATTCATAGTCATCATGTGTTTTAACTAATTTTCAGGTTTTAAGAAGCTCTTTGAATTTTTGTAACTTGTTTGCTGAAAAAAAATTCCACAGGGTTTTACATTTGATACACTCCATTTGCAGGCTTTCCAAGCAGATAATTCCCCACGACAAAACGAACATGGTCTACGTAACTTTGACCTGTCAGAGTACAGACAAGTGTTCAGTGATCTTGCCGTGTGGATCTACCAAACCATGATTAAACAGATGCAGGAATCAGTCCAGCAAATGATTGGTAAGTTACAGGTCACATGGGTTTTGCTGCTTTAGAGTGGACCCAGATTGGACAAATTCTCTAGATTGACATCTGTATAAGCATTTAAGGTCACAAGTGTTACTAGATTGAGCACTGCTCCTCTCCTCATAAAAAATCTTTGGTCATTTGTCAGTTTTTTTTTCTGGTCAAGTCTGTTTCTTAGAATCTATTGCAATGGGTCAATAATATTTGGTGCACTGAAAGATTGTAAGGTGAACATGTGACCTTGACCGCATTTTTATGTTTCATTGGTCAACATGATCAATGTAAATTTTTCACCTGGTTAAGTCTGTTTCATTTATAATGTAACTATTATCAACAGGGATGATTCCACTATATAGTACCATCACCTTAAATCTGCCAGTGGCCCCCCAAAAATGTTTGTCAATATAGATTCCCAATTCAGGAAAATAAAATAAAAATCGGTATTTCTGGAAAAGTTTCTGTCACCGATTAAGGCAACTATAATTTTTCATAGTTTGTCGTCAAAACGTAGTAAAATCTAGATAAGAATGATGAACACAATTGCATTTTATTAACAACGATTTAATTATGTCAGCATGAGGTAAACAATTTTAGCAGCCAGATTCTATTGATTAAAATGTTATGGGAGTATTTGATGTCGTAAAAGTAGATCGCTCAGCAGGTTGATCAAAAACATGCTTTTTGCCAAAATGGGTGTCAAAGCAGACCTCGGTAAAAAAAATTGTTTGACATTGATGAATAAATTTTAATTGCCGCCGATCTCGTAAAAGCAAATCGCCAAATAATAGCCGGTATGTTTTTGTTGAAAATAATATTGATGATAGACCATTCATGAAATGAGTCCCCCCTCCCCCCTGAAATACGATGTCATCATTATGTAACTGTTTCAAAAGATATAAAAATAATCCAAATAATTTTAAAGTTAACTGGTTCAATTGCTTTAAATATCTTATCAATTAGGTATATAAACTTTTGTAATTGCTTTTCTGAATTCAACAATTGGCCAGTTCAATTTGAAATCCATTTGAATCAAGGTAAGTTTATAAAGATGATCTGTTGACAAAATACCCAATGGATGATTTTTTTCAGTGGTTAATATGGCAAGCCGTTTTGCTATTCAATCTAACTTCAAGATATATCATAAACTTTATAAGATATCTAATATAATAGTTCATTAGATATCTTATATAGTTTGAGATAATTGGAAATTCGAATAAATAGCTAAAAGGCTTGCCATAGGTTTATGTTAGCTGGTATATATGTTTTTGTAATAGGCCTTGTTTACCAAAGTTAAGATAATAGTGCATCATGTGCAATGCTATTCATGTATTACAACTTCCCTGGTCTGAATCCAATAACTTCTACAATCACTGTACAGGTGAAACTTAATATACATTTTCCGTCTTTACAGGAAAATGATATTATTTTGTCTTAGATTGTATGCATAAAAAAATCCTAATTGGGATAACAATTCCCAATTTGATGTTCAAGGGACCCATTTGAAAACACATGGAATCATCCCAGAGCAATTGCGAAACTATATTTGGTTAATGCCTATGGAACTATTGTAAGGTGTATATGTCAGTGTTGCATGTATCAACTGACCATGACCATAATGTCATGGATCATTGATAATGCTAAGTTGACTTTCCTTCTGGTATCTTTTGCCCCTCTTTTACATGATACATAGTAAAACCTTTTTCGTTAATCCTTTCAACATTTATTCAATCTGACAGTGTGTTTTCTTGTTTATTTCTAACTTTTTGTCATACAATTTCAGTACCAGCAGTATTAGAACATGAAGCCATAGCAGGACTGACTGCTTCCAAACCTTCAGGTATGAGAGGAAGAAGTTCCAGCAATGCCAATGAACTGGAGGAAAAAGAACTGTCTCTAGATTCTCTTATGAAAGTGGTAAGTTATATCACATGTTTTATTACAAAAAATGAGACGTTTTGGCGATGTTTTATAATTGCAAGAATTGCAACCTTAAAGGTTTTGCAAAAATGTCACATTTTGAATTTTAATAACATTATAAGATTTTCAGTATATCTCATATGAAAGTTTCAGTTACTTTTCAGGGAATTTGTGTTAATATATTGTGTAGGTCAAATTTGTGTAGTTCAGATATCTGGGATCTATTACTTTCTGAGAAGGAACAAGTACAAAAATTGAGGAATAACAATTCTTTACACTAATGCCTTATAGAGGACCTTTGACTTTCTTTCGAAAGAGGATCATTCCTTCGAAATGATAAGGATCCATGACATTTCCATATTGAATCAAATTTGAACACAGATACTTCAAACAAATGAGTTATGGTTCACTTGCTTGTAAACATTATATATAAAAAAAATGTGTTTCAGATGAACAAATACAGTCAGATTTTAGCCCAGCATGCCGTGGACCCAGAACTGGTTAAACAGATCTTCCGACAGTTATATTACTTTGTTGCCTCTGGTGCTCTCAACAACCTACTTCTACGTAAAGATATGTGCAATTGGTCGAAAGGAATGCAGATCAGGTATGGTATACATACAGAGTTACAGTACAACCTGTCTAATCCAACACACTAATGGCGGCCAGAGAATTGTGTTAAATTGTACTGAATGTGGGAGTGCATTTGTATCATACACTTAACTTAACTCTTTTAACAAGCCTCAACTCACCTTAAGAGTCAATTATATATGACTTATAACATTGGGACCAGTGTAGGACTAAGGAATGACAGGTTTTGGAATACACAATTTTTGTTAACACATTTTTGTGACCAGAAATTTTGCTCAGATTTCACAAGTTGTTTTGCAATTTGAGCAATCAGTGTCTAGGCAATTATAATGTAAGGTTGTTCAGACCTTATAAAAAAAAGATAAGGGAATCATAGTAACTCCAAAAGGAAAGAGATTGGATAAGTGCCTTCTGCTATACAAATCACCACTCATACAACATAGGAAAGAACTATAAAAACTAGTTGATAAAGGTTTAACTCATAAGATGGATACAAATAGAATTACATCTAACAAAAACACAGAGTTGGCGTGGCCGGGTACATGTATATCACTGAAGAGACATGTATCGTCGAAATCCACATCTGGTGCAGAAAAATTGGTACGGTTAACATTTATTAACAACTAAAAGACACTAATTACTAATGTGAGAGAGCTCGCAGTTACTTACAGCTAGTTGAAAGCCAATAACACACTAAAATATCCAACATCTGAGACTACATTATTAATCAGTACACATCCAACATCCAATAGATTTAGTGTAAAGACGTTTTACAGTCAGAGAAAAACATGACCTTGTGCAATGCCAAGTTACAGGTATCAACAGATTGTGGTTCCACTGAAGGCTGCATTACAGCTATTGCTCGCCTTGTTTTGCATAAAACAGTTTGCTTATTTTTACACTCATTTTATTCCAGATACAATCTGAGCCATTTAGAACAGTGGTTACGTGACAACAAACTAGGTGAATCTGGTGCCCTGTCAGCATTAGAACCTATTACCCAAGCCTCCCAGTTATTACAGGCCAGGAAAACAGATGCTGATGTGGACAGTATATGTGAAATGTGTTCTAAACTAACAACTCCACAGGTAGGTTTCAGTGGCCTCAGTGGCCATGTGGTATACCGTATTGAGAGTGTTCCATTGAATAGGGTATACGAAATATTTTGGCGGATTGAAAACTTTAAACAATATCTTTGCCTGTGCCGTTTTAAATTGGCTGAATTTATTTTTGGTATTTTGTTCTATCTGCAAAAATAAGCAAAAATTTGCACCCTGCTATACGGTAAGTATTTATTTCTGTTATCACTAGCCAGTCACCACTGAGGTTTTGAGTTTTGAAACCTGCTCATGTGGATTCATATGGACTAGAATTGTCAGTTTTCCTTTAGAGGCTTGATTGTTTTCTCCGGGCACTCTGGCTTCCTTCATCAATAAAAACTGGCCGCCAGATAATAGCATAAAAGGTGCTTCAAAGTGGCTTTAAGCTGGTCTAAATCAAATTTTTTATTTAATATAGGATTTCTCTATATTTTTCTATAAATGAACTTTATCTTATACCTAATAGAAAAATAAAATAAATTAATGGGGTCACCTTTCATTCACGCTCACAATCTGCCTTCGAAAGAAGCATATATTTTTGTTAATGTCCCTTTTTTCAGTTGAACTAATAGCAGAAATAGCGGTAATATCGAAATAAAAAAAGAACTAAATTACAGAAATCGCTTAAATTTTACAATTATTTAGTTTATGTACAGCTTCTACGAAAACAACAATAAAAAATATAGGTCACCGATGAGTTAAAAAAGGTATTTCAATGTTAATGCCAAAAAATGGCATTTTTGCACCAAAGGGAGATAATTTGGAGCATTTTCAATGATATCTACATTTTAAAAGTCACATGGGGCCAACATGAATTGATTTTTTTAAAGGAATTTTGTACCATATGATAGTCACAACTACTAAAGGTAATAAATAAAATTTGAAATGAAAAATAAATGTTTAATTTTTTTCTGAACATCTTATACCCGCGAGCCTCCTTAACCCGCGAGCCTCCTTAAATCACAAAATATCAAAATCAAATCAGTTAAGTACATAGCTTGCTGAGGGGAGAAATTTATGCTTAGGAAAAATTTATGATAGAAGAGAGGTAAAAGATACCAAAGGTATGGTACATTCAAACTCTTAAGTAAAAAATCAACTGACAATGCCTTTGGCAAAAAAGAAAATGTCAAACAACAGTTACCAAAATACAACATAGAAAACTAGATTGAGCAATACTTAACCAATATTATTTATTCAAACTGAAATTAATTATTTATTGGGTCTATCTCTGCTTATCTGTTACTTCTGGTCTTATGCTGGTTAAAAGCTCATTATATCTTATGTTAAGTCGTTAATTGTTTTGTATATTATGCCGCTTTATAATTTTTATTTATTATTTATTTATTATTCTGGTTTCTTTCAGATTGTTAAGATACTTAATCTGTACACCCCAGTTGATGAGTTTGAAGAGCGTGTACCAGTCAGTTTCATTAGGAAGATTCAGAAGAAATTACAAGGACGGCAGGAAGCCGACAACACTTTATTAATGGACACAAAATACACTTTCCCAGTAACATTCCCGTTCAATCCATCAAGTATAGCCATGGAAACGATAGATGTCCCAGAACAACTACATTTAGGTTTTCTCAACAGACATTAACTACTTAGAACCAATCAAATTTGTTTATTTATTTATTAATTTAAGATGGGAGACCCAGGTTAAGGGTATAATTCTACAAATCACTTGTGCGTTTGTGTCAATGATTCTCACAAATGAATTCTAAGCTTTGAAGTAACATAGATCAAGTTTACATCCGTTTCACATGAGGGCTTTAAAAGCATTCCTGAAACTTGATTATTTTAACGCATTATTGACATGAAAAGTAGTCTCCCTTATACCAGGTCTAAATATACCACTGAATTCTGGTATTAATGTTACAAACAGTATTTTTTGCTTTTGGAGATTAATAGAAATATAATGGAAACATATTTGTGTAGTCTTTCTTATATAATAGTTGATTTAACAACATCTTCTACAAAATCTATTATTAATTCTTCTTGCTTGAACTATTCTAAAGGAAGCTTATTCATTTGATTCTGTTTTTAGAATTACTAGCCCTTTAAAAATATATGTTGATCTTGAAGAACAGGTAGAATATTATTTAGAAATTAAAAGATATTTTTTTCTTATAAAATCCATAATTTCAAAATTGCTTAGATTTTATTTTTTGCAACAGGTAGCCTTAATTTAAAGTTTTTGTAACCAAATTTTAAAAAGAAAAGAAAAAACTGATGGGGAGAATTTAATTTCATTGACCTAAGGGACAAAATATATTTTTCCAAGGTGGCATTCTACACAACTACATATATATATTTTGCCTGTAAATTTGCTGGGAATTGCATATTTTTTCATTCTTTCATTGAGTTTGTCTGACAGTTTTTACATATCATATTTTTAATGTTTTTGTTAATGTAAATTATTTGTTAATTTTTTAGGGATGATATGTTTTATATATTTATTATGTATAGTATATGATAGTTTATTAGCGTTATTTTTATCTTTTGGCATGATGTACATATATGGTATATGTGTATTTATATATGGCCCTTGAAGCTATGAGTTTCTTTTAATTTGTAAAAATGTGATATGTCGTATAAAGATTGGTGTAAAGTTGAATAGTATTTTTTAAAAATATTGACCATTACTTTGTTTTAAATCATAAATTCAATTCATATAAGTAAAATTGAACAGCAACTTAAAAAACAACACTTGAAAATCAAGACATATAGAGTTCAACATCAAATTTCAAAATTTTAAATGTCCATACAATATTTATTAAGCTTTAAATTGCCCCAGTTTTGAGGAAGTTAAAAGACAATAAATGTTGGTAGTAAATTGTTTTACCAAAAATACTTTTAGAAAGATGCTAAATAGGTCTCTTCTACAAATTGTCTGTAAAAAAACTCAAATCACCAATTAAGATTGACAAACTATCTGTTTTAAGATTATAATATTCTGAAGATGCTTGTGTATTGTTTAAGACTATATGTTTGACTTTATATGTCTTTTGATTTATATACAGAGTGCTTTTTGTCTCATTGAATTATTCAACATTTTTCCTAATATTGAAAACAAATTAAATGAAACTGACGGTTAAAGGCCAATAGTACAAATCAAAATGGATGAAAGTTAGAGTAGTATTTAGCTAGTTCTTTCATTTAAAGTCTCTGAAATATTTTCATTTTTCTACAGAATGAAATCTTTTTACCATCATAAAAAGTAATACAGATTTATTATATATATTTTTACTGTTTTATACCAAGTTTATTTGTACTAAGAAGTCAAAAGGAAGGGATTGTTTTCATGAAAGCCATGTCTCGCTATTTCTGTCTCAAACTTAATTACTTTATTGAATTCCATTCCCTTAATTTCAAAACATATATATTTGTTATCTCCCCTTTTTAAAGACTTGTCTCTTGTCTGGTGAGGGTTAATAATGTATGCTATAATGCATTAAATCAGTATTGTTTATGATACTTCATTATGCGCAAATATTCAGGACTTGCATTTTGTGAGGTTCTGAATACCTTCAGTTTTATTGTATTTCATTGAAAAGGGAAATAACTCTATGAAAGGGAAGCTGCTCTGTTGATAATGATTTTTAAAGTTTAAAATAGTGCTGTTTAAAAAATGTAGCATAATAATTTGGTCAAGCTACTTATGTCTCTATTAGGACAAATTATTCCATGTTTGAGACATTTTAAGATACCTTATTTCCATTGTTGACAGATTTGTTATCTGTTTTTCCAGTATATTTTTTCCCTGTTTACAATAATTTACCCATTCCCGACTATGAAATAATTCAGAGATTTAGTTTAGAATTTTGACATTTTGATGTTGTCTTACTATTGTTAATTTTAAATTAGTTCATGTGTATGCAAATTTTATAAATATGACTAAAATGGCAAATTCCATTACAAACTAAGGTGAAACTGACTAAAACATGGTTTCATTTACTGAACCTAATGGCATATTTGTATTTACACATTTCATTAATTTCTGAATTTGCAGCAACTGTTTATATTTAAAAAGGACTAATTTATAATACTGTGGATTCATTATTATTTGTTGGATACCAATTTTCGTGGGTACTGGTGAAACATGAATTCAAATATTCAATGAATATCATATCTTAGAAATCTTTGTATACAGAGATTGGAAAGACCTTGAATTCAAATATCCACGAATATGCAAGTTTTTAACAATTCATGAAAATTGATACCCATAAAAAAAATGAATCCACAGTATTTCATACTAATATGTAAAACCAACGATAAACTGCCAAATGTGATCAGAATTCTTGGTTGTGAGCAGTTTTTGTACCTCTAAGATACAAGTTTTTTACTTTGTTACTTTTTATACAAAACTTTATTGATGTTTGATGGAATTTTATACTTGAGTCTCTGTGATATGAGTATACACCAGTTAAGATGGTTCAAGTTGAGTTCACTGTATTACTCCATGTTGCAAAAGATGAGATGAATGTTTCATACCTGGGCCCTGTCACTATTTGAGGTGGATTTTCTCCATGGAGGATCCCGATTGGAATTTTGTCCACAATTTAAAACAAGACAATCAATTTTATCATTGATTTATCATTGTAAAAGTATGAAGAAGCAAATAAGAATATAAAATAAATTTGAAGGCCGCTTTAAGGGTTTTGTAGAACTATAACAGCCATCTTGCACGTAAAAAACCCATTGGCATTTTGGAATGTTGGCAGGTATGATGTATTTTCCTCTGTTAGAAAAAATAACTTGAAACAGATTTACTGACTGACTTTATACTATACAGAACTTTTGACCATTCAATGATCAAATATGGTATTCAGACATAACATCTCGCCTATTTCATAAAAGAAAATGGATTGCATTTGCCAAAAGAATTTTTCAATGGACACTTCATTTGTGTATTTTCATGATACCATGTTTGTTGAATCAAATAATCTTAGTTCATACCCTAACTTTATCTACCTAAACATATATGATTGCTGGTAAATATCTTATTAAACTAGACACCTTTATAGATGCTTTTTTATACTTTTGTAAATTGAATCCCACCGATATAAGATGTCATCAAATCTTCTAAATCAGTTTTATACTGGACTTTGAACTTTCATATTCGTTTCACTTTGAAACTTTGATACTATTTTCATCTATAACATTTAATCAGAAACAGTTTTGGCTTATATTTAGGAAAAGCGTTAATATTGGTGTAACCAGATGGTGCATTACCTCAAAATTTTGTAATGTGATGCCTCCATGAATATTAAGGTTTGTCATTATTCATAACACTATCCAAATTTTGTGAAATAGCTATAACTAATAATGTATTGCTAAGTATTAGCTTTTGTGGAATATCTGTAACTTTACACTATATTTTTTGGAAAAGTTAATTAGCTTAACTAATAAATTAATAACTATATACCAGATTTTGTAAAATAGCTGTACCTAATATTTCATCACTATATACAAGATGACTAAATGTTGTCTAGTCTCATGAAATCAGTATCAAATACTGACATGTCTAGTCTTTAAACTAATCCTTTATATTGCATTTATACAAGTTTATATTGTAAACATATACAGTATACAGTCTAGCCCAACAATTTTGTACAGCCCTTTAGTTCATACTTGTCTGTAACTAAAAATTAAGTTCACAGACTGACTCAAAAATAAATATAAAACTGATCTTCAAATTGGTATTGTGCATTATAAAATCAGTGGCTAAAATAATTTCTCCTTATCTTAATTAAGAAACTTGCAAGAATCTGTGATTCCAATTCTCTAAGTTAGATTTACCGAAGTTCCACCTTGCCAATTTTTGATTTAGCGCCTAAAATGTTTTAAAGACTGTATTTGATCAAATGAAATTAGAATTGCACAATTCATTTCTAACAGTAGTAGTATATTATATATAAAATCACAACAGTTTTTTATAATATTTAAATCATAGATGAAAGTAGGTCACATAATTTTGTAATATTTAAATTGTAGGTCAATGTAATGCTGTATATTGGCGTAATTTATGGTAGTATGTAAGGGCTATTCCATTTTAATTGGGGTATAAAGGAAGGGATTTTCAGAATTTATGATAGTATATAAGGGCTACTCCATTTAAATTGGGATGAGGAAGGGATTTTTAGAAACCCTTTAATCAATATTCTTACTTTCAGTTTATTAAGGATAGGAAGGGATTTTCAGAAACCTCTTACTTTCAATAAATCCTGTCCTACCCTTCCAAATTAAATGGAATAGCCTGAACTTGTATATATATGATTTGTCAGTATTAGGGGTAAAGATACTGATGTTAGATGTACTAACAACTCACTGTAGATGTTGCAATATGACTTTAATGTAGGATGCTGACTAAATACAATTTATAAGATGTTATCCAGAATAGACTAAGAGGAACCAAAAACGCCTATCACGTCAATTTGTCAAAACCATAGATTGTTTTGTTAAATGAATAATTAAGACAAAGTGTTTGAGTGAAGTTATGAGGATGTTTTTCTTTTAATAAAACAAGCAAACAATAATTTTTTTAAAGGCAGCATCAATGTGTAATTTACTGAAAAAAAAGAAATGTTTGGATAATTCAATATCCTGATAAACACAATCTTATCAATTTGTTTTACAGAATTTAAATTATTGTTCTTCATAATAAATTTCAAGATAGTCAACAAAAATTATCAAGGATTTTATTGTATAAATTTTAACATGATATAGGCTTTTTATTTAATTTTGAAAAGATGAAATTTGGGTTTCTGAGTTGTACTGGATAACATGCTCTTCCAAATGATATTCTACTTAATAAATATAATTGAATATGAAAATGTTACAAATGTAAGACATCCTACAGATGAGAATTTTATATTTGCAGTAAAACAATTATGATTTATTACTGTTCCTTGTATTCAACATGAACAACTAACAAACCAATTGGGCAATAAATATTTTGTACTAGTATGACATTCCATGGTAAATCTGTGATAATAAAACCATTGCCAGGCTTAATGTTTGTTTTATTTCTTACAACCCATATAGTCAATATACCAGTCTTACTTTGTTGAACTCTTAAATGCCGAAAAAAGAACACCGGTAATATCTATATTCTACTAAAGACCTTCAATCATCACCCTGTGTTGTTTTAGAGAAGAAAAAAAAATATAAAAGTAAGAAAGGAAATCCAGCAGCATAGTTCCTTCATTTAAACAGGCACATTATAAGTTTAGGTTAAATAAGTTTAAGAATAGGTTATACTCCCACATTTTGATGTTACTGGAAAAACACTTGATCAGCAGTTGCTGTTGCAGCCATAAACATGTCTCAAAAATAACGTTGCATAACCAAATTTTCTTGCCATGTATTTGTCGCTCCATATTGATCGGGTAGTGACTTTTCATCAATCAATCCCGTCTACCTGTACTGTTATAACGTGTTAGGACAGTAAGAGGAGTTTCAGACGTGAAAATGTCTAGCAACCCCATCTAAGCGTATTCCAGGTCTGCAATATTTGTATGGTCTAACCCAGATTTAAGTCCTGGCAACATGGAAATGCAACCTTTTTTACTGATTTAAGGGTGGTAATGGATTGAAAAAATTGTTTCAGAAAGAAAAATACTAAAAAAAATTACATACGACTGGTCAGTGACGCTCAGATCAAAATAGTTATAAAGCCAAACAAGTAAGTAGTTTAAATTAAGAACATTAAGGACCAAAAATTCCCAAAAAAATGTTTTGCCAAATACAGCTACGGTAATCTACTCATGGGATAAACAATCCTTAGTTTTTAAAAAAAAATAAAAAGTTTTGTCAACTGGAATCTTATTATACCCCACGCAACGGGTTGCGGAGGGTATAATGTTTTTGACCCGTCTGTCCGTCATTCCTGTTCTTGTCATCGCAACTCCTCTCAAACCACACAACAGAATTTCACAAAACCTTTTCATATAATAAGGACATACTAAATAGTTGTTCATATCGACAGGAAATTACAATTCAATTTTGTTTAGAGGAGTTACACCCCTTTGTACTTATTTGCCCAATATACTACTGCAACAGTTTGTCATCCCAAATCCTCTGAAACCACACAACATAATTTAATGAAACTTTGTAGATAATAAGGACATACTATGTAGATGTGTATATTGATATGAAATTAAATCTGGGTTAGACCATACAAATATTGCAGATTCAATTTTTTTTATACATTTTTTTTTCTTACACCTATTTTATTTCACCAATGACAATGTGGGGACGTGGGGTATTTGAGCGTGCTCACTAAGGTTCTTTAATTAAAACGACTATATAATAGATATTCATGTCAACACTGACGTACTGACCACTGGGCTAATATGAGGATATATCACAATCTAAAAAAAATAATAAAAAAACTTGTGTGATGCTTTTTTATGCCCGTCAGTATATTTTAAGTACAATAAAACTGAACTGACCATAGTGAAGGTTAACTTTTATCACACAAACAAAATCTATAAATAATTTGACGAAGATTAAAATGTAAACACATACTGATACTAACTAAAAATTTTCAAAATACACTTGCACCGAAATGATTTCCAAATGCAGACAACAAACTGTAACTTATGAACTCAAAGTACAAAAATTGTTTGTTATTGGCTTAACATCCAGTGGCAACTATTGCCTGCATATTCCAGACAAATACTTTAAAGAGATGATTGGTTTCTTTTAACTTTAGGCAGATATGTCACGCTTTGAATTACATCGATTCCAGAAATGTTTTAAATCAACTTAAGATAAAACGAAACTGATCATCACCAGTTCGATGACTTAAAAATATGAGACTATAAACAAACTTTTATGTGATGAACATGAATATGTGACATAAATTACATTTAAAAAACATCTATAAATGCACATGACCAATTTCACCCACATTAGATCGAAATGTTACTTATATGAAATAAGATAGATAGTAAGAAAATCTGCTCAACACGCGACATCGTCGTGTTATCAAATATGTTAGGTGTAATCAAGCGATTTTGCAACACAAATTATCTAATCCATTGCCAAATTAATAAGTCATCCGTAACATAAATGATTTTTGATATGTCTAAACAGAGAAGTGCAAAAAGAAAGGCAAAATTTACAAGAATGCCTACATGACGGAAACTACTAAAACACTTGTCTTCAATGTGTAACTGCCCTTGATAGCCAACTTGTTGACATAATGTCGTATTTACTAATGATTGGATAACTATAGTACATGTAGATAGACAGACACAGCAAAAATAACCAGCAAGATCTATAAAGCACGGTAAAATGACTTCCTGCATGTATATACGTAGGTATCAAATCTATGGCGGGTTCCAATCTATGACAGATTCCCAATCTATGGCGAATATGACGTTACAAACGCCAAACAAATCAAATCTATGGCAGATTTTTGTTTTCGTCAAATCTAAGGCAGATTTAGGAATTACGATATTTTCCGGGGAAAAGAGTAAAATATAACGTCACAATAAAAAACGCTTTATAATTCGTCGCGAACTTCAGCAAAGTTGTTGGCTCTCTAAACTTTGCTGAAGTCCTGTGTTTAAAATACTTAGGAAAACACTTTCCACTTTCCCTCTAGAACAATTTTCCGATGTTTAAAGGAAGATGTAATCGTTTATTCATAGGAGGGACTATACTTATATGATGTATTGACCGAATCCCGCGACCAAGAAAGGCACAGCTGTTGTTAGTAGTGGATATTTTGGGAATGAAGTTATAGTAAATAATTTAGCGTCTACGGTTGGTTAAGTATGTAAAGTATTTAAAGTTAGAAAATGAAATTACAAGATACCACCTTGACTTAAGTCGTCACCAGTTAAAAAAGATTAACGCTGAAATAAATGTTATGCGAAAAGTCAGAAATTTTTTTTTTTATAAAAAACAGGCAGCTTTCTTGTTTGTTAAGTGACTTCCTTTTTTAAAGTTGGGTAATTAATGGGTTAAACAGGTACCAGACACAGATTAGGAAATGCCTATTTTTTCGAGTAAGATCATTTTAATCCTGATTTCTGTATTATGACATATCACTTCTACACTTGTTTATGGTTGACATTACGATTTGGTTGGCCATTATGGATTTTTTTATTTTACAAATGTTTATATAAATGCTCTCGTTGTCATTCATTTCAACTTGCTTAAGACAAGTCAGTGATTTTATATGTTCTGCCTTGTTCTACATTTGCACAAAATCTGGCCAAGATTTGGAAACAACAAAAATCCGCCATGGATTAAGAAAATATAAAGCTTGCCATAGATTAGGATTCTAAAAAATCTGCCATAAATTTGGGATGGCATGACGTCATATTACTGTGAAAAGTATAACAGACACTGGACAGATTAAGGTCAAAAGAGAAAATCCCGCATATCGATGAGGAAGAGATAAAAAAAAAATGAATGAGGGAATCGCTTACTCCAAAATCAGTAACAGGGTAAACCTCTCATGTTATGCACTCATCACATGCAAATTCGCACTAAATAAAAATGTTAAAATCCATAATAGGATGGATGGAACTACAAACCAGACAACTTTACTTGTATCTAAAGATCCAAGATGGCAGTCGCTAGTAAGCTGAGACACCGACACATCGTATAGCAGAACCAATTCTTTAATGACTTATATATTGTAAATTTCAGTCGTTTTTCCTCGTACATCTGTTTGAATAGGTCTTTGTGTAAGAAGCACACCCCCTGTTCAAAAAGTTGAAGCACAAAAGAGCATTAACTGAGATATGTTCACGTCATACATTTATTCAATAAATAGAATAAAATGATGTATACAAGAACGTACACTTGTCACCATTTTATGAGAAACATTCTATTCTGATTGTTTTGGTGGTTAGTGTATAAACATCCACTAGCAAATACTAAATGTAAATTCAGGACGAGAACAAATTAATAATCAATTGAATAGGTACACGTTCCGTAAAGTGACTTGACTTTTAACAAGCATGCATTGTCTATATGTCCTTGGTATAATCTATTCCTTATCATTTAAGTGTGTCAAGTTAAGCGATTAAAGTTTATTTTGATCACGCGATGTCGCAATCTGCATGACCGAAATGTATCTAATTCGAACCAGTTCTCTTTATCTTCTAAACTTATGAGATTTATCTTGTACAAACAAATGTGAGAAGAAGTGAAACTTTAGAGGTAAGAATAGGATGAACGGAATAAGAAATACATTTACAAAATCCAAGGTATCTGCATAGAAACATCATATTCATTTGTACTGGATACACGTTTGAAAATCGTAAATCTCGTCTCATCAGCATCATTTGAACTGCTATCGACAAAGTTATTTAGAAAATGTAGGATGTATAGATAATTTATTTTATCTGTTTTGATATTTTCCATGACACATTATGAAATGATTACACATTCATATTAAAATTTGTTCACAATAAAAAAAAGTATTGTTTATCTCTAGAAAGAGCACTAACGTATATTATCAAATTTAGGATTCCGGCTTTATGGTGAAGGTTTTTAAGGCAACAGTAGTTTACCGATATTTTAATCTCATTAATCGATTAACAAACGATTACTCACTGAGGGAATCGCATGAATAAAAACAACTAAGCTGAAGAGGATATCCGCAAAAAATTATCAGATACAAAATTACCTTGGTTGTTAAGAAGTATGAAAATCAGAAACAAAATGACTTGACAAGGATAACCAGATTGTCAGAGCAAGCAAGCCATTTATTAATGCATACGAATACATTTCTAAATGTCCAAATAATTGTTTTAAATTGCATTGTAGGAAATACCTTCATGGTACTTTAATCAACATGGCTGCATCGAACCAGGGTGATACCGGTAAGAAAATCGATTCCTTTATTAGCTCGTCATTAGTATGAGATCCTAGAAATAAAAGTATAATAAATAGTTTAATAGTATCCAAAAAATTCAGAACATCTGATGTGCAGTGGTTGTCGTCAGTTTTTGTGGTTCATTAGTGCTTCTCGTTTCTCGTTTTTATTTAGATTAGACCGCTGGTTTTCCCGTTTGAATGGTTTTACACTAGTAGTTTTGGGGTCACTTTATAGCTTGCAGTTCGGTGTGAGTCAAAGCTCGGCGTTGAAGGCCGTACTTTGACCTATAATGGTTTAATTTTATAAATTGTTACTTAGAAGGAGTGTTGTCTCATTGCACTCATTCCACATCTTCTTATATCTTTTATGATAAAATGCATACTGTCCAATTAGTGTGAGGTTTAACTAGTTATAAAACCAGGTCTAAACAACAATTTTGTACATAAAGTAATGCTGGTACCAAATAAGGAATATGACAGGTTTTTTTCCCTATTGGTTTGGTGTGTTTCAGCTTTTGATTTTGCCAATTCTTAAGGGACTTTCCGTTTTGAATTTTCCTTGGAGTTCTGTATTTTTTCTTTTGTACATCACTATCTTGTTTTGACTCCATTGCAATTTCCATAGAAGACCTTTTCTGTCTATTGTTATATTTTTAATCTTAACATGCGCTATATATGTTAAACCCAGACCGACGCCCGGTCTCTAATTGACGTCTATTCCTCAAATCGACAATTATAAGGACATAGAATTGGCCGCCGATTTGGATTGTTATGTTATTGTGACGTCCGACTTGGACGTCGATTTGAGAAGCGGAAGTCGATAAGAGATCGAACGTTGATCGTAGTCTAACATATTGAAAACAAATACTCGGAATAAGAACTGCATTTTAAGTATTTGCAGGTCATATTCAGTTTTGACCTTGAATGTTTTTATTGTCTTTTTAAAATCATCCACTGTCCATAAATATCAATTAAGCTTTATGTCAGCCCTTAATGTTTTAAGTTAAATCATAAATGCAATTTACATTCTCGGAGTGCCTTTTTATTAATAAACTTTCATTTTGCATTTATGTTGGGTATCTATAAAGCAGCTAAAAACATCCCATAGAAATGCAGTTCTAGCATTGCACTGATTGTCATGCCTTATGAATATATAAAAGGTTACAGAGAAAACATTTCAAACTGTTTTCCTTGTCTTGAAAAAGTCAGAAAAGTATTCCATATTTAGAAAAAAAACGACCAAAAAAAAATGTGTTGTCACTTTTGCTGTCGAAGACGACACGTTTATCGTCTCTAACGATTTCATAAAGTGATCGACAATCAGAGTGTGCTCAATTCCATTTTCTATTCCATCACTTCTTTGTTTTTATTGCAAGTTTTAACTATGTGTATCGGAAACAAATTTGTGTATGTATACCTAGAAAAGAAAAGCCTGAATGTTCGGAAGAATGTGGATTAAAGGTAGAGAAGTATATGGTACATTATTAATTGAACCCGTTAGCAATATGTTTAGAAAAATATACGTGTAATCTGTGTGCATAAAACAACTCATGCTTTCATTTTATTGGCTTTTCAAATATCGGTACCATTTCAACCTGCTACGACAATCCTACAACTATTTATCAGTCCTGACAATTTGACAAGAGGAAAAATGAAAATAGTTGCGGGTACAATTGTATTGACTTGTAGGCTTATTATTCGATGAAAAAAACACCATTTACATAAGAAAACCCAATAGCATTGCAGAAAACAGTTCACTTGTGTAAGAAATAGACCATAAGTACATCAGCTAGAGATATTGAAACTTTTAACATTTTAAATATGCAATATATTGGCGTCTCCGTTTAAACGGTTGCAAATATACTAAAACGCGAAGGTTCAGTTAATGGGACTTTAAAAAAAAAATCAATGATATTGTACGGTTGACCTGTGAAGAATTCGAAAATACTGCTTTTTCATCATTTGAATTTTGGTGTCCTACATAGTGCAAGGTAAGTTGTACTACTTGCAGAATAGAATAAAGAATAGGTCAGTGGATTTAATTGGAAATTGCACTTAAAGCTCTAAACAATCACAAACTGCATGACCCAACTTCAAAAATACCAAATATCGTATCAAAATAAACATCTTAACATGTACATAAATCTTACAATTTCCTGTGGTCAACTCCATAAGGAAACCGTTTTTGCTAGATATAACAATTTGTGACACGCCATTTTTATCAAAAAAGTGCCTCAGCTATAACTCTACATGCCATTATAATAATGGACGCATAAAAAGATAAATCTTTTAAAAGAGGGACGAAAGATACCAAAGGGACAGTCAAACTCATAAATCGCAAATAAACTGACAACGCCATGGCTAAAAATGAAAAAGACAAACAAAAGTACACATGACACAACATAGAAAACGAAAGAATAAACAACACGAACCCCGCAAAAAACTAGGGGTGATCTCAGGTGCTCCGGAAGGGTAAGCAAATCCTGTTCCACATGTGGCACCCGTCGTGTTGCTTATGTGATAACTTATCCGGTAAATAGTCTAATGCGGTAGGTCACATTCATGAAAGGTAAGGGGATTGTCGTTACGCCGTAAGGAACATATCCGATATCATTTGTGAAACGGTTATTTCATAACGCTCAACCAACTCTTGATGGCGTCCGTAAAATTTACGAAGGGATGATTTCAACTTTACCATTTGGAACTCTTGGTTTAATAGCGTCCTTGTGAGCAGCAACCCTCTATCTAGAAAATCATGATAGGAAATGCAAGCACGGGAATATCGTATCAATAGTTATCAAAAGTACCAGGATTATAATTTAGTACGCCAGACGCGCGTTTCGTGTACATAAGACTCATCAGTGACGCTCATATCAAAATAGTTATAAAGCCAAACAAGTAAAAAGTTGAAGAGCACTGAGGATCCAAAATTCCAAAAAGTTGGAAGATATATGGGAGATATATACCCCGTATACATACTGCTGGAATGTTGCTACTTAGAAATGGAAATGGCTGCTGGAATGTTGCTACTTAGAAATGGAAACCTCACAATAGGAAAGCTGAAATCATCTCTTTTATCGTAAAGTTTTGTTTTCAACTGACCCTCATTGTCAATTACTAGATGTAAGTCAAGATATGAGACCGACTTAACTGTATCTGTAGTATCCTTTATCTCTAGTTCGATGGGATAGATGCGTTCCACATAGTCACCAAATTTTGAATTATTTAGTGAGGGAACATCATCTATATAGCGGAAAATAGAGTTAAAGGATATCGCTAACTTCTTATCTTTCTTCCCAAGAGGTTCCTGCATGAAGTCAGCCTCATAATAATAAAGAAACAAGTCGGCAAATAGAGGGGCACAATTTATTCCCATTGGAATGCCGACAGTCTCTTGAAACAGCCTAATATCAACCTAATTCGTTTATACGTAACAAATATGTTGTCAATCAAGAAATCAAGCATCTTGATAATATCAGTTTCAGAGAATTTATTGTTTGAATCAGAGTGATCCTTTACAAAGTAGGATTTATCCCTCCCTAAGACAAGATACTTGTATCTACGTTGGCCATTCTTTTTTATGAAGCAAAGCAAT
The DNA here is from genome assembly GCF_965363235.1 of Mytilus galloprovincialis. Taxonomy (NCBI): domain Eukaryota; kingdom Metazoa; phylum Mollusca; class Bivalvia; order Mytilida; family Mytilidae; genus Mytilus; species Mytilus galloprovincialis. The sequence continues at coordinate 37,087,808 of NC_134848.1, forward strand.
ACCAACTCTTTCAATTTGTCTTTTAGTTTGGAATGTGGAATTCTTGTGTAACGAGTAGAAAAGTCAAATGTTTTAATACTATTACAAGATGAAAGAGAATTAGATTATATATACTCTAAAAGATCTTTGGAATTTTAAAGTATCCACATCTGATTCACGCCACCTCTAGAATAGGCAGTTTCACAATAACTTTGAAGCCCGTCTTTGATTGCTGATAAAATAGATGTTAATAATTTAGAAAGAGGTTTCGTGGAGCACTTGGAAGACCCATCAATATACCGTTGTTTGTAAAGACACTTATGTAGTTTATGTATCCAATACAGTGATTGAAGATTCAGTTCTTCATTTTTGGTTGAAATTCCAAAGGAACATAGAACAGACCTATAGTCAAACATTCTACGCGTCGCCAGGTAAACTAAATTTGTGACAGTAAAACTACCGATCGACGTCCTTAAAGCTTCAAATACAATACAGTTATCTCTTAATTGATGGATTTAGGCTCACGATGTGTCGGACCTTTCGATAACACATTTCGTAGATAAGTGTTAATAAAAATGTTTAAGTCACCGGTAATAACGTTGCCAGTCGGATTATATGTGAAATTGGAACTAGAACAAGTGCAATCAGGAGGTTTAGACTTGAAGTCGTCAATAACGAGATCCTGCAAAACGTGTTTGTAATTTTAGTTGCAATCGGTTTGGTATGGGTATAAGAAATAATTGGTACAGATTGGTCTTTGAAATAAGGAGGTATTTTCGATTGAACTAATTTATGATGAAGGACATTGCCTAAGTTGACGACATCGAGACCTTTGTTGGCAAAGGAAAGATTAAGGAAAGATCTTTTCTCTTTTTCATCTTTTCTAATGCGGACTGGCTTGAAAAGTCTGTGACTTGCAATATCCGAAATGATAGCTTCAAGTTTGTATTGGTTTGAATGATGGTTTGTAACAGTGGATTCCAAACATAAATTGAACAGAGAATGAAGTTTTGAAAGGGGTAATGAATAAAGTTTCGTGCGAATGTGATGAATACCTAACAGCTTTTGTCTAAATGGCAGCAAGTCATTAATAGAGACATCGTGCATAGAAGGTGATGTATAATGACGATGACCACGACTGCGTCTACGTCGAGGAGTCGAGTTGAAAATATTCATCACATTCACCGAGTTACACGAAGGACTAGATAGAATACCTATACCATCAATTTTGTCATTTGAACCATAAGGTGTCGCAGTTCCCAATTGTCTAATCCAGTAGTCCTCATTTTGTCTACGGAGAGTCGTTGAAAGATTAGGACTGTTGGAGCTATGGTATATCTTTTCGATAATGCGAACAGTTATCGGGGCCTTTAATAGCTGACTATGCGGTATGGGCTTTGCTCATTGTTGAAGGCCGTACGGTGACCTATAGTTGTTAATGTCTGTGTCATTTTGGTCTTTTGTGGATAGTTGTCTCATGGGCAATCATACCACATCTTCTTTTTTATATATAGAAACGATGGAATGATCGGGCTGATTGAAATGCTGGCATAGAATGTCGTTAGCATTGAGGTAAATGTCTGATCTATGACCGCACATAGTTTGTTTAGCCTTCCTTTCGTTTCACCGACGTATACCAATCCGCAAAGTTGCACTCTAATCCTGAGACGACAGTTATCGATTTACAATTCAGATCTCCGTAACTTCTGGTAAAATATGACTTCTTGGTCAAATTGTTAGTGGATATTCAGCATCTGTCATTAAAATTTTACAAGTTTTGCAGCCTGATCTGAATGAGTCATGTTTGAGATATTTGTCATGTCTGGTGATGAGAGCGGGACACCTGCCGTATCAGACGACACCGTGTCCATAGTGACGTCTGTTTCGGACCATTTTATACTTGGCGACGTCCGAGCCAGTTTTCTGTTTGATCTTCTTAAATTCATGCAATTTTAGTTTTGCTACTGGGCGGATGATGTCCTCGGGGATAAATGTTTTCAACAATTTGTGGCATTTAAGTTAGTAGAGGTAGTCCCGTATTCTTTAACTTGTCCACTTGTTCACAGAATTATTTTATCAAGGTAACAATGTAACAATTACAAAAAAGAGAAAATGGGAATAGGGAATGTGTCAAAGAGACAACAATCCGATTATAAAGCAGACAACAGCCGAAAGGCACCGATGGGTCTTCAATGCAGCTAGAAATTCCCCCATCCGGAGACATCCTTCAGCTGGCCCTTAAACAAATATGCATACAAGTTTAGTGAGGTATCAAAATACTAACAAATAAAGATGACATTTTCCGTAATTTTTGTTATCCAATTTTGCATTTAAAATTATCTTCTCAGTTGCATAAAGAGTGCATATTTTAGATTTTAGTCATATAAATTACTATGTGTACTGCCCTGGCCTTATAAGGACATAGCGATGCAGCAGTTTAACTGTTTATTCAATCAAAGCATGATGTATAATGTATGTGAATGTGTGATGTGGTTAGATCTGAAAGTACAAATGACAAACATAAGTTTTACAGTAAAAGCAATCAAATCCATATTTTAAGATTATCTAAAATGTGCATTATCAAAAAGAGTTCTTGGATGAAGACGACAAAATTTAGTATAACAATAATGTTATACCTTAAAGGTATGTTGAACAATGTGTTTGCAATACAAAAAAAAACAAAAAAAAACAACAACACGTAATACATGAAGTCATAGTGTGTGTTAGTTCATGTTTCACTGTTCAGCACTGTAGTATTAAAACAACTATAATATATATAACGGGAATATGTTTTATTGTTTGTTGACGTTTTATCTAAGATTTTATGCATTTTTACGAACTCATGCAGTAACCTTGGTAACTGTGATGTTTGCTATACAATTGCAGCTACAAGAGATTTAAAGGAAAACAATACAGATGCATCGTTTCAGTCTCGGTAAATGAGTTTTTATATTATATGATAAAGTATAATTGCAAATTGATTTTGATTCACTTAAGACGTATTGTCTTATATTAATTGCTTTTGTCTCGACAATTACGACAATAGAAACATTTAGGTTTCTGTTTAATGCGAAAAAACATTTGATATTCAGTGAAAATCTATTGTTCTTTTAATCTTTTAAAAATATTAGAATTATTAGAATAACCAATATATGCATATAACATGATAAGTAGTGTTAGATAAAATAATTCCTCGCGACAATCAACGAAGAATTAACATGTAAAATGAATTATATATTTTAGGCTTTCGACACCAAAAACGTCTCCAGACCAGCAAATAACAGAATTGGGAGTAATATTTGAAACAGTTGAACATATGTTAAGATCGCCAGACTATGCAGAAGATTTACAAGAAGAATTAGACAAAGCCTTTCATAACTACATGGCAATATTCCAGGCAGCAAAGCGCGATTTACTAAGAAATGATTGTGGGATCGTCGTAGTAGGTTTGTAAGCCTTACGTTTGTGATCTTTGAACACGGTTTACTTTAACTCATCTTTAAATGCAGGTCCATCCAATTGTTTTTCCCTGTCATTGTTTCGCATTCATGTATGAGAGTCTCTATGTTATCGCTTCTCATTCTATTCTTTTCATAAAATGATATTCATTTTGATTATGTACATTATTACAAAATCTATTTTTCACATTTTTGCGCTAATGTTATTAGCATACCACTGATTTAAATGACAGACGGCACTCATCATTTTACGGAAAAACGGAAAAAAAAGTGTATGTGTTGATTGTCAAAACCTATTATTCTTTAAATAAAAACAAATTGTAATATAACGGTTTTAAATCATTGTGACAAGCATAGATTATCAAATAAATAATAATTAATGATTTTTTACTGTCATAAAGTAAAATTATACTTGTGACATAAACAAAAGTAACAACATCAATGAAATAACTAAGTTGAACACACACACACACACACACACACACACACACACACACACACACACACATATATATATATATATAGTTAAAAATAACTAAGAGTCCCATGTCCTCAGCTCTAAAAACTGTTTTATTAAAGAACCTGTTTTTTCACTTCGTTTATATTTGAAAGATTTAGTAAGACTACTAGCTTTTCAGTATCAGATAGATTTGGAAACATAGAATTATCTATTGCCATGTCATTAAAAAGTTTTATACATAAAACATTATTAATTTGACATTAGAGGAGAAAGTGATTTTCATCTTCTAGGGTTTTACAAGTTGGACATGTTTTATTGTATCGAGGTATTTTTAGATATCTACCCTTCTCTATGAGTAAATCATGGTCACTAATTCTAATTTTTGTAAATAAACGTCTTGTTCCAAAATTTGGATATCTTAGATAAAACTATTGGTCTTTAATATTTTTGTAAAGAGAAAAGTTGTTATTTTCGTTCAAACTGTTGATTTTATTTTCAAATTATTCTGAATAAAAGTTGCATGTAATATTTTTATATTTTTCTCAATCCTAACCAGATATTTGAATATTTCTTGTATAATTAAGTTGTGATGCACATGGAAAACTATTATAGTAATTTGACTAAACTATAAGTATAAGTAAAAAAGTTAAAGCATGGATTAAAAAATCAGTATACAAACAAATACATTCTTATAATGATTTGTTTGAATTTTAAAATCCATTTTATTCATGTATTAAAAAACTGAAATTGCACAAAATCCGTCTGTTTTAATCCGTATTCCATTATTACTCTAAACCAACTTAATGTCGCGGATACGTCATGTCGCTTTTCACGATTTCTAGGCCACTTCGCGGCTATTTAGTATCGCGATTTTCAAATTTATATGATATAGCTTAAGAAGGAAAGATCCAAGTTTTACATTTTCGAAACGATTTATATTGGTGTTATTTTTCTACTCGCGAAAATAAGTTGGTTTACAGTAGTCATATGTATCCTTGGAAAACCACTACGATGCATATAGAGTTTAAAGTTTGAATCTGATTTACTCTCCTAAAACAGAATTTACCAAATGTAAACAATGAATAAAAGCGAATGTCAGAAATAAATAGATGATTTCATTTATTAGTCGATTCAGCTTGTTCCAATAATTAAGGGATGGAATATAAGCAGATATTCTCTATACTTGTTGATTTTTCTAAAGTGTTAAATATACTTTTATATACTACTCAGACTTCATCGCTCCAATGTTATACGGGTAACTTTCCTACCAATAGTGCTACAGTTCGGTATTAATAAGCTATATGCATATATAAAAATCTTTACCACGACACCATAACACTCAATAATGATCACCTGCCAAAAAACGCGTAAGTAATTGACTTGAATGGTACAAATATATTTAATATCTTGAATAAACTCATTTATCAAACAATTTATATATATGTATTCTTTCTTACAGGCATTAACTTTTTTTGTGTTTGTTTGACAACAGTCAAACTCCTGCACAGAATAAAGCAAGTAAATTCTAAATATTTTTGATTCCAACATGTTAAAGGTTCCGTTACAGGATGAAAACTGTTAGTCGTATACGTTTTATTAACAACCACTTTGTAAACAATTATATGTATTTATGTAGCACTCACAGATAACGCTTTCCTCATTTATAGGGGAAACAAGTGCGGGTAAAACATCTGTATCTATTTATGTAGCATTCACGGATAACGCTTTCCTTATATTTAGGCGAAACAAGTGCTGGTAAAACAACTCTCATAAATCAACTTGTTGGAAAAAAACTTTTCGAAACAGGTAATTTACCAACGACTGGTACAATCATTAGAATTAGGGATGCGGAAAAAATGGAAATAAAATGTTATACGAAAGATGAAACTCTAACGAAAAGGGAAGAAGTACAAGATGAAAAAAAGCTGAAATCTAACATCGCAAGGCTTACTAATATTTCTCAATCACCAAAGGATTTCAAAGACCACTATTATGTGGATGTGTGTTTACCTGTGCCTATTTTGAAGGTAAACTGTTTGAATATCAACAATAAGTATATCAGTAATATAGCTTTCAGGATCATGGTGATTCAAATTATTATTACTCTAATTTGGCATTAAAATTAGAAAAATCAAGTCACAGGGATATATGTAATAGGTTTCATGTTGTTTTGACTTCAACTTCCTTACTAAAATCTTTATCCTGAAGCGGAACAGACAGACGAAGGGACGGACGAATGAACGGATGGACGAACAAACGAACGGACACACAGACCGAACAACATAATGTATGTAGGTGGGGCATAATAAAAAAAAAACCACTACACTCATTGGTACTTTTTAATCAAAGTCTTGCTCCATAAGCAACTTATTGAGACCGAACTATGCCACATTCATATTTGGTTAACACATCACCATTTACAGTAAAATCATTAAAAACTACACAACCTTTAACTGAATGGCAGTTTCTTTCTAGTACATGAATTGAATTGTCTTTCCTTATCGCCTCTCTTTGAGAAATTGGGTCGATTTCAAAAATATAAAATAATTCTATCGATGCATTTGCACTTTTGTTGTTAGATCATTTAAAACAACCGGTAATGATTTGTTTAAACTTAAACGATCATGTTCAAATACTGTTTTGATACAATTGGGTCAAATAATTTCTTTCAGACACTAAATTCATAGATTACTTTAGCTTTATTTAGAAAACCCTTTCTGAATTTTTGCTCCTCAGTGCTCATCAACTTCTCATTATGCATTGCAATTCCATGTGTAACTCTTTTGATTCAAGAGTCACTGACGAGTCTTTTGTAGACAAAACGCGCGTATTTAGTAATTTATCTGCAACAAAATGAGCAACACGACAGGTGGTGTCCCTGTTGTAGTTACGGCAATAGTGATCTATGACACAATACTACATAAGAACAAAATTGCCCTTTTGGTCTAATGTTTCTATGGTTTTTTTTTTACATCATTGGATTTCAACATTTAAGTTTAAATGTTTCTGATGAAGGTAATCCAAAAAGGTGCTTCGGACTTACCAAATTTTTTCATTGTTTTATATTCATATTTTTATTTTCTAACATAATACGTAAAATGACTAAATGATAGAGCGGTTCAATGATTTAAGGAATGACTGTAATATTTTTTTCTGTCAACAAAGAAATTATATAAAAAAATGTGATGGACACGGACTGACCTGCGTAGTGGGTTACAAGTATTTTAAACTGTGCCGGCTTTAATTCAGTTGAGTGAAGATCAACATTTTCGAATTACGGAATGCTAATCTTTTATTAAGTCTCCCAAACAAAGTTTGGCGACATATTGTTTTTGGTCAGTTCTTATTAGGTCTTTCCACTTTTCTGTGGAAAGACCTATTGTTTTTCTTCTGATTATTTTTTTTTTCTTCCGCCTAATTTTGTTCTTGCGATAAACATTTGTTTCGCAATATGTCGCTTAGATATTTGGTATATGATATCGAACAGTTTATGCGCTTTTGAAATTTACCCTGCGTAAACGAATACTTTTCTTTGTAGGAGTTATCTCCCCAAACACTGTTTTCCTTGTTAGCGCATCTCCTTCGCAACCGTAAAATATTATGACAAATTTATTTTACAAAATTGCTCGTTATATCCTTCGCATGATTTGTCCTATTTTGACCGAAGTGATATGAACGCTCCATATGAGAGTTATTTCCCCTTATGCATTTGATATAAGTGATATGCATTTCTATCTTGTAAACCATAAGTGCTAAAGACCAAGGATCTTTTGATTTGAGGTCCTTGGTCCAAAAAATTAGGTCAAGGTCAAAGGTCAAGGTCATATTCCAATTTTTGAATTTGGCTTATTTCCACTAATTTCCAGAAACTGTATAAGATATCGACAAATTATTTTTTCTAAATTGTTAGTTGCGACATGTCGTAACACGTAAATTTTGATTGCAAGGGTACGTTGAACGTAAAAGTGAGTTTTCTCCCCTCTTGTATTTAAAAGGCAGTGTCTGCGCGTACCCGCATGTGGGTACGAATAGTCAAATTGCCGTTCTAGGCTGCACGTACCCACATCCGGTTTTCTATTAAAATGCCATCGGATCGGGAATGAAACGTGAAATATATACGGGAATTATCGATAATATGGGGATTTCGTGGTAGAAAGAGTGAAGAGTATGAAAAATAATATTTTCAAATTGCATTTATTAAATAATGATATAAATAAACATTGCAAAATTAAATGCACAATGATGTAAAATGAAACTGTACAGTCCCTGTAAAAGAAAAACATGATAGAAATTAATACTATTATAAAATTTAAATGAAAATTTAAAGAATAACATTTTAATAATTTAAAAATATACCCATATGATATTTTAAAATAATCTTTAAGTAAAATGTAAAACAGAAACTGAAATTTAAGAATATATAAAACTACTAAAACTAAAGCTTGAGTTTATAAAACTTAAAGAAGCAAGTAATAAATCAATTTAAACCAATTATAAAAGATTCATGTAACTATAGTTAAGATTTCTAACAAATTTCACATATCCAATATGATTGTTTTGGCACAGATTTCAACCCTGCACATTTCAAATGTTGTCAGTCTAAACATTTGGAAAGTACTGAAATTAGACATATCCTTAATATCAAGAACGATTTACAATACAAAAACTAGAAATAATGAATAATAAACCTGAAAAGAAACGCGGCAAATTCGATTAAAAACTACAATTTAAAACAAATACCTTGTATTCGGCCTTTTTCCGGTCGAGTCCGATACCGACACCAATAGTATATTCACCTGTTACCTATTACCTTATCTGTATGTTCCGCATCTGACAGGCGCACCAACAAACGGTGTATTCAGGATTAATATGCTATATACACGGGTCATAATCACAGGGTTGACACTACTAAATTGTCGAATTGTTACCAACTGTAGTATTTTAATCAGTAAGACTTTCTAAGATAACAATACGAATACTTAAAATCTGGACTAAAACTAAGGCGTATAGGTACAGTTTTCAATTTGTTAGCGGGCATGACGTAAAAAAAACAGCGAATCAAAGAATTCAACTTTATTTATAACTAATATAGGACAATGTTGTTGATTAAAAAATACCCCATTTCAGGACCTTTTGTTTTCCAAATAATTAATATTACCAATAATTGATAAGTTCCAGTTGGACGGGTTCAAACAGAAAGATTTGAAAGCAGAGAAAACTGTGTATCTTATAATCGGCATGACTTTATCATATGACAATACTAATACTAAAATAATGCTTGCGCATAGTTATATACTTTAATTCAGTCACGGACCCGCGATATCACGGGTGTGTTCTAGTATTTATAAAAATTCTGAGTAGTTTTAATCAATTTATTCACTAATTGCAACAAATTCCGTATATATTTCACGTTTCATTCCCGATCCGACGGCATTTTATTATAAAACCGGATGTGGGTACGTGCAGCCTAGAAAGGCAATTTGACTATTCGTACCCACATGCGGGTACGCGCAGACACTGCCTATTTAAAAATACGTGTATGGTGATATAACTGATTAACCAAATATAATTAAGTCCTATGGTCTTTTGATTTGAGGTCCTTGGTTTATGACCTTGAAATTGATCTCAAGGTCATAGATTAATTTGACGTTCTAGTTTTTGACCTTTGCTTTCACCTCATAATTATACATGATATATCCATGAGACTTTTGGCGAAAGGTATCAAACCATTTAAGCTTGAAAAAAAAACCGGAAGTGAACTTGTGTAAACCGGAAGTAGCTATTTTTGTACTTTATTAATAAAAAAGTATATAGAACCAGATCTTTTTGGAATCAGTGTCAATTAAATATTCAAATATTATCGGAAGTAACATTTTTCAAACCGAAAGTAACAAATTATCTCCCTTATTTAAAAAATATTGTATAGAAACCATATATTTCTGGAATCAGCGTACAATAACCTATCAGTTGACGATTGAAATGACATTTTAAACTTAATTTTACAACTTTCATATTAAAATACATTGTTTTCAGTGGAAACACCTTCAATTGTTCTCTGAACAATTGGTTTTTAATTATGGCACCCTCAACGGATGTTGGGGTGACATATTGTTATTCTACGTTTCTTTTTTTTCTTATTATTTTTATTTTTCTTCCACACATTTTGTCCGCGCGAGTTCTCAGAATTGAACCTACCAATGTTTATGGAACTCAACTATAATGAAGAACCCCACTTGAAGTTGTGCACCTTGCTATGGAATGGTAAAAGATGGCCGCCGTTTCCATGGAAACAGCACAAATGCGAAAAAAATCAAAGTGGTCCAAACTGGAAGAAACTCCACAGAAATGTTAACTGGCATGTGCTGATTTCCAGTTTGACTTTGGAATTTTCAAAATGGCTGCCGTTACCATGGAAACAGCTAAAATATCAAAAATTCTAACTCTTTCGTTATAAGATCCAGCTGGATGAAACTTTATGAAAATGTTCTCCAGTATGCCAAGATGTCAAGACAATATTTGGATAGTTCAAAATGGCCGCCGTTGTCATGGAAACTGGGGCCCAGTTTTGCATTGACCCTATGGAAAAATGCATAAAATCAGCATTTTCTCAGAGAGTAGTGCACCAAAGTTAATGAAACTGTATTGATATATAACATGACATGTGGCAAAGAGATGTACGCTTTTAGAATTTTGGAATTATCTACTGTAACCATGGTTGCAGCACAAATGTTCAAAATTTCCAAAAAAATTAAAATGCTGCAAACTGGATGAAACTTTACAGGAATAGTAACTGACATGTGCGGAGTTGCATTTTGAAGTTGGTATTTCCAAAATGGCTGCCGTAACCATGGAAACAGCAAAATTGTCCAAAATTTCAAAATGCTCCAAACTTAATGAAATTTTACAAAAATGATGACTTGCATGTGTAGATGCAATCTTTGACTTTGAAATTTTCAAAATGGCTGCTGCTCGCCTGGCAATGGGGGGACGAGGGTGCCATCCGTTATTGCTAGCAATTACAAATCTAGTTATTTTTATTATGGCACCCTCAACGGAGTTGAGGTGACATATTGTTATTCTACGTTTCTTTTTTTTCTTATTTTTCTTCCACACATTTTGTCCGCGCGAGTTCTCAGAATTGAACGGACCAATGATTATGGAACTCAACTATAATGAGGAACCCCATTTGAAGTTGTGCACCTTGCTATGGAATGGTAAAAGATGGCCGCCGTTTCCATGGAAACAGCACAAATGCGAAAAAAATCAAAGTGGTCCAAACTGGAAGAAACTCCACAGGAATGTTAACTGGCATGTGCTGATTTCCAGTTTGACTTTGGAATTTTCAAAATGGCTGCCGTTACCATGGAAACAGCTAAAATATCAAAAATTCTAACTCTTTCGTTATAAGATCCAACTGGATGAAACTTTATGAAAATGTTCTCCAGTATGCCAAGATGTCAAGACAATATATGGATAGTTCAAAATGGCCGCCGTTGTCATGGTAACTGGGGCCAAGTTTTGCATTGACCCTATGGAAAAATGCAAAAAATCAGCATTTTCTCAGAGAATAGAGCACCAAAGTAAATGAAACTGTATTGATATATAACATGACATGTGGCAATGAGATGTCTGCTTTTAGAATTTTGGAATTATCTACTGTAACCATGGTTGCAGCACAAATGTTCAAAATTTCAAAAAAAAATTAAGTGCTGCAAACTGGATGAAACTTTACAAGAATAGTGACTGGCATGTGCGGAGTTGCATTTGAAAGTTGGAATTTCCAAAATGGCCGCCGTAACCATGGAAACAGCAAAATTGTCCAAATATCAAAATGCTCCAAACTTAATGAATTTTTAAAAAAATGATAACTTGCAGGTGTAGATGCACTCTTTGACTTTGTAATTTCCAAAATGGCTGCCGCTCGCCTGGCAATGGGGGGACGAGGGTGCCATCCGTTATTGCTAGCAATTACAAATCTAGTTATTCTTACTCTTCTTCCGCCACTTTAAAAATGAAATTGTCCGCGGCGGTTCTCCTAAACGGCTTGTCAGATTTACTTAGGATTTTACAATATGTTAGACTAACATGTCTAGGTGAGCCATCAATGTTTCGTTTGTGCATTGGGGTATTTTGGGGGGTAGAAAGGAGGGAGGGGTTTACTATAGAACCCTATGGAATTTTATTTTCTAAAATTTTCAAATGAATATAACTTAAAAACTGTAAGTGATAGATATATGCAGTCTTCAGAAATGATTATAGGACAATAAAACAAATCACATGAAATATAGGGGGAGTCCCTGGGGGGTCATCCCCCCTTCAATTTGAGAATATGCTTTTATCTTGTAAACGGTCCAGATCCCCACCCCTAAACCATATATATTCTTGAATGGGACAATAAAACTAATCAAATGAAATTAAATGGAAGTTCATGGGGGTCACCCCCACCCCGTTCAATTTGAGAATGTGCTTTTATCTTGTAAACAGTCCAGATCCCCTCCCCTAAACCATGTTCTTGTAGGGGACAATAAAAAAAATGAAATGAAATAAAAGGGAAGTCCTGAGGGAGTCACCCCACCCCCTCTTGTTTGCAAACTTGTAAACGGTCAACATCCCCACCCCTAAACCACATATATACTTGTATGGGACAATAAAACAAATCAAATGAAATGTAGGTAAAGTCTCTTGGGGTTACCACCACCCCCTCCTGTTTGAATACTTGTAAATGGTGGAGATCCCCACCCGTAAGCCATATATATTCTTGTATTGGACAAAAAATCAAATCAAATAAACATGGGACCATATAAATGGCGAGTTATGGGAGCTTTGTTTGGGAGACTTCGTAACAGCATCCTGTTACAATAACTTCTTGTTTACCTTGACTTTAACAACGCATTCAACATTCACTAAGTGTCACAGAACAATATATATTTATACACAAGCTGGAAATGTTTGCTAGACTGGAGCAAAAGGTCAGAATACAAACATGCATTTTCAAAACACTATCAATCATGTCAGTTTCATATGTTTGTTTATGTAAGTCGAGAAAAAAAATCATAAAATGTCTATTGTATGATTTACTTTTATTAAAAAAATTCGTATCAGAAATCCTTAAAAGATAAACCCTACAATTTAATTTTAAAAGTTTCACGGCTATAACTTTATTTTCTTAATTTTTAGTTTGTAAACAGTACACCAAAGTCGTCGCTGCGCTTTAAGTTGCGTTATTAGATGTTTAAAGGGTTAATTAGATGGCGTCTTTGCTAAAATTCACACGAAACGATGCTACATCTTATTGAGACCATGTCCTGTAATTTTTTTATTTTATACTTTTGATAGTTTGAAAAAATGTTTTATATTGTTATAAATAAAATATGAGAATTTGAGTCAAATCGGTAAAAATAATTTTGGCATCTAGTGCCCCTTTAAAAAAACGGCAGCAAAAAAAAAGAAAAATAAGAAAATCGGACCCGACTCAAAAAAAAAGAAGTGCATCTCCATATGATTTTTTCTCCACCAATGATTTTTTTTACAGTCATATAAACCCAAAAATCAGGATAAGACAAAAAGTTTAATTGTAGATTTTTTTTTGGCCCCTCAGAGGTGTACAATAACATCCTTAAACAAATATCTTGACACTCTTATGACATTTCTTCATATAAACCTTTTATATGGATACCCTCTGAATCAGAGTAAGTTGACTAGTCATTAGATATCTGACATTTGAATTGAGGTTCAAATTGCATAGCTGTGTTTTAAGCAGTATGCGATGTTTTCCATTAATGAACATAGACTTTCATAGCATTTTGTATGTTTTATACACTCGTCAAAATGTTTGCGGGACATATTACGGTATACAAATGTCCGGCGTCCGTCTGTCCGTCTGTCTGTTCGGCGTCCACATGCTGCACCGTAACTTGATAACCGCTTATAAAAATTTCACGAAACTTAACATGGTTGTTTCATAGAGAGTATCACCAGCCCAGTAGTCAGCACTTCTGTGTTGACATGAGTTATCAGTGATATGTTCATAATTATAAATTAACTGTTAACAAAGTTTGAAAAACTAAGGCTTTTCTACCTCAGGCATAGATTACCTTAGCTGTATTCGGCAACACGTTTAGGAATTTTTGGTCCTCAATGCTCTTCAACTTCGTACTTTATTAGGCCTTTTGAAACATTTTTGACTCGAGCGTCACTGATGAGTCTTTTGTAGACGAAACGCGCGTCTGGCGTAAAAAGAAAATTTAATCCTGGTATCTATGATGAGTTTATTCTTATGATGGTGAAACGATCTGTATACTTTTTGGTGAAAATAGGATTTAAACTTTTTGAGTTACGAGACTGTATAACTAAAACAGTGGTGTGTATTTTTCAGATGTCGCACTATATCTCAAAAACGATTTGTGATTATTGTTTTAAACTTCACACACTTCTTAATTATATTAATCTAAAGATCTATATACTTTTTGGTGTTGATTCAAAATTTTATTTGAAAGTTATTGAGTTTTTTGTAATAAAAAATTTGTTTTTCACATCTCGCGCCGTATCTCAGAAACTATTTATGATTATTGCATAAAACTACTCACACAAGACGAATTGCGTATCATGCGCACATGGCGCAGCTGTTTATTCTATGTTTAGAAAACATATGATCATATGCAAATAAACACAGGTATAGCAGCTTAACTCATGAGAGAGTAAAATCTATAACGATTTAAAAAAGTAACGACTAGACAATTTATTTGAAACTCAATTCCGTTTGTAAAAAAATCAATATATGTTTTATACAATTTAAGGGAAACGTCATCATTGTAGACACACCCGGAATAGGGGAGGATGACAATCTGCAAAACATCTTACTGCATTTTCTGCCACATGCAGTGTCATTTGTTTTTGTAGTAAATGCTAAAGAAACCGGAGGAATCCATGAAAATAGGGTAAGCATTACAAATGTATCATACATATATTGCAAATTGAAATAATTAAATTAAGTGCATGCACCGAAGCGCTTTTTCGGATAAGCTTTCACCAAAAACCGTTACAATTTAAACAAATAAAACAAAAAGATAATACTTATTTATCTATTTATTTATTTATTTATTTTTTATTATTATTTATATTTTGTATGCCTGCTTTTAACTTCTCTGTAACCTTTGTACATATTTGGTTTTATGAGAAATAAACAATCTAAGACTAAGGGAGCTTATGACTAAGAGGAACACACAGATATAAGTCCAATCCAACAAAGAGTAATTTTGTCTGAGGAAGTTCGAACCTTAGCCTTGGATAATCTATTATGATCTCATTGGATAGATTGTTGGTGCGTTTATAATAAAAGTTTGTAAACATCGTTGCAAACAGCCATAGTTGCCTTGGATATGCAAACGTTAACGCTTTCAATAATCACCTCTGAGTCTGCACTTACATTTGTATTACATCATGTTACATTATGATAACAACACATTTATAGATAACTATTTTAATAAGCTTGACTATTCCATTGGTTTAGTAAATTTCCAAATTAAAAGAAATTATATCATTTAACAAAAAAACAATGTTGAGTACACCATATCGTTTACAAACAGAAGACAGAACGTAACCCGAATATGTCTGTGTTACCCAGTGTGCATTTGCATTACTATACGACGTGTCTAGGTATTTTATATAACCAACATTCATGTATATCGAATGTTGATGTTTATGTTGTGGTTTCGGTCGGATTATGCGTCTTATCGTTTGTAGTTCGATAATTATAAAATGTTCTTTCAATATATCGTCAGTGTCATGATAAATGTTTGGATTGGTATTGTGAAAATATTTGTATGTAGTTAATATTACATATTCGTTGGGTAAGTGTATCCGTGTTTGTGATGTCCTGTGCTGTCTGTTGGAAGATGTTCGTTATTGTTCTGCAGTTAGCATGTATGTATGTCGGGTTTTCTATGATGCGTGTTCTTGTGTGTTTGTTTGTGTTGTATTTCTGTCACGTAGTGTTTTCTTTTTAGCGATATTTTTTTTAACATTGCCTTATAAGCGGGAGGTTTGGATATCCATAAAACCAGGTTCAAAGCACCATTTTTTCTCTAAAGGTCCTATACCAAATCTGTAATATGGCGGTTGTTATCTAATAGTTCGTTTGTTTTTGTTGCACTTCAGTGTTCCTGTTATTCCTTTGTTTTCTTCTTATAGTTGATGTTTTTCCCACGGTTTTAGTTTGTAACACGGATTTTGTTTACTCAATCGTTTTATGACTTTTGAACAGCGGTATACTACTGTTTTCTTTCTTTATTTACTCTAATATTATAATCACTATTTTTAGAAAGGTTATGTGTTTTCTGCCTAACAAAAGGACAATAAAATGGTTTTTATCAAGTCATCTGTCGTTCTGTCGATTTGTTTTTCGTCTATCAACCACCCTGTCTTGTCCATGATATTTTGTAGCATTCTTGCAACGCCACCCGTCTTCTGCTGGTATACTATAATTTCTTGATGGTATCATCAGCTCAGTAGTCAGTACTAAAGTAAAGACATGATTTACAACAAACCTTTCTAAAATTGTTCGTTTCGATTCCTGAACTTCCTTGACTTTCAAATATTCGGCGGTAAATCTAGAAAAGAGCATGAAAAATATTGCGTGTGGTTTTGGTTTTCTAAATCAAGTTTTCTATAAAAAAAATGGGATTATACTATTTGTGAGAATGCTTTTCGTTTCTATTTATAGGTAGTTAATACTATCGATAACTTGATCTAAATCTAAATGTTGAGAATCACTGACCATAATTGCCTGAGAAATGAAACGACAATATCATATTTGGCTATTATATTAAAGAATGAATCAGTATTATGCAAACATCACGTTCATGGGATATCTCAAAAACTATAGTGGGATATTTCAGGGAACAATATCTCACATTTTAACTTGTTTTGCTAAATGATTTGTTTTTTTATGAATTGTAAGTTGAATTAAAAATCTTTTTCCAAGTTTGAACTGTGTATTTTGTCCTTAGACAAGTAAATTGAGTTTCAGTTATAATGATCAAATTGCCAACACTAGCATGGTTAACCGTATCCATGATATTCTAAAACTAGATGCTCAAGATATACAATCAATATTAATATTATTATTATGGCTGATACAACCTTATTTGTGAACTATTATTTTTCAGCTTTTGAAAATTTTTAAAACCATTATGAACAATCGAGAAAAAATGCCTTGTTTTGATCCAAGAGAGATCCTGATTTTAACAAATCAGTGGGATGCTATCGAAAATGACGATCCATCATCAGACGAAGACGAGGATGGCAAAGTAAAAAAAGAAGACCAACACACACGGACGTGGAAGCTAATCCAAAAAAAAATAGAAAAAGCTTGGTGCTCTTTTAATATTGAGAATGTATTTCGCGTAAGCTTAGCACAGGTACACACTTTTTGTGATCGTTATAACTCCCATCCACATATATAGATTTGTCTGAGGTCATAACACCTACATTTTACTCTTCGTTCAGCGGGACTTCTTAGACGTCATGAAAAATAATCATGCAGAAAATAAACAATTTCATTTTCTTTAAAAACAAGGAAGGACATTTCCTTGAACGCAATTAATACATCTTGTGCGTCAGGAGAACTTTTCTGGATTTACCTTCATGAGGAACGTTCGAACCTTAACATTAACTACATAGAAATGGATAAATATGCTACAACACGATAGAAACTGAATGACAAAAAAAAAAACTTACCATACCACATCTCTTTATTTTCATAGACAGAATTGGAACATTCAACGAAGTTCAACTTTGACTGATGTAGCTTAAACATTGTTTTTTTTAAAACAATTTCTTAATTTATGAACGTGAAAATTTGAATAAGTATACGGTAAGTACCGAATTACTCAGATAATGATTCCCTCCGTGAATAGCACTCCCCGTCCAGTAGTATAGACCAAGTGATAGGAAATGACAAAGAAAATGATTTGTACATAATCAGTCAACCCAGAGTAATATGTCAATAACAAAATATGCTTTTATTCTTAGGGAATTATTGTCTATTAGTTTTTTGAATTTGTTCAATCATGTTATTTTGATATCAAATCCTTTTTTTCAGGTACGAAAAAGGATAGAGAACTTTTTTACTGATGAATACAAGAGATTTGAAGCCGTGTTAACGAAAACGATAGAAAAGAATGAAAATAAGAGAATTGAATACTATTACAGGTTAATTTACGTTTTTCTTTTATAGGATTATCACAATTTTGAAGATCCTCTAGTTTTTAAGGTATTTTTCGTGACGCTTCATACAGATAAAAAACCCGGATGTTAAAGAAATAAATAATTATGTTTAACTGACACTTGCTATATGCTCATTGTTTAGTCTTAGATATGTAAAAACAAATTAGTTTCAATTAGACTTGTATAATATATTATGAAATACTATTATTGCTATTTGTATTTACTGAAATGAAACTCGCTAAATCACAATAAATACTAAAATAGCAAACAGTACAAACGGTTAAATGAACACTACACTTTTAAATTTCATAGATTCCTGAAACATTTCATACAAAATGCTGAGAGAGGTACACTCGCCAGACTAAACATTGTAGAGAGGTCAATAGAAGAACAGCAAGAAATCTTATTTCAAAACAGTAAGACGATTCAGGAATTGCAATCGCAATGCACACAGGTACATTTGTAACATCACCGGAAAGGAGTAGGTCCGGTAAGGACCGATTTTGGCCTCAAATTTCAAGTTTATCTTACGAAAGATTTTGACCACTTTTTAAACACTTAAGTGTCTATTTCATTTGAATCAATTAATTTATGTGAAAGATTTTAACTGATATAGTCATTAAAAACAACCCGATTCAAGCTCAAATATGAAAAATCTACCAAATATGCCGAAAAATGTCACTTTTCAGATGATTTTTGTCAAAAATGAAAGTGGCCGCATCCGTGTTCATCCTAAACCTTTATATATGTTATGCATTATCATAAAATACAACTTACATTTCAATATTAAGGATGAACACGAATGCGGCCACTTTCGTTTCACACGAAAACTGTCTAAAATGTAACTAAAATGCTAGAATTGTGAAGATTTCAGTAATTTAGCATGACTTAATGGTGCTAGTACCCGATATATGTGCATTGTATTGTCAAAAACAGCCCATATTTATGTAGCATAAGCATTCTACTGTCCAATAAATAACTAAAAGTTTACATTTTAACAATTTTGAAAAACTGCTATATTTTGGGGCCAAAAAGGGGTCTTACTGAACCTACTCCTTTTAAATTCTGTACAATTTCAATCTAAATAAGAACCATATGATCACACTTTTACAGTAACAGGTTTGATAAAGGAAATTATTATAATAAACCTTACAAATATATCGTTGTAACATTCCAATACCAGCAAAATTCGAAAGAAAAAAAACCTCACTAAATCTTTTGACCAAAACATTTGTAACAATTCTCGATTTTAAAAAAGCAATTACAAAACCACAAACAAAATAATGCATCAATATTTTTTTTCATTTTACATAAGATGATATTAGCTGTTTTTTTTTATGTCTATTTCATGCAAGATCATTTTTTCTACGGAAGCCGATAAGGGTCATTCAAATTTGTTTTATGTCGTATTTACAACATAACATGGCCTAGTCGTAATAACGACATCGCTATGTATAAAAACGAATATGTAGTATGATTGCCAAGCGACATAATGACACAGAAATTAACAACTATATGTCATCATAATGCATTCAATAATTAGCAAAACTCCCGCATAGTCAGCTATAAAAGGCTCTGAAATGACAAATGTTAAACAATTTCATGAAACGAGAAAACGAACACTTTTTTTAATGTACAAAAAATGAACGAAACACAATTATGTAACACAGCAACAAACGACAACCACCAAATCACAGGCTTCTGTTCGCTATGTCCTAATTACGACAACCTAAGCGTTGTCACTTTTTGAGCCGATAGGAAATTCAAAATGGTCGTTAGTAAGATCATAGTTTGTAGCGTAGACATATTTATTCTCTTTTTGAAAACATTGAACACTAAATCGATCAAGCCTAACTAAATTTATTTATCTGCACATGATAGAATTTGATTAGGGGAGCGATTCAGGCTGCTGGAGTCTCTATTTATGTGTGGCATGTACAGGTTCGTGTAAAATATGACTGGACTCCCATTGCATGTTCTGAAAAAGATGAATATAAGTTTTTCCCAATAAAAAGTTTGTTCAACTTTGGACCTATAGTGCTCAAACCCATGGACCTCTAGCTGTACCTTCATTTGCACACCATTAAAAAATGTCCTACTGATAATTGATGCAAATTATAACTGCATTTCTACTGTCAATTCTAATAAGATTCTTAAAACGTCCTTCTAATCGAGACCTTTATAATAACTTAGAACTCCAAGGTCTTTAACCCTAAGTACGGCAGGACATTAATTCCTACAAACTTTAATCCCCATTATCTAAGGATCATTCATGAATGACATCAACTATAAGAGGAAAACAAACAAACAACTGGAACACTGAAGTGGACAAAAACAAACCAATAACATACATAGAACGAACTATTTGATAACGTATGTTAAGACAAAATAGTGGGTTGAACCTGATTAAATGGCAAGCTAAACCTCCCGCCTTATGACAATGTTGAAAAATATTGCTTAAATGACAACACTAGGTGACATTAATACATCACAAACACACGCAAGAACGTTCATCACAGAAAAACGCACAAACATATAATATAATAGACGACCCAACATGTAAATAACAGAACAACAACGAACATATTTTATCAACGACAAACACCACATGATATAAAAAAAAAAACAGTGACGCGCTTACGTCACTTACATGCAATCTAGAACTTTATATAATTATTATCGCAATACTCTACAATTAGATCACATGGGCGAATTAACAGATTGTATCACGCCTGCGACGAAAGCCATGAATAGCGAAACACAGGAATTGATTTTTCCTGAATTGGTACAGGCATTTCCTCATGATCTTTATTTACCGGGTCAATTATGGAATTGACCATGGCTATGCAGACCAACAAAGCGATATAGACAATGCGACTAAAATATACTTTTCAACAAATGAATTGTGATTTATGAAACTTTTTCTTTTACTTTGGCAGTCAAGAGAATCATTGGAAAAGTACAAATACAAAATCATTCATTCACTCACAACGAAGCTACATGCATACCTTCACTCACGTAATGGACGGGAGCAAATATTAAATCCTCCTGGTACAAAACAGATGTGCGAGATCGCGTACACAAGTCTTCAAGAAGAAGTAAAATTACGATTTAAAAAAGGAATAGAAAAATGGTGCAAAGGTCAGGAGGCGACATCAATCATTAAAACGGCCGACACACATCTTAGATCAAAAATCAAAGATATAGAGTCCAAACTACATGAAATTGAGATAAGTATGACAGGAAAAATGACACCAGATTTTACTATGGCCGACGGTGCATTAGTGTTGCTGACGATACTCATTTTACCTTTTACATTACACTATATTATTGCAATTTCTTTGATGTGTCTTCCTATATCTTTACCATGTTTGATTGGAGGTTATCTTGCCGGTGTCGACTATCGCGGTTTTCGTATAGATGATGCATATAATATGTTCCTTTCTAGAGTTTCATTGCCATCATTGAATAAAAGCTTCGAAGCATCATTTGGTAAAGAATACGACGAGGTGATTGTCCGTATTTTTGATAAACATTTGCCAAATCGTATAGACAGTATGCTCTTAACGAACGAAATGCTTCTTAAAAAATATCAGATTATCAAGCAGAAACAAGGCTCATATTTGCGATTGGGGGAGAAAATCCGGCAAATCCATGAAGCAATAGAGAAGTTTGAAAGGATTATTGAGTTTAGTAGTCATTGATATTGAAAGCACACAAGAAATGTTACAAATACAATATTACAGTTGGAATCAGTATTTACTAGGGATGTCAACGAGTACTCGAGTACTATCGAGTATCGATTTCCAAAAATGTTACCGTGACCCAGATATATAGGCGACATATCCTAAGATAAAAACAGGGAACCAGTTTTACATCAGTAAAACGTTGTTATCTCTCTTAGTATCGGAAGTCACCTTAAGTTTACACAAAAAATATTTTTATTACGAGCGCCTCCCGGGAAATTATATATTTATCAAAATTGATAAAAATAAAAATACATTTCAAATGTTTCCGTTATCTATTATTTAAAATTCCTCTAAACAGAGGTATATGTAGAACATGTCGCGCGCTACGTCCCAGAAAAAAGTTGACAAAATGATACTATTAAATACAAATTGAAATTCCTTGTACCCTGTATCGACCCTCATAAAATGATTAATTGCATCAGATTAGATTATTAACAGTTTATCGCTCGGTAAATTCAACGAGTAACCATTTAGTAAATCTCTACCGAGTTGACATCCCTAGTATTTGCACTTCTCTTTAGTATAACTAAACAGAAGTCTTATTCTTTTTATTCAAATACTGCAGTTAGTTTTATATTAACTTATTTATTAATATAGAAACAGAATATCATACGTGTATTTCACACAGTTGTCAAATGGCAGACCGTAACTTCGAAAACATTAATGCAGATTTTGAAAAAAAGTAAAATCATAATCTCAAACACCTGAAACGAATGGATAACAACTGTCATATTTCTGATTTGGTACGGGCATTGAAACTATTGTGAATCAAGAAGTTGATCTGAATGAACACCATATTAATTAATTTTAAGTATCAAGTTGTAAATCTTCACTTGAAAGTCTGAATTGAGAGCCTTATAAAAGGCCGGGAAAGTCTCATGATTAAAAATGAACGATGAATACCGACTGCGAGATTATCGGAATTTGTCCAAATAGGAAATTTATATAACTCACAATCATCTATATTATAAATTTCGTTAGACTCATTGTACAAAAAAACTATATATACATTTTTTCAAAAACTCGTGTATATCTCTTAAATATGTTGATAATTTATAACAAACGAATGATTCCATGACTGTATCACAGTTGATTTCTAATACAAATTAATATGGAATAAACTAATTATGCGAAAATGAATGCTCTTTCAATCCCAATTGAAACGAAAACCTTTGCAGTGTTGAAGGAAATTATCAATGCATTTATACATCTTTAAACCATTAACGAATTGGTAAAACCCAAACTATACAATCATGTCATTTTACATTGTTTTAAATGGAAGTGTTGCAATACTTTTTTCCAGGTGTATATATTCTTGACAGTAAATGAATTGAAAGTCACTCGTAGACATATTTGATTACAGACCAGATAGTTGTCACCTAAATCAATAAAAAAATACTGTATCTCCTGTTTTTATCTTTTGATCATAATGATGACTAGGCCTTACTATACAAGAACACAGATTACTGAATCCCCAATCCACACCTACTCCTTAACTAATAAATATATTTAATTCAAACATACAAGAATTCCTTATGCAACTCTGTCACTATTCTACCGCATTCTATTTTTAACTTTTTTGATCAAAATGATTTTATGGGTCTCTCACAGACTTTCATATTATAATATAGAATCCCTCATTCGCATCTCCTCCTTAACCTGTGAATGGGTTTTATCAAACTGTCATGGATTCGCAATTACATAATGCTATTATGTACCTCTTATTTTTTCTAATCGATTAATGGGATTTTTTTTATGCAAAATTGAAGTGAGAATGAAAATGGAATGTGTCAAAGAGACAACACATCGACTTAAAAAGTAATAGAAAGCCGAAGGAAACCAATGGGTCTTCAACACAGCGAGAAAATCCTGCACCCAGAGGCGTGCTTCAGCTGGCCCCTAAACAAAAATTTGTACTAATTCAGTGATGATAGACGTCATACTAAAGTCAGAAACATATAAATGAACTAAAATTAATAATCATGCAAGACTAACAAAGGCAAGAGACTCCGGACTTGGGAGAGGAACAAAAATGCAGCCTTCGGTGCGGCATTTTCTCGCTGTGTTTAAGACCCAGTGTTGGACTTCGGCTGTTTTCTGCACTTGATTATGGTTGCAAATCCTTTTTATATGAAATAATACGTGTTGTCCAGCTATATGATCACGCGGCAGTATTTATTTTTATTTTGGATTTTAGTCAACAAGTTTGACTTCCAATGCAGATCATTAGTGAAATACAGTTTGGCTTGTTATTCAATAGGTGCCCTTAAATATCTGTCCATTTTGTTTCATTCAAACATCACACACAATGTTCTATGTATTAGGCGAAAAAGATAATCCTATAAGCCTTTTGATGACAAATCATGAAGGTAAAAATTACTGTACACGGGGACATTTGTGTGTTCTACTTGATCCAAAATCATACAAATTTTATCGGAACTACTATAAATTAAAAACAATGTAAAAATATTTAATGAGGTAAAATTGTTTAAAACAAATGACACAGAAATTAACAACTATAGGTCACCGTTCGGCCTTCAACAATGAACAAAGTCCATACCGCATAAGTCAGCTAAAAAAAGGCCCCGAAATGACAATGGCAAACAATTGAAACCATAAAACTAACGGCCTTATGAACTGTGTCAAAAAAGTGCGCGGATATTCATTATGTTTGGTTGGAAATTGTTTATTATAAAAGTGGATACGAATGATGCATAAGTCTACAAAATATAATGGTGTTTACAGTTCACACTACAACTGGAAATGCAAAACTTTTTCAAAGAGCTAAAGAAAACCATTTTGCTTAGTTCTTTGAATTCAAATTCATATATTTTGAAGATTTCCTGTCTCTCTTTAACCCACATGTCTGTCAGTCAGTACTTACATTTCAAATACCCCAGTGAGCTTGTGATAAAGGATACTACAGAAACTAGAATGTTTGCTTCATATCTTGACCTTTACTTTGATATTAACACCGATTGACAACTACAATCAAAAATCTTTTCAAAAAGAAAATTTGAACTTTCCAATTGTCAATTCACTTTTTTCTCAAAACTACTATATCCTCTGCGCCATCTTAAAACGTGGGCATATCTCAATTGACACCATACGCTCGTACAAGCTGAATCAGTACATACGTCATGAACAGGGGTGTACCCCTGACTACTAAGAACGACGTAACGAAAAATACATTTCTAAAAACCACTACATAGAAAACTGAAGATCAACCCGAAGCTTGCTGAAAACCAGGGGTTATCTCGTTTATCACAATAAATTCTAGAATAGCAAACAATACAAACGGTGAAATGAACACTACACTTTTAAATTTCATAGATTCCTGAAACATTTCATACAAAATGCTGAGAGAGGTACACTCGCCACACTAAACATTTTAGAGAGGTCAATAGAAGAACAGCAAGAAAACAGTAAGACGATTCAGGATTTGCAATCGCAATGCACACAGGTACATTTGTAAAATCACCGGAAATTTTAAATTATGTACAATTTAAATCTAAAATAAAAACCATATGATCACACTTTTACAGTAACAGGTTTGATAAAGGAAATTATTATAATGAACCTTACAAATGTATCGGTGTAACATTTCAATACCAGAAAAATTCGAAAGAAAAAATATCTCCCTAAGATCTTTTGACCAAAACATATTTGCAACAGTTCTCGATTTTAAAAAGCAATTACAAAACCACGAACAAAATAATGCATCTATATTTTTTTACATTTTACATAAGATGATATTAGCTGTTTTTTTGTGTGTCTATTTCAGGCAAGATCGGAAGCCGATAAGGGTCATTCGTTTTTACGACACAACACGGCCCAGTCGTAATAAAGACATCGCTATATATAAAAAAGATTATGTAGTATGATTGCTAAGAGACATAATGACACAGAAATTAACAACTATATGTCATCATAATGCTTTAAATAATGAGCACAACCGGCGTGTAGTCAGCTATAAAAGTCTCCGAAATGACAAATGTTAAACAATTTCATGAAACGAGAAAACTAACATTTTTTTTGTGTACAAAAAATGAACGAAACACAATTATGTAACACAACAACAAACGACAACCACCGAATCACAAGCTTCTATTCGCTATGTCCTAATTACGACAACCTAAGCGTTGTCACTTTTTGAGCCGATAGGAAATTCAAAATGGTCGTTAGTAAGGCCATAGTTTATAGCGTAGACAAATTCATTCTCTTTTTGAGAACATTGAACACTGAATCGATCAAGCTTTATTAAAGTTATTTACTTGCACATAATAGAACTTGTTTCTATAACCAAGTCAAATGAGACCCGGTTGAATATGGGTGCGATTCAGGCTGCTGGAGTCTCTATTTATGTGTGGCATGAACAGGCTCGTGTAAAATATGACTGGACTCCCATTGCATGTTCTGAAAAAAATGAATATAAGATTTTCCCAATAAAAAGTTTGTTCAACTTTGGACTTCTAGTGTTCAAACCCATGGACCTCCAGCTGTATCTTCATTTGCACACCATTGAATTTAAATGTCCTACTGATGATTGATAGAAATTATAACTGCATTTCTACTGTCAATTCTAATGAGATTCTTAAAACGTCCTTCTAATCGAGACCTTTATAATAACTTAGAACTCCAAGGTCTTTAACCCTAAGTACGGCAGGACATTAATTCCTACAAACTTTAATCCCCATTATCTAAGGATCATTCATGAATGACATCAACTATAAGAGGAAAACAAACAAACAACTGGAACACTGAAGTGGACAAAAATAAACCAGTAACATACATAGAACGAACTATTTGATAACGTATGTTAAGACAAAATAGTGAGTTGAACCTGATTAAATGGCAAGCTAAACCTCCCTCCTTATGACGACGTTGAAAAATATTGCTTAAATTACAACACTAGGTGACATTAACATGTAAATACAGCACAAACACACGCAAGAACGTTCATCACAGAAAAGCGCACAAACATATAATATAATAGACGACCCAACACGTAAACAGCAGAACAACAACGAACATATTTTATCAACGACAAACACCACATGATATAAAAAAAAACCAGTGACGCGCTTACGTAACTAACATGCAATCTCGAACTTTATATAATTATTATTGCAATGCACTACAATTAGATCACATGGGCGAATCAGCAGATTTTTATCACGCCTGCGACGAAATAGTTATCAAAGGTACCAGGATTATAATTTAGTACCTTTTTGAGATTGATTGATTGTTGGTTGCTTTACGCCGATCTACATACATGTCAAATATAAAAAGAGGCCACAAGGAGCATGTATCGCTCATCATTTCAACTAGGTTTCATAAGCCTAGCTTAAATGCAATAAATTTATATTCAAGTGCTAACAAAAAAAATTAATCCATGTACAGGAATTGATTTTTCGGCGACGGCGGCTAAAGTCTTAACAACGTTTTGTGATTTTTGTTATTTCTAATAAAAGTTTAACAGTAACTACAGACGACGAAGAACAACTAGCGATTTCAATAGCACACATAATTATTCGGATATAAAACACACCTTCTTGAGGTAGCAATACACAGTTAGGAGTTTTGTTTCGCATTTTGGCCCCGGCGGATTTTTCAAATAAGAAAGTTATTGTGTAAAAAAATAGTTTTTAGACAGCTCAGTGCTTATTTAGCCTTCAAAGATGGTTTATAAGATCATAAAGATTATTTTTCACATGTTTTATGGGCGGTTTGCTGTTTGACAATCCGTATTTTCATAGCTAGACCGGCCATCGGTCCAGAAATTAATGTAATGTTTACAAACACTTTTTTTCTACACGAAGTTTTTGACGCAATTTTACAAAAAAATGAGATGAAAGACATATGATTTTCATTGGATTTGCTGAATGATATATGTATACAGTTTCAGAAAAGATATTACTTAGCCGAAGTTATCACTTATTGAGAGAACCTTGTCAAATAAATTGTTTAGTTCTAATAGGGATAAATAATGAAGCTGCTTCAAAAAACTTGTTTTTATTACATTTTGATATTTACCTGTTTTTTTGTTGATATTTAGTACGCTATGCTAAGTTATCTGAGAACAAATCTAAATTTTTTATCATATGAAAAATGAACGAACGTTTGCATGGTTTTACAATAGTAATATTTGGGGTCCTTAATAGCTTGCTGTTGAAGACCGTACCTTAATCTATAATGGTTTACTTTTACAAATTATGACTTAGATGAAGAGTTTTCTCATTGGCACTCATACACATCATCTTGTCTCTATAAACGCGCATTATTGTAATTATCTTCTTATCATTTAACATTACAGTTATACTTTTATTTAAAGAACTAAATGATAAATAGTTCATAAAATTAACGATTAGCACGGCCAAGGTCATGTGTAAACTTACAAAAAATCTATGGCTTCCATGATATATTTCGATTCTAATAGCACAAATACAGTAATTTAAAAACTGTTGCGAGAATTGGTATGCAGTATGTAGGGCTTTTTCACTGCCTGATAGATAAAAGCTAAAACATTCTTAGAAATCTGTAGCTTGGATAAATCATTTCGTAAAGTACAGCTTTAAAAATTGATTTAATTCTTTTTTAAATTTCAAATCAAACAATTGCCATTTTTGATCTACATCTTTCTGTAAGCTACCGTCAAATCCAAACAATTGACATTTCGGATTTAAGGACCCACCATGTTGACTTGCTGAAATCAGTAAATATGCGATTAAAGCAATAGAATAGAAACTCAAAATTGTATTTTCATGCAATATTTTATGAATGTCGATGGTTCACGTAACAGAAAAACATTTAGCTTTAGCGTATTCATTTATATGACTTCATATTTTAAAAGGAGCGAAATGCACCAAATGCATAAATGAACTTTCGCGGAATTTTATTTTATTTGAATGTTGAAGATTTTTCGATTTCTTTTGCATTAATTCTTTTTGTTATGCCTCCGAATAAGACGGAAAGTACTTTAAATTTTTAAATTGCAATATTTGAAACATAACATCGGCACAGTGTTTTTAAAACGGTTCAGATACATGTGGTTTTACGTGGGTATATTTTGACATCCATGATTATGTATATCTCTAAGTCTGCGCTAAGTATAGATATATCGGGAATTTTATCACGGTGTTGTTTACGAAGCGAATCAAGTACGTCATATTAGAATATAGAATACAATTTTAAATTTCATACACAATAGCTGTGTCATAGATGCTGTCTTCAAATATTTTAGTAAACACTATCATCATTCTTCTTTCTCTGTTTATGTCTATTCCATAAGGACGTTTGATTCCATCAGCCTCTGATAGTATGGTCTTACAGGTTTTCCCATCAGGAGATACTACCACGACACTATATAAACAAAGCCATTCATGTCTAATGCAATTCCTGCTGAATAATCAATGCCCTGGTACTGAAATGTCCACAGACGTTCACCAGTAGTTTTAGAGCAGCATACTTTTTTCCCACTAAGAATGGTACCATAGATATTTTCTTGAAATAATGAAATATAACCCACTCTTTCTATTCCTTCTATGATTGTATGAGACATGTCATTTACATTCACTCTAGTACTCTGTCTGTCACCGCTACCGATTACCAACGTTTCACCATCACTTGATATACAATCGGCAGTATCATCCGCGGCAATACAGGAAATAAATGAACAGTAAGTCCATATCTTGACACAACACCTTTACTATCCAAACGGTTTATTACTCGAATTCGTAGCAAATTGTTAAAAGTTCCAACAGTTGAGTATTGTATGTAGTTAAATACGCTTTCAAATGCATATCTGAAACATGAATGGTCATCATTATATCCACGTCTTTATAAATACAGGGAATAATAGTCGCAGATTTTTACGCAAACATCAAAATCAGTCTGTAGAACCATGTTTCATCAATTGAAAATAGCTGCACTTTTTTTGACAATGTCAAAAATTCAAACTAGGTCCATTTTTGTTTGTACCTTACAAAGAAATTCTAACAATGACAAATAACGAAGGCATTTATTCTCGGATCTGATATTTACAGAAGTCGGTAAGGGCCACACAGAAGAACAAAAACGTCGTTATTATTATATCTAAAAGGCAGAAAGTGTTAACAGTTAAATATCATCAGCATAATAAGAAAGAGAGTCTATTGTACGTAAAAAAATATGTATATTGTTATATTCACCACATAAACTACAGCCGAAACCTTTTGAAAAAAGACATGCACAATTAATCAAATATCGACTAGCTAGAATATTCAATGCTCTCAATATCAATCTCATTGTTCAGTTAACATTGAGATTAGGTCGAAACTGTAATTTTGCAAAATTATACTTTCAAAAAGTTGACATCACTCTGTATGTATATGCCTGTCTTAAGTCAGGAGCCTGTAATTCAGTGGTTTTCATTTGTTGATGTGTTGCACATTTGCTTTTGTTCATTTATATGTACATTAATGAAACCGTTAGTTTTCTCGTTTGAATTGCTTTACATTCGTCAATTCGAGGCCTTCTATAGCTGACTATGCATTATGGGCTTCGTTCATTGGTCAAGGCTGTACGGTCAAGTTTAGTTGCTGATGTGTTTGTCATTTGGTCACCTTTGAATAGTTGTCTTTTTTGGCATTCATCTTTCATCTTTCTTTCTTTTCCATAATGCACATATTATGCAAGCATTTTCAAGGTGATGTCTCTTTGACTTCATCATACACTTAGTTGAGAAAGAATTGCAACCTTTTATTGCACAAACAAACAAACTAAGAGACGGACAGACATATTAACTTAAATGTTAAACCAATTTACTTTCGCATGGGGGTAAAAAAAGTAAGTCAAGTAATGAAAAAGTCATGTTGACTCCTAATTTCAGTTATTGTCTGTGAATGACTTCATTCTTTTAAAATTGATCTGGACCCAATCTGGTGCCTTGTTTACTTATTGTACAAAATGTGGCTGCTACTGATGCCTTTGATTTTAATGTTGTCTATATTATAAGTGTGTCTGTTCAAATAAAATCATTCAACTTTTATCTTTTGATGCGCATGATCCTGGAAGAGACATATGTTTTCCTTTGAATCTTACATGGTTACATTATACAATTTATACAAGATAAAATTGAGAATAGAAATGACCAATGTTTCAAGGAGACAACAACCCGACTAAAGAGCAAATAACATTTAATATATAATTTACATTGCTACTACAGACAATAAGTCGCTCAACTTGAAATTATGTCCGATAGTCTCTATTTTTTTGCTTTTTCTTTGATGATGTCTTTCGTTGTTTTATTTTCCGTATGTGGTGATTTCCATTTAACTGATTTGTACAGATACAATTTAAAAGCAGCAACAGTATATTTATTATTTAATTAATTTTTCGTTCAACTTCTAAAGGCTTATTAATCTCAAAAGGACCAAAACAAGAATAAAACAAAAAAGAAATTAAAGATTAAATCTTTACAAACAATAGTTTTCCAATTGAGATCTAAGCTAATCAACTGAATGATGTAAGTACAATTGTACATTAAGAAAGATTCAAAAAAGAAATACATATACGGGTAAATACTGTAACAAATGTTACATTTTTAGTTAAAACAAATGTATAGCATGTATAGTATCAACCAAAAAAAAAACCCCAACCATCTCTGTCTTCCTATGTAATCTAGGAAATGTAATGCTTTTCTCTCATGTGTGGCATTCGTAAGATTGTTCGAAGGGCTTTTATGAGTTAATTTTCATCAGAAACGCTCAAAACGAAAATCTATTGAAAGCAAAGATTTATAATGATCGAATCTATTGCAACCAGTGAGAATATGTATGAATAAAAAAAGGAACAAAAAGCATAACCAAATATATTTATGGTCATCTTTACGTGCATTATCCAATACATTACATATCCATTTAATGTCTGTTATGTGCTCATTTTTTTAATATTTTTATATTCACTTAATTCATAAAAAAATCAATTTGAAATAAGGAACAGTTGGAGAAGTAAGGTATACGTATTTGGAACGAAATCTAATCCAACAAAACAAGATATACAAATGTATGATCTTGATTTTAATAATGCAACTGTTGATTAAATGAAATATATTGATGATATGTGATTTGGTACAATAGAGTTACAAGGAAGAAAATTCCTTATTTTGGTTTAAAAATCTGAGACTGAATATAAATAATTAAGTATACTACATGCACTCAATAACGTGAATGCATGCTCCCATTCTGTTATTGATTTATTTTTTTCTATTTTTAAAACATTCGTAATATCATTTTTGAAAAATTTATAATTCATCGAACTAGGCAAGGTCGTACAATGTGTGTAAAACATAACAGTTTAAATATTCACTATTCAATTTTAAGTATCTAAAATTCACAAGATATAAAGGGTTTTAAAGAGAAAGGATGGTTAGTTTTTAAACAATTGTAATTATATATTTCACTGGAAAACATACGTATGTATTAAAACTTCCATGTTTGGATACTATTTTGATTTTACAATGATGATACATATATTGAATGCAATGTGATTTTAGACGAGATGAGAACTAGCATAAATTACTATATTTGGCTTGAAATCTATTGTATAAATAAATCATATAAATCAAACGCTATGTCTTAAGAAAGTATTAGCAAAGTCATTCAGACATTATGAATACTCACAACGATATTGACATAAAGAATAGACGTTTTCAAATACGATTATTTAACATTTTTGTTATAAAATTCATGAAAATTTAATGACATTCAATTAAAGCGTTACTCGTGTGAACATCCACATTGTAATGATATCGTTGGTCATGTTGGTAGGGATACGGTCCATATCTGTAAATGTCTCCACCAACTTTTATCAATTACTCACTGACAGATATTTATAGATCGTCCAGCTTGTTTCAATGAGGTAGTTCCAGTACTAAAACTACCACGAATAATAACATGTTCCCTAATTCTCTGTTAAAATGATCGTATAGAGTGAGCTATTTTTTTTTAATTAAATTTCGATTATTCAAAATGATAATAATAATTCTCAAATTGTGAATAAAAGGCGACGATTAAACGGTATAATTTTTTGTTTCTAATAAGAGAAATACGGTCATTATAAAACTGAAGCGAGAATGGGTATGTCGTATGTAGGGCTGTTATTTTTCACTCCCTGTCAGATAAAAGCTAAAACATTCTTATAAATCTGTAGCTTGGATAAATCATTTCGTAAATTACAGCTTTAAAAATTGTTTTAATTCTTTTAAATTTCAAACCAAACAATTGCGATTTTTGATCTACATGTTTCTGTAAGCTACCGTCAAATCCAAATAATTGAAATTTCGGATTTAAGGATCCACCATGTTGACTTGCTGAAATCAGTAAATATGCGATTAAAGCAATAGAATAGAACAAAACCTAACTCAAAATTGTATTTTAATGCAATATTTTACGAATGTCGATGGTTCACGTAACAGAAAAACATTTAGCTTTAGCGTATTCATTTGTATGACGTCATGTTTTGAAAGGCCTGAAATGCACCAAATGCATTAATGGACTTTCGTGGAATTTTATTTTATTTGATATTGAAGATTTTTTTTTATTTCTTTTGCATTAATTCTTTTTGTTATGCCTCTGAGTAAGAAGAAAAGTACTTTAAATATTTAAATTGCAATTTTCAAAACATAACATTGGCATAGCGTTTTTAAAACGGTTCCGATTCATGTGGATATACTTCAACTTCGTACTTTATTTGGCCTTTTTAACGTTTTTGGATTCGAGCGTCACTGATGAGTCTTTTATAGACGAAACGCGCGTCTGGCGTATATACGCAATTTAGTCCTGGTATCTATGATGAGTTTATTTACAACCACTGGGTCGATGCCACTGCTGGTGGAGATTTTTTTGCCCGAGGGTATCACCAGCCCAGTAGTCAGCACTTTGTGCTGACATGAATTATCATTGATAGGCCTATGGTTATATTTATAAATTAACTGTTTACAAATTTTTTTTAAATACTAAGGCGTTTCTACCTCAGGCATAGATTACCTTAGCTGGATTTGGCAGAACTTTTAGGAATTTTGGTACTCAATGCTCTTCAACTTCGTACTTTATTTGGCCTTTTTAACTTTTTTGGATTCGAGCGTCACTAATGAGTCTTTTGTAGACGAAACGCGCGTCTGGCGTATATACAAGATTTAGTCCTGGTATCTATGATGAGTTTATTTACAACCACTTGGTCGATGCCACTGCTGGTGGAGATTTATTTGCCCGAGGGTATCACCAGCCCAGTAGTCAGCACTTTTTGTGCTGACATGAATTATCATTGATATGGTTATATTTATAAATTAACTGTTTACAAAATTTTGGTTTTTTTTAAATACTAAAGCTTTTCTACCTCAGGTATAGATTACCTTAGCTGGATTTGGAAAAACTTTTAGGAGTTTTGGTCCTCAATGCTCTTCAACTTCGTACTTTATTTGGTCTTTTTAACTTTTTTTGGATTCGAGCGTCACTGATGAATCTTTTGTAGACGAAACGCGCGTCTGGCGTATATACAAAATGTAGTCCTGATATCAATGATGAGCTTATTTACGTGGATATATTTTTACATCAATTATTATGTATATCTCTGAGTCTGCGCTAAGTATAGATATATCGGGAATTTTATCACGGTGTTGTTTACGAAGCGAAACAAGTACGTCACATTAGCATAGAGAATACAATTTTAAATTTCATAAACAATCGCTGTGTCATAGCTGCTGTCTTCAAATATTCTAGTAGACACTATCATCATTCTTTTTTCTCTGTTAATATCTATTCCATAAGGACGTTTGATTCCATCAGCCTCTGATAGTATTGTTTTACAGGTTCTACCATCTGGGGATACTACCACGACACTGTTGTTTCCACGAGAAGCTATATAAACAAAGCCATTCATGTCTAATGCAATTCCGGCTGAATAATCAATGTCCTGGTACTGAAATGTCCACAGACGTTCACCAGTAGTTTTAGAGCAGCATACTTTTTTCCCACTAAGAATGGTACCATAGATATTTTCTTGAAATAATGAAATATAACCCACTCTTTCTATTCCTTCTATGATTGTATGAGACATGTCATTCAGATTTACTCTAGTACTCTGTCTGTCACCGCTACTGATGACCAAAGTTTCACCATCACTTGATACTCCATAACAATAATGAGAAAGTTTAATTGTTTTAAAAAAATTGTTCTTTTCTATATCCACCATTGCTGTCTGTTGGGCTGATCCTAATGCAACTGCTACTGTATTATTTCTGACAAAGCAGACATCATATGTATCTTGTTTAAATGTAACTATATTTTTGGTGAAGATGCCATGATTACTGAATAGCAGTAGTTGATTTTCTTTATTCTCAAGTATTATAATTTTACCATCAGGCAATATACGGCAGGCAGATATTGTTAATGTATTTAAATCTTTTGGAATGGTAAGTCTTGTCAACAAGGATGGCTTGATTTGTTCAATTCCAGGAATTTCTGATATAAGATTCTGCGCTTGATCTTTCCTTCCAGCCTTTAATTGTAGGGTAGAAGAGGTGGTATTAATATTGATATCTCCAAAAGATTTAACATTGTGCAACAATGATTGAAGAGCAGATGAAATGTTGACCTCTAGATTCTGTTCAATGAAGTGGTCTTCACTTTCTAAATCGTCTATATATTTTGCCGTTTGTGATGTAGTTCTCTCAATTTGTCTTAGACCAACATACATCTGTAGCTCTGTAGCATAGTGTGTCATCTTGGTAAACTGGCTCTGCAGTTGATTGATCCTACTAGCTCGCTGTTCCATTTGCTGCACGAGAGTATACATGTTAAATATCAGCTTTGACTGTTTAGACTCTAAGTCATTTAGTATGTCTTGTTCTAATTCGTTCAAGTAATCATTGATCGACTTTCTCATATAACGGATTTCCTCTACGGCTTTCGTTTTCTGAGTATTGATTGTGCTGATTTTTGTTTTCAGAAATTGTATGGCTGCATCTAAATTTTCCTGCACATTTTTCAAATCTTGTTCGAACAGTTTAACTGAGGCAGATGATTTGACATTCTTTACAATCTCAGACAATGGTTTCATTTCTTTACATGTTTTGTGTGTATCAGTGACACACTGGACACAGCATGGACAGGCATGAAAAGAACAATACAGTTCAAAATTCTTCTTGTGGTCTCTGCATTGACTGCTTATTTCTTGGACGAATGTAGGTAACTTGTGGTAATCTTCAGACGACATGGTTTTATGGTTCTTAGATAGCCTTGACTTGCTGTGATATTTTGCACAGTCTCCACAAAACAAAACCTCACATTCTGTACACCACTTGACTGCTCTCTTTGACATTCCATTATCTTTGCAACTTGTACAAACGTGCTTGACTGATGAGGCCATTTCTTGATTTTTTCATTTCTGAAGTATACGAAAAATCTCTCTAAAATAAAACTTCAAAGCTAAACATGAAATAGTTTGTCATGATATATCTGTAAGATGTATAAATACAGGTAGTATCATGATTATGAAAAGATCATGCATTATATCAAGACATTTACATTTTTCACAATAATACAAGACATATTTATCTGAAAGTGAGTTTACACTTTTTTACGCCTTTAACCTATGACAATTTTATAATCATATGTAAGGTTTTTTGCCTCAAAAGGGAGATCTTTAATGCAATAAATTGACGAATTTATGTTTAACCGATTTCAGTTGTTTTTAAGGGTTGTATGGCAAGACGGCTACTTTAAGGTCTTTCTGTACTTTGAACCGTTCAACAAAATTCTTTTCAATTTTTTTTACTTCAAGCATTAGAAAGGAAAAGGAAAATTGCCTTTCAAGACGTCAATATTATTTGGACTACAACTACACATTTTCATATTCTCTTTGTTGCAGATATTTACTGATATTGAATTTGACTGACTGGATATATTATCTAAACAATTTGTACTGTATTAGAATGAGCAGTAATTGATTAAAAAGGATTAATTCTCCGAACAATTTGTATTCAGTCACTCTAACAAAAGTCACTGATGAGTCTTTTGTAGACTAAACGCGCGTCTGGCGTATATAAAAGAATTATTCCTGGTATCTATGATGAGTTTATTCATCATGTTCTATGTTTTGTTTTAAATGTTTTCTTATGTCAACATAAATGTTATGCGGTCATTATCCTGGACATTCGCAAGAGTTTAATAAATTGTTAATTTTGAGTTATTCAATGAATTAGGAAGTGGATAAGTTGATAATTCTTATATACAGAAAGGTAATCGCACAGGAAAGTACAATGTCAAATATCGGGGACACTTATGTAGAGTTATTGATCTAAATTTAAATACTTGTCTCAACAGTTGAATTATTTTGTATAAACAAAAACATGATATCAGTCAAGTCTTTGTTCTTAATCAAAGGGATCATATAAAGCATATAAATCAACACAAATTACAATTTTCATACACTATCTTCACAAACAACAATATAATATAACATACAAACTAATTATTAACAATGAAATATGATTTAGAACAAATACCGAAACTCTCTCTCTCTCTCATGAAATTCTCATTAAAATATTAAAACTAAGGACTCATATGAACGCTGTATATAGTAAACTATGGGAAAATAGTAGAAATTAATCGAAAGTAACAAGTAAAAGTTATTTCTAGAATATTTATGTACATATGACACACAAACTTTAGCATAACTGAAGTTATAAGTAATAAAAAGAGCGGATTTTGATAAAAGGGATAGGGCAAAACAAGTAGTTGTCCTGTCCTAAAGTACTTATTGGTTTGAACGACTACTTTAATATATTTTTCTTTGACGGCTTGAAGACGTCAAAATCATTCGGGGTACATAAACGTACATTGTAAGCTTTTAGGTCACTAAACTCTATTTTTATATTCTCTGTGTTGCATATAATTTCAGAAAAAAAGAACTATAAATAATTGATTTTGGTATATTTTCAAAGGACACATCGAATTAGGATACTTTTCAATAACGTGAGCACTCAAACCACGACAACCTTCTTTTATAATCTCTGTGTCAGAATTTACAAAACAATAGCCCTCTATATAATGTTTAATGTTTCAGAATGATCATAATTACTTTGAGGGTAAATTCTCCGATTTTTTTTATTTTCAGTCACTGTGAATTTTATCATGATTCTTCTTTCTGTATTTTCAAAGAAAAATAGATTAATTATTTTACAATAAATGATTTAAAGTTATGAGTGTTAAGTCATAAAATAAATAGGCAAAGGCTTATTCGAAAATTCTTACCATGAACATGTCGACAGAAAGAAATTCGCAAAGGGAATTAAAATGTTGAACATCTGGGACACCTATATAATCGATTTAAATTCAAATACTTGTCTCAACAGTTAGATTATTTTAGAAACAAAAATTAGATATCATTCATACCCAATCAAATCTTTTTGTTCTGAATAAAGGGTCCATAAAGCATGTATAGAGCATATAAACAAATACAATAGTTATCAAAGGTACCAGGTTTATAATTTAGTACGCCAGACAGTTCATTGTTTTTTTAACATAAATCAGGCCGTTTGTTTGGATTGTTGTACATTTGCCATCTCATAAATTCTCAAATATCTTTGACCATTCGTAGAAACTAAAAGTGTCATGGAAGGAAGGGTAGGCAATGACATTTTACAGACACACAAGTTTAATATACAAAAATTACCAACAATCTATATTCAAAACATGGATAAATCTGAAAAGGTACTAACATTCACTATTACTCTAATATCTGCACTTGGTACGGACATAAATAGCATGGGGAAGGGACATTAACACCAGTATGTGAAGGAGTTTAAAATAGAAACTAAAAACTACATATGATATTGCAAGCAATAGAAGATGATGTAACACAGTACAGGACGTTGTCACAGTAGCAGCAACCATTTTGAATGTACTAAGATCAAATGACACATGTATTATACATGCATGGATTGGCCGTCTTTTTTCTATTCCCGTAGAACAAGTTTGAGTTATATGCATAGTTTTGGAATTCTTTTGACACTATTGTTATCGCATGTTCTATTTGGCGATAATTTCTAATGTTTACTCACTAGTTTTCAAGTTTTAATGATAAATTGCTACGTTTTTTTAATTTGTTATATTGCTAAGGTAATTTCTTTGGGAAACGTCATTTGTTTACTCCATATAGATATAAGACGATGTGGTTTGAGTGCCCATGAGACAACCCTACATTCAAGTTGTACTGCGTAAAAATACACAAGTACGGTCTTCAATATGGAGCCTCGGGTCGCACCGGTGGCAAGCTTTAAAAGGCTCCAAAAATGACAATTCTAAAATCATTCAAATGAGAAAAAACAACGGTCTCATCTATATAAAACACTAAAACGTGAAACATTGATGAACCACATGAACGAACGACAACCACTTAACATCAGGTTCCGGACTTGACAAAATTAAATTGATTTTTTTTCCGATATCGTTTAGAATTTTCATCATAATATTTCGATTCCATGTTTGGCCACACAATAAAGTGAGCATACTAAGGATGAGGAGGAAGATATCAAAGAACCCTCAAATTTAATAAGTGGAAGAGAAAACGATAATACCATGCGAATAGATATCGGAGGTACCAGGCTTATAATTCAATACGCCAGAAGAGAGTTTTGTCTACATAAGACTCATTAGTGACGCTTAGATAAAAAAGTTAGAAAGGGAAACAGAGTAAGAGTTGAGGGGTATTGAGGACCCAATATTTAAAAAAAATTATCTATGTCTTGAATGAGAAAATCCGCAGTCTTTCGAAAAACTATTACTTTTGCGAACAGTAAATCTGTAACATGACAATAAAATTGATATTAATGTCAACACCGAAGTGCTGACAACTGGGCTAGTGATACCCTAGGGGACGAAACGTCCACCAGTAATGCCATCGACCCACAGATGTAAATAATTACCAAAGGTACCAGGCTTACAAATATTCAAAACACCATACGGGCGTTCCGAAACTACAAGTAAGATTGTACAAAGCACTACAAAGAAACCCGAAGACTGAGTAGAACAAACCAAACCAAAAACCGAAAGAAATCGCAGATTTCACGGACGCGAAAATAGATCCAGCTTCACATGATCAAGCCGTCATATTGTTTATGGTAATTTAATATTATTATCAAGAAAGAAATACACCAACTTTACCACTAGGAACAGTTTTTTTTATAAACTCTAACACCTTGAACTATTTACAAAGTGTGAAATAAAAAAAAAATAAAAACTATGAACTACTAGTAAATAATATATATACAAACGAAGCATGAATGTCGCTTCAAAAAATAGAACTAGAACAATTAAATTAGCTCGTATTTCCTAAATCCCTTGTAGAAGTCTCAGCGTTGTTTTTAAAACAATCGGCATTATCATCCCGGTATTACGGGAAATAAATATACAGTTAGTTAATATCTTGACACAACATCCTTACCATCCAGACGTTGTACTACTCGAATTCGTAGCAAGTTGTTTAAAGTTCCAACATTTTAGTATTGTATGTAGTTATATGCGCTTTCAAATGCATATCTGAAATATGTATGTTCATCAATATATCCACGTCCTTAAAAATACAGGTAATATTAGTCGCGGATTTTCACGCAAACATCAAAATCAAACTGCAGAACCATGTTCAATCACGCACTTTTTTTTGACAATGTAAAAATTTCAAACAAGGTCCATTTTTGTTTGTACCTTACAAAAAGTACATACAATGACAAGTAACTATCTCGTATTTGATATTTACAGGAGTCGATAAGGGCCACACAGAAGAACAAAAATGTCGTAATCATATTGAAAGGAAGAAAGTGTTTACAGTAAAATATCATCAGCATAATAAAAAAGAGAGAATAGTTTACGTAAAAAAAATGTATACTGTATTACACACCACATAAACTACAGTCGAAATCTTTTGAAAAAAGACATGCGCAATGAACCAAATATCGCCTAGCTAGAAAACTCAATGCTCGCAATACCAATCTCATTGATCAGTTAACATTGAGATTAGGTCAAAACTGTAATTATGCAAAACTATACTTCCAAAAAGTTGACATCATTCTGTATGTATATGTCTGTATTGATATTTATCAAAGGTACTAGGATTATAATTTAGTACGTCAGAAGTGCGTTTCGTCTACATAGGACTCATCAGTGATGCTAATATCAAAATATTTATGAATCCAAACAAGTACAAAGTTGAAAAGCATTGAGGATCCGAAATTCCAAAAAGTTGTGCCAAATACGGCTAAGGTAATCTATACCTGGAATAGGAAAATCCTTAGTTTTTCGAAAAAAATCAAAGTTTTGTAAACAGAAAATTTATAAAAATGACCACATTATTGATATTAATATTGATTTTCATGTCAACATAGAACTGTTGAGTACTGGGCTGGTGATACCCTCTGAGACGGAACGTCCACCCATAGTGGCATCGACCCAGTGGTGTAAATAGTGATCAAAGGTACCAGGATTATAATATAGTACGTCAGACGCGCGTTTATTAAGTCAGGAGCTTGTATTCAGTAGTTCTCATTTGTTGATGTGTTACACATATGTTTTCTTCATTTATATGTACAATTTAATGAAATCGTTAGTTTTCTCGTTTGAATTGTTTTACACTTGTCATTTCGAGGCCTATTATAGCTGACTTTGTGGTATGGGCTTGGGTCATCGTTCAAGGCTGTACGGTCAATTTAAGTTGCTAATGTGTTTGTCATTTGGTCACCTATGAACAGTTGTCTTTTTGGCAGTCATCTTTCATCTTTCTTTCTTTACCATAATGCACAAAAACAAGCATTTAAGAGGTTATGTTTCTTTGACTTCATCCTATACTTAGTTGAGAAAGAACATTATATTGGACGAACAAACAGATAAAGAAACGGACAGACATATTAACTTTAATGTTAAATCGATTTACTTTCGTAGCCGGGTCAAAAAAAGTAAGTCAAGTAATGAAAAAGTCATGACTCCTGATTTCAGTTATTGTCTGCGAATGACTTCATTCTTTTAAAATTGATCTGGACAAAATCGGGTGCTTTGTTTACCTGGTTTACTTATTGTGCAAAATTTGATTACTACTTATGCCTTTGATTATCAGGTTGTCTATATCATAAGTGTTTCTGCTCAATTAAAGTCATTCAACTTTTATCTTTTGATGCGCATGGTCCTATGTTTTCCTTTGAATCTTACATTGTTCAATTATACAAATTATACAAGATAAAATTGGGAATAGAAATGAGCAATGTTTCAAAGAAACAACCCGACTAAAGGAAAGATTATATTGAATATATAATTTATATTGCTACTACAGACAATAAATCGTTCAACCAGAAATTATGTCCGATAGTCTCTATTTTTTATGATTTTTCATTGATGATGTCTTTCGTTGTTCATTTTCCGTATGTGGTGATTAACATTTAACTGATTTGTACAGATTCAATTTAAAAGCACCAACAGTATATTTATTATCTAATTAATGTTTCGTTAAACTTCTAAAGACTTATTAATCTCAAAGGACTACCACAAGGATAAAACAAAAAAGAATTTGAAGATTAAATCTTTACAAACGGTAGTTTTCCAATTGAGATCTAAGCTAATAAACTTAATGATTTAATTGTACATTAAGAAAGATTAAAAAAGAAATAAATTTACGGGTACATACTGTAACAAATTTTACATTTTTATTTAAAACAAATGTATAGCATCTATAGTATCAAAAAAAGAAAACAACAGGTTTGTCTTCCTATGTAATCTAGAAAATGTAATGCTTTTCTCTCATGTGTGGCATTTGTAAGACAGTTCATAGGGCTTTTATGAGTTAATTTTCATCAGAAACGCCCAAAACGAAAATCGATTGAAAGCAAAGATTTATAGTGATCGAATCTATTGCAACCAGTGAGGATAAGTATGAACAAAAAAGAAACAAAAATAATAGCCAAATATATTTATGGTAAACTTTACGTGATTTATCCAATACATTACATATCCGTTTAATCTCTTTCATGTGCTCAATCAGTGTTTTTTTCATGTTTTTATATTTACTTAATTCATAACAAAATCAATTTGAAATAAGGAACAGTTGTAGAAGAAAGGTATACGTATTTGGGACGAAATCTAATCCACCAAA
This sequence comes from Mytilus galloprovincialis, assembly GCF_965363235.1. NCBI lineage: Eukaryota > Metazoa > Mollusca > Bivalvia > Mytilida > Mytilidae > Mytilus > Mytilus galloprovincialis. Next base: position 37,130,854 of record NC_134848.1, read on the forward strand.
ACAAGAAATACAAATGTATGATCTTGATTTTAATAATGCAACTGTTGATTAAATAAAAAATATTAATGATATGTGATTTGGTCCAATAAAGTTACAAGGAAGAAAATTCCTTATTTTGGTTTAAAAATCTGAACATGAATATAAATCATTAAGTATACTACATGCACTCAATAACGTTAATGCATGCTCCCATTCTGTTATTGGTTTATTTTTTTTCTATTTTTAAAACATTCGTAATATCATTTTTGAAAAAAATTATATTTCATCGAACTAGACAAGGTCGTACAATGTGTGTAAAACATACATATGAATTTAACAGTTTAAATATTCACTATTCAATTTTAAGTATCTAAAATTCACAAGATATAAAGGGTTTTAAAGAGAAAGTATGGTAAGTTTTTACACAATTGTAATTATATATTTCTCTGGAAAACATACGTATGAATTTAAACTTCCATGTTTGGATACTATTTGGATTTTACAATGATGATACATATATTGAATGCAATGTGATTTTAGACGAGATGAGAACTAGCATAAATTACTATATTTGGCTTGAAATCTATTGTATAAACAAATCATATAAATCAAGCGCTATTTCTTTAGAAAGTATCAGCAAAGTCATTCACACATTATGAATACTCACAACGATTTTGACAAAAAGAATAGACGTTTTCAAATACGATTATTTAACATTTTTGTTACAAAATTTAAGAAAACTTAATGGCATTCAATTAAAGCGTTACTCGCTTTAACATCCACATTGTAATGATATCTTTGGTCATGGTGGTAGGGATACGGTATAAACCTGTAAATGTCTCCTCCAACTTTTATCAATTACTCACTGACAGATATTTATAGATCGCCCAGATTGTTTCAATGAGGTAGTTCCAGTACTAAAACTACCATGAATACTAACATGTTCCCTAATTCTCTGTTAAAATGATCGTATAGAGTGCACTATTTTTTTTTAATTAAATTTCAATTATTCAAAATGATAATAATAATTCTCAAATTATGAATAAAAGGCGACGACCGGGTTAGGTCTGTTCGACAATATCAAATGCATGCAATAAACATAATGATAGATAATTTTTTTTGATTTAAAGATGAGAACGATTTCAGGACGAAATTATTCATTTTATGTGTAATACAGGTAAAATTGAGGTACAGAAAATTGTTCTGATTGTAAATTAAATGTCTCGATACAAAGAAAAGTTTTATGCATTTAATAAATTCATTGATTTATTAGTTTGACCTTTGCTATTTAAACAGTGGTAATATCGATCGTTTTCGCAAATTGTAAATAAGATTCTTTGAAATGAAAAAGAAAATTCAGGTTAGTATAAAGTATACATGAATATGAAACTATGATTTTTTAATATTATCTTGCATATTCTAATCTTTATATTTAAAAATTCAATAGACATAGGAACATTAAAAATATTACATATGTTTAATAGTCAATAAATCGATTAAGCGAAAAACAAATCTAAAATAAAAACCAAAACCCTTGGAAACATCAGTTATAAGTGGGAAAAAAAGAAATAACAAATTGCGACAAAGAATAACGCCATCATACATATACAAGGATGATTGTTAAAATCTACCAGATCACTGACTTAGTACAGTACATTTTATTGAAAAGGGGTGGGTTAAACCTTTTTTTCAAAGAAAAATTTAAGATGTAAGCTTGATAAACTGTCGACTAGAAACATATAATTATTTTAGCATTGTTTAGATGATGGTTAAATTTGATTTGTCTGACGTTTAAGATTTGAATTTTTGTGATTTTCAAAATTGAGAACAGTTTTTGAGAAAACGCATTAAAATGTAACTGGGAGAAAGATATATATAAGTTTTCCAAACTTGTTTCCAAATTCAATATTAGAACTTCCTGTTACATTGTTACTTCATTCTTGTAATTTTTCATAAATATAAACTGTTGAAACTTTTTACAATGTAAGGCAATGTTTGAAACTAATTCTCATACAGACACCTATTATGTATCCTCAAAAAGATACTAGCAGCAAACTATTATTGATCACTTATTATTCGCATACATTATTTTGTTACATTATCAAATGCCTACTCAAGTCAAATTCATCAAAGATTCGTCAATTGGGGAACTATCTTAAATCTTTAATTTATGATTTTGTAACCAAAGAACGCAATATCATGGGATTTAAACTTAAACAAGGACCACGGTAGAGTCATGATATAATTATAGATATAATATCATACGTACCCAATGAATTGTATACATGGATTTCTTGATGACTTTGTCTTTTGTCTCCGTAAAAGACTGGTAATTTCATTTTCGTTTTGTAAATGTAATAATTATGTTTCACTGACATTTCTAATATTTAAAGGTGAGTGTGAAATATTTTAGATTTTCATTATTTAAAAGATATAAAGGCCTATAGAGATGTATATAGAGGCTTATATAGATTGATATAGAAACAGGCTGGTACATTTTGTTTCGATTTTATTAATAACTCAAGTTGTATTATTACTAAGGCTACCTTTATTATTATGTTGATTATATGTTTTGGAACAATTGATGTGTACACATACCTTACAGCACAATGGATTTATCTTGCAATTATACACTCAATAAAAATGTAAATTGACTAATAAAAAGTAAAATGATTATAAATATTGTTAATTACTTGTGAGTTGCCTTTTCAAATTATATTTCAGCATCATCCAATGACGTCTAATCTTATCAATTCGTTCTTATGCTACAAACCTTCAACCTACAACAGCCAAAATTACAATCAATCAATCAAAAATTATGCATTAAACAAGTATCAATTCCGTATATGATAACTATGGTTCCTTTATGTTTCATTGAGGTTGTTGCATTTTTATTACGAACTTATTTACATCAAAATTAACTAAGTTTTTTATTTGAAAATATTCATTTTCAAATTATCAATCTAAGGTATAAAAAAAATGGACATAGATCAGTTAGATAACATAAACAAATAACATAAAAAAATCAGTCGTCTGATGTTGTAGGTCTTACAAGCGTGTTGTTTCTATAAGACTCATCAGTGGAGCACAAATCAAAACCGTACTTATAAGTCTGCGATATATGAGTTATATTCTAAAGCCAAATCAAGTATAACGAAGGTTCACTATGGAATTAACGAAAAGATATATACGTTGTATCGTTGAAAGTAAGGTTCATTTCAATACGATATTTATTAACATGCAGTGTAATAAAATATACAATGGGGTGCAGAAAATAGGGTGATTATTTTAATATATAGTTTTTCGAAATGGAAAAGAAAAATCAGGTCAGTATAAAACAAAGGTATAAAGCTAGCATTTCTATTTTTATAATTTTTTTATCTAAATAATGTAGAATTTCCTTATTTATTTACTTTTTTAAAAGCGTACATTTTAGATAAATATATTGAATAAAAGTCACAGTTCCTTATTTGTGCCTTGTGTTTAAAAATTCGCCTGGATCATTAACGTTATTTGTTTACAACTCTGTGTTGTATTCTTGTCGCACTTTTGCAAATATTCAATTTCGTAACTATATCATGTGTCTCTATCAGATAACCATAGTACTATCACATGGTTAGGTTAGAAATTAATGGTAAACCCTTTACTATAGGTGTTAGTGTTTTAATGTCTAATCTTACTGTTTCAATCTTTTGACTCGATTCTCAATTAACACTTGTTAGATACTCGTTGCAAAGAATCCTGCTCAAACTTTTGTGAAAGACGGTTTTAACAAAATTTTATGTTCTATGTTGAAAACAATTGTTGTAGTGACCTGCAATACAAGTACCGTTCCATTGAGTTTAATTTTATGTCTTGTGTTTCTGCCTCTGACCTAAGTTGTCTGCATTCAGCATGTGTAGTGAATCATGAAATAAAACATGTGTATATTTTTGTCATGGAACTCTTGACCAGACTATAACGTTTTGACTCTTGACCTATGCACGTTTGTCATGGGTGTGACATCACTATATAGGGTGCTCCTTTGTATATTTACCTTAAATTTCATTTTATTGACATGTAGATATGGATAGTCGGTTTTTACATCTTAAAAATTCATACAGAAGGTATACGCATATAAAAAAATATGAACTCAGGGCAAATAACCTTTAAAGTACACTTAGACAGAGAGCTCAATGTAGTGAAATACTTTCTTTTGCTGGTCACATGTAACTTGAAATTTCACTGTCTGTTACCAAACCGCAACGAGATACTGAAAAAATATGTTAATTCTATTTGGAAGAGAATTCAATAGAAGTAAATAAGCTCTTTACTGAAATAAATGTCAAATATGACTATGAGCCACAGATACCCCTGCTTGTGAAAATAAAATCCATGAGTAAACTTCAACATATAAATGCAGGATTCACGTAATTTTGACCGTTTATAATTAGTGACGATAAGCATTGTGTATAAGTTTCTAAACATTTCGTTGAGGCAAACTGAAGAATGGAAACAATAGATATAACATTTTTCCTATCTTAGACTCCGTGTTGACATTTGTATCATTGGGTAATCGTACCATATCTTTTTACATCTAATAACTCATGAACAGTGACGCCACCAAATATCGAACTTGATAAATCTGTGTTATGGGGTAATAAGCATTGCGTATAAGGATCGAGCAGAACTTATCTAAGAGAACGGAAACGAAAAATTCAGCATTTTTATGTTTTTAATGGGACATGAATGGTAAAAGAGACGCTACCAAATTTCAAATTTGATTTTGTGTCGTGTGGTACTAAGCATTGTCCCAGGTAAGAGGATGGTGGGGATCCCGCTAACATGTTTAACCCACCTTTTGTATATTTTCCGTTTCTTTTCTTGTTCGAATTGATTTACATTGTCAAATCGGTGCCTTTAATAGCTGACTATGCGGTATGTTTTTTACTCATTGTTGAAGGCCGTATAATGACCTATACTTATTAATTTCTGTGCTATCTGGTCTCTTGTGGAGTGTGTTCAATGGCACTCTTGGTACATAAGGTGGAAGGTGAGGATCCCACTAACATGTTTAACCCCACCTTATTCAGAATGTATAAAGTAAAATCACAAAAATACTGAACTCAGAGGAAAATCAATTTGGAAAGTCCATAATCACATGGCAAAATCAAATAACAAAACGCATCAAAAACGAATGGTCAAGAACTGTCATATTCCTGACTTGGTACAGGCATTTTCAAATGTAGAAAATGGTGGATTAAACCTGGTTCTATAGCGCTAACCCTCTGACTTTAATAACAGTCTCATCAAATTCCGCTACATTTACATGATGCGTTAAATAAACAGTCACAATTAATAAAATAGTCAAAATATTGGTACATCAGTCATCATCGTATAACAATTTTAAAAGGAACAATTTAACAGGACACAAAAACATCTACTATCTACGAACACATGGATTAATTTGAGTGTCTGACGTCAGAAAAATTAAATACGTCACATAAATTTGTCCTTCAATGTGCATACAAACAATTTTAAAATTTACATACTAGGCAATGTACGCATACAGGGTTAAAAAAATCAAAAGTATGTAAGAATAAATTACAGAAATAGCCCGAGATTCAAACTAGTCCAAAAGTTATACATAGAATTTATGAGAATCCAAAAATTTTAAAAGGAACAATTTGACAGGACACAAAAACATCTACTATCTACGAACACATGGATTGATTTGAGTGACTGACGTCAGAAAAATTATATACGTCACATAAATTTGTCGTTCAATGTGCATACAAACAATTTTAAAATTTACATAGGCAATGTACGCATACAGGGTTAAAAAATCAAAAGTATGTAAGAATAAATTACAGAAATAGACCGAGATTCAAACTAGTCCAAAAGTTATACATATAGTCCGGCGGCTACAAGCATATTTCAGACGAATTGTGCACATCCTGTTACAAGCATGAAATTTGGCATAGACCTTCCTAAACTATTACTCTTTTATTTCAGATAGGGAGGCATTTGAAAAAAATGTCTCACTTCCGGTAAAATCCAAAATGGCGGACGTCATACTTAAATCAGCCAAATATCGAAGGCTAGCGTGTAAAAATGTGTTATTATCATGCTTCTATCATAATATTTGGTACAGATCTTTGTTTTTTACTACTTTTGGATAAATCAAATAGATAGATGTCTTTAGACATCCCACTTCCGGTTAAAATCCAACATGGCGGACATTGTACTAAAATAAGCTTATTTTTTAGGGAGGGTAATTGAAATGTGTTTTAACGTACTGCTACTATCATTACATTGTGAAGGATTCTTCCTTTGGTGCTTCTGGTGGATACAATGTATAAGACATATATCTTAAAAACCCTTACTTCTTTAAATATCCAAAATGGTGGACATAGAAATATAATTTTTTTATTCAAATTTCAACTTTTTTCATGATTTACATGCTGGAAAAGACATGACCAAATTGAGGGATCGCATCAAAAAGCCTTTCCTTTTGCGCAAATAGTTATTTTCTTGCTTCGTTAACAATGTTATACCCATCTGTTAAATTTGTGCGATCTTACAGTAAAACCCCGGTGATTTAGTCTGATTAATCATCATTCTTTTTGTTAAAGTCACATCTTCAAATGCAATCAATGTTTCCCACATAGTCTTTTTTCCCTTTCAAGCAAAGAAAGAACCATATCACAACAGGTAAAGGCATGGATAACAATAAGTGGGTCAGATCACTCAGATCACTCATTGCCTAGTGTATTTGAAAGGCCATTGATATATATGAATCCAAAGTCTTTTGCCCTCTCAAACACAATCCATTGTTCGTCTACCCCTTTGTGACAGAATAGCGAAACAGTAGTGACAGCATTATCATTAACGACTGTTTGAATCATGACTTGTTTAAGTTCGTGTTTGACTGCATCAGACACATGCACCAAGATTTTAGTGTCTGCCTCTAAATGTGAACTTGGTGCTGAACTTGAAATACATATGGAAATAGAATATCCTGACCATTTGTTGCTATAACTACCATACGCATCCAAGACTTCATCCACTCGTATTTCAGTTTCAAGGTATTTTATTAAGGTAAGGACATAATACCCAATCAACATACTCATTAGGCCGCAATTCACAATCGGAGAGCTGATTTCCAACATTTACAAAGACTGTGGTATTGTTTCTCACATCGTTAAATTCCAAAAACACATATTTTCTTGCCTTGTTAACCAAATCTGTTTCTTTTTTTCGATCTTTTAACAAAACAACGTATCGATTTCAATGACATTAAACTTATCAAATCCATATTTTGATGGTGGCTGGTCAATCATCATTCTAAATGCTATAGTCACATTTTCAAACTCTATTTATGTCACCAACGCAGTTCCTTTTCCAACAAACGTGTTATCTTTTAATGCCTAGTGCATCTGAAAGGTCATTGACTGATATATATCTTATACCTTTTCCCTTCCAAATGCAAACCAAATTTTGTCTGCCACTATGTCACGGAATAGCGAAACAGCAATGACATTAGTATCTGATTGAGTCATGACTCGTTTAAGTCTGTGTTTCACCGCATCAGACACATTGATCTTGATTCTAGTGTCAGCCTCTTTGTGTAAACATGGTGTTAAACTTGAAACATCATCAAGTGTTGGATAACACTGAACATCCTGAGCATTTGTTGCTTCAACTACCTTGCACTCAAAATTGTATTGAGCAAGCTGCTGTGAATGAAAACTTAAACGTTCTTTCTTACTGTCGTCATCTCTCAGAAAACTTTGCCAATTTTGAGGATGTTTTTAATCCTGGATTCTTCTGTGTATTCCCTTTCCCCCAAATGTTGCTCTTGCTTCTTTTAGAAGCTGTCAAACTATCAGCCTATGTTCACATCCGACACTACATCCACTGTTGTTACAGTTTAAAAGTGTTTCCGAACGAGTATGATGAGTGGGTATTATGTCCTTACCTTAATAAAATACCTTGAAACTGTAACAAGAGTGGATGAAGTCTTAGATGAGTATGGTAGTTTTAGCAACAAATGCTCAAGATATTCTATTTTATCCACCACGTGATGTATTTTAGGTGTAGGACCATGTTTACATAAAGAGACTGACACTTAAATCGTGGTGCATGTGTCTGATGCAGTGAAACACGAACTTAAAGGAGTCATGATTAACAGTCACTGATGATGCTGTCAATACTATTTCGCTATTCCATGACATAGAGGCAGACAAACTTTAGATTGTGTATGGGGAGGCAAAAATCTTTGGATTAATATCTAGCAATGGCCTTTCAAATGCACTAGGCAATGAGTGATCACACACACTTATTTCTGACTCATACCTTTACCGGTTGTGATACGGTTCTCTCTTTGCTTTAAAAGGAAAAAAAAGACTGTATTGGAGACAATGATGTTATTTGAAGATGTGACTTTAACATAAAGAATTACGATTGATCAGCCTTAATCACCGGGGTTTTACTGTAAGATCGCACAAACTTATCAGATGGAGCTAACATGATTAACGAAGCAAGAAAGTCAATTTTTGCACAAAATGGAAAGCTCATTATAAGTGAGGCTATTCCCACGACTTGGCCTAGTCTTTTCAAGCATGTAAAACGTGCAATATACTTGTGCAATTGTTTAGTGAGACGAGCTTGGGAATGACTCTTATGCTACCTAGTCTAGTCATTAATGGATTGCGAAGACACAAAGAGGGTCCCTTTAAAAAAACTCTTTCTGAGACCTCATCATTTTTTCAGAAGCTTGTACATTGTGGATGTAAGAAAGGATGCCGCGGTTATTTTTAATGTGGAAAACTGAGTGTTCCGTGCACTGCGATCTGTGCATGTGGTGGTGACTGTGAATAAACATGTATTGTTGGCCAAATAGTAGTAGTTTAAAATATTTTTTAATACTATAGTGGTTTTGTTTTGTTTTAATCAATCTATCCAAAACTCTACATCGAAGAAATAGATTGAGTACTCATCTTTGAAATTTACGTCATATTTTTACCGGAACATTTACAACATGCTAGAATAAGTGGTTTTGGGGATAACTTAAAGCCAAAAGTTTAATGACCAACACAAAATCAAATCATTTTCTTTACATTTTGAAAAAAGTTGAAATTTGAATAAAAAAATTATATTTCTATGTCCCCCAATTTGGTTATTACCGGAAGTAAGGGTTTTTAAGACATATGTCTTATACATTCTAGCCATCAGAAGCACCAAAGAAAGGTTTCTACACAATGTAATGATAGTAGCAATACGTTAAAACACATTTCAATTACCCTCCCTAAAAAATAAGCTTATTTAAGTACAATGTCTGCCATGTTGGATTTTTGCCGGAAGTGGGGGTTCTGAAGACATCTTATCTATTTGATTTAGTCAAAAGTAGTAAAAACAAAGGTCTGTGCCAAAAATGATGATAGTAGCATGATAATAACACATTTTTACACGCTAGCCTTCGATATTCGGCTGATTTAAGTATGACGTCCACCATTTTGGATTTTACCGGAAGTGAGACATTTTTTTCAGATGCCTCCCTATCTGAAATAAAAGAGTAATAGTTGAGGAAGGTCTATGCCAAATTTCATGCTTGTAACAGGATGTGCACAATTTTTCACAAAGCCGCCGGACTAATAGAATTTATGAGAATCCAAAAATTGTTAATTCCACTACGCCATTGAATGATTTTGACGTTTGTGGTTCAACGTATATAGTAATGCATAATAGAAATATATCATAATGACATATTATAGACCAATATCATACTGACGGGATCTTTTAAAGTACAGAATCACGTTATAAGAACAAAAGAAATCCAAAGAGTCACATATACGAAACAAATCACAAAAAAATGAAAGCCAATACAATCACATTGACGAGATGTATATGTGCCTGTCCAAAGTCAGGAGCATGTACTTCAGTGATTGTCGTTTGTTTATGTGTTACATATTTGTTTTTGGTTCATTTTTTGTACATAAATTAGGCCCATTGTTTTCTCGTTCGAATTGTTTTATTTGTCAACTCGGTGCATTTTATAACTGACTATGCAGTATGGACTTTGCTCATTGTTGAAGGCCGTATGGTGAGCTATAGTTGTTAATTTCTATGTCATTTGGTGTCTTGTGGAGAGTTCTCATTGGCACTCATGCTACATATTATGTTGTGTATATACAGAGAGTTGTCTCATTGGCACTCACACCACATCTTCCTATATCTATATACACACAGTTAAGAGAACGGAACCGATTTTTTGGGACGTTCGGGTCGGACGGACAAGGGTTACACTTTATCCCCCTGTAGCTACGGCGTCATAACATAAGTTCTAGCTATTAAGCAGGTGATACTCATACAACCAACACTGTCATTAACACACACACACACACACACACACACTTTTTTATACAAATATTCAATCTTAATTTTCAATTCGTTATTTTTTGCAGAATGTTATATGCATATATAAAAAAGAAGATGTGGTATGATTGCCAATGAGACAACTATCAACAAAAGACCAAAATGACACAGGCATTAACAACTATTGGTCACCGTACGGCCTTCAACAATGAGCAAAGCCTATACCGCATAGTCACCTATAAAAAAAACCCCGACAAGACAATGAAAAACAATTCAAACAAGAAAACTCAAAGCCTTATTTATGTAAAAATTGAGCAAAAATCAAATATGTAACACATGCATAAACAAACGACAACCATCGAATATACAGGCTCCTGACTAAGGACAGATACATACATAAATAATGTGGTGGGGTTAAACATGTTAGCGGAATCCCAACCTTCCCCTCACCTAGGACAATGGCATGTTCTTTACAAGGAGTATCAAATTTGACAAATCTATTGTACGTATACGTGATTGTAATATTTTAAAACCGCTTATTTGTCAAAGCTTACAAACTTGAATTGATCATCACTTTCTTATTACATGTCTTTTAACATTCTGTTTTGAACAAAATCATTTTTTACATGATACTTCGCATGTATTTCTATCAAATCTGACATTATTACAAAGCCAATTAAAAAGAATTCAGTTGAATTTGGAAATGAAAGTGTAACCAAATATATATGCAAGTCGTCAACTGGTCAAATGGTTAAATGCACATATCGTTGGTCAATTGAATAACATGTTCTATAATAGGTTGTTTTAAAACTTCTAGAAATATTAACGAAAAAAATTAAGAGTACAGGAAAATAAATGAAAACAGAACGACTGAATTGAATAAGAGGATGTTCGATGAACTGTATATTTTAGTTTTATATTTTTTAAATCTCTAAGATGCTTTATTTTATCTAGTTTCCTAATCAAAATAATTACAACGAGAAGATTAATACTTTACAGCTTCCTTTACAATCGATGCTGAATTGTTTAATGTTATAAAACAATTTTAGCGTTTTTGACTTACTTTATCTTTATATTCGGATACTTGCTGTTATCTTCTTTAAGTTTAATGGGAACATAAGAATGATCTAGAATGGAACCAAGAAATTGGGTTGCTAATTTCAACAACTGTAAGAAGAAAATAAGTATTGAATTGCTACAAACACAACCATACATATAAATGGACGATTCATAACAACTGCCATATGCCTGACTAGGTAGAGCACATTTTAAGATAAAATGGTGGTTTTACCTGCTTTTAACAAAAACCATAATAAGCGCCACAACTCGCTTCTGAAAAATTAAACAAAAATTAACACAAAATGTACTAAATGTAAGCTTAATAAACAGTGGACTAGAAATGTATATATTTTGCATTGTTGAGATTGTTTAAATTAATTTGTATGACGTTTAAGATTTGAATTTTTGTGATTTTCAAAATTGAGAGTCTGTTTTGAGTAAACGAATTAATATGTATAATTGTTTACAATGTAAGGTCATGCTTGAAATAAATTTCCATACAGACATCTAATTTGTATCCCCACAAAGATTCTAGCAGCAAATTATTACTGAACACTTATTATTCGCATACATTGTTTTGCTTCATTGATACAACGCCCACTCAAGTCAAATGTATGAAAGCTGCGTCAATAGGGGAACTATCTGAAATCTTTAATTTATGATTTTGTAACCAAAGAACGCAATAACATGGGATTTAAACTTAAACAATGACCACGGTAGAGTCATGCTATAATTATAGAATAATAATATCATATGTACCAAAAGAACTTTGTATTTTATCAATAAGTAAAACATTGCAAAAACAAATATTATTTCAGTTTTGTAAAATGTGATAATTATGTTTCACTGACATTGCTAATGTTTTAAAGTGAGTGTAAAATATTATTAAGTTATTAAGTTTCATCATTTAAAAGATATAAAGGCCTATAGAGATAGATATAGAGGCTTATAGAGAGAGATATAGAAACATGATGGTAAATTTTGTCTCGATTTTTTTAATGCATTTCTCAAGTTGTATTATTACTATCTGTTCAAGTCGGCATTATTGCACACTGTATTTACCTTATCATTATGTTGATTACATATTTTTGGAACAATTGATGTGTACACATACCTTACAGCACAGTGGATTTATCTTAAAATTATACACTCCATAAAAGTGAAAAATGACTAATAAAAAGTCATATTGATTATGTTTCATTGAGGTTGTTTCATTTTCATTAGAACTTATTTACATCAAATTCACAAAGCTTTTTATTTGAAAATATTCATTCTAAAATTATGTATCTAACGTAAAAAAAAATGGACATAGATCAGTTAGATAACATGAACAAATATCATAAAATAATCAGACGTCTGATGTTGTAGGTCTTACGAGCGTGTTGTTTCAATAAGACTCATCAGTGGAGCACAAATCAAAACCGTACTTATAAGTCTGCGATATATGAGTTATATTGTAAAGCCAAAACTGGTATAACGAAGGTTGACTATGCAATAAACGAAACGATATTTACGATGTATTGTTGAAAGTAAGGTTCATGTCAATACGATATTTATTATCATGTAGGGTAATAAAATATACAATGGGGTGCAGAAAATATGGTGATTATTTTAAATTACAGATTACATACTGTTAAAGTGATTATAAAATTATGTGATATATAAGAAGCGCTTTATTGATTTGTCTTTTTCTATTTAAATAACATTGTTAATATCATTTTCGGAAATTGTAGATATAGTTCTTCGAAATGGAAAAGAAAAATCAGGTCAGTATAAAACAAAGGTATAAAGCTATCAATTCTAATTTTTCATATTTTTTTTTATCTAAATAATGTAAAATTTCCTTATTTATTTACTTATTTACAAGCGTACATTTTAGATAAATATATTGAATAAAAGTTACGGTTCCTTATTTGTGCCTTGTGTTTAAAAATTCGTATGGCTCATTACTTTCATTTGTTTACAACTCTGACTTGTATTCTGGTCGTACTTTTGCAAATATTCAATTTCATGACTGTATCGTGTGTCTCCAACTGTTTACCATAGTACTATCACATGGTAAGGTTAGAAATTAAAGGTAATGGTTTTAGTGTTTTAATGTCTAATCTTACTGTTTTAATCTATTGACACAACTGCACGACTCGATTCTCAATTAACAGTGGTAAGATAATCGTTGCAAAGAATCCTGCTCAAACTTTTGTGAAAGACGGTTTTAACTTTGCATTGTTGCGAGAGTTTATGTTCTATATGGAAGACAATTGTAGTGACCTGTAATACAAGTATCGTTCCGTTGAGTTAAGTTATATGTCTTGTGTTTCTGTCTCTGACCTAAGTTTTCTGCATTTAGCATGTGAAGTGCATCATGAAATAAGACATGTGTGTTTTTTTGTCATGGAACATAATACGGAACATACCTTATCATTTCAAAAAAAATTCATTGTTATCTCCCGTTGACCATTTAACTTGTAAATTAAACAAAAATAATATATTTTGACGTACGTAATACACCTTAACTTGGTCGTTGTAAAATTGTGTTTGTCTCCCTTTTTCCATTAATTTCAAATCTATTTCAAATAGCGTATTCCACGAGCGAGAGTTTACACTTGTCTTATATCTGAACATACGTAACGAAAAAACAAACTTTGCTCGAAGGGGACACATGTATATTTTGAATGATATACAGTTACATGTGTAACAATGAATCCTATTTTCGTAAAAAAATAAGATTTTCTGTTCAACGGATTTGTGAATATGGCGTGCCAGAGAGTATACGGGAAAATGAGTTTTTGAACATATTTATTCTTAAAAGGATAAAAATGAACAAAGATTAAGGACCTTGTACAAGTTTAGTAATTTAGGTAAATATACATGTAGGTTGTAGTGTCTTTATGATATTAAGGCATATTAAAATACCTAGATTATTTGATCGTTTTGGGTGGTATTCATTTATGGACTATAAGTGATTATGGACTTTCCAAATTGATTTTCCTCTGAGTTCAGTATTTTTGTGATTTTACTTTTTTATTTGATTGCCATTAACATGAGTAAGGGTTTTTGTTAATATTTGTAAGAATACCAAACATATTTGTTTTGTCTTATTGATAACTCAGCTTTTATTCACTTTTCAATGAATGATCTGTGTTGTGTGTGCCACAATCTATCAAAAAAACTTTTACCTGGAAAATTCATTAAGGCAAGTTAAAAAAAAGCATATCGCAGTGTGATAAATTTGCCATGTTTAGAATCCCTTGAAGGATGCAGATTCATGAGTGTCAACAGGGGTGTTACAAACGGACGGACCGACAGCGCAATTGACGGTAGCACTGTGTTACTATGAACATTCGGGGCATTCCTGATAAAAGGTAATTACTCTGAAAAAAGAAAGCTGTCGCGGGAAAAGAAAAGGTCGGCGTTTCGACATAAAAAATACTAAGCGACATGTATGTTATCCAAGGCGAGATACGGTCTTATAATATCTCAACCAAGCGTGACTTGATGCTAAGATTATTGGACCCTTTGACGACAATCAGCGTATAAACTTAAAAAATTGACTGTCACAGGCAATTTGGTGTTGGCTTAGCTGTCAATCAAAACAATATATTACCATAACAGGTGAACCATGCCGAGTAGGGTTTTCGGAAATAGTAATCTGAATATTTTTCCCTGTTGCATTGCCTTAAATATTTGAGCCAAATTAGAGGCATGAGCGACAATCAAAGCTGAATGAAGCAGCATATTTGATTCGTTTAAAGTTTTTAATAAAATATGGACGAAAGATACTAGAGAGACTGTCAACATTATAGATTGAAAATAAACTGACGAATCTATGGTCTTAAACAAAAAGACAAATAATAGTACAGAAAACACAACATAGAAAACTACAGATTACGCAACACGGACCCAATCAAAATGGGGGTGATATCATGTGCTCCAGAAGGGCACGCAGATCCTGCCCCACATGTGGCACCCGTCGAGTTTCTTATGTTATTACAAAACCGGTAAAAAGTCTAATTCGGTAGGTCACATTCGTGAAAAGGGAAGGGTATTGTAGATAATTCAGACTACAACAAACTTGGATGTATAGTAAAATCGGGGTTCTAAAGTGGTAGATAAGTAACTGGGGTGGATCCAGAAATTTCAAAAAGAGCGTTCCAGATAATCATATAATCACGAGACAAACGTCCGTGCTGTAATGTATATAAGTTTAGTCTGTTTAAACTCACTCACCTCTCACCACTGACGAGTTAGTTTGAAAAAATGAAAAGGAATTGTCCTTTCTTAATTTATCTCAAGGACTGTAATTTGAAAAATTGTCTAAAAAGGTTTTAAAATATTGACAATTTTATCTTGTAAGAACGAAATAAAAACAAATCTTGCATGGACTTATTCTGCAACCAAAGGAATATCTTGTTCTTCATTAATATCATTTATAAATTCAGCCCTTCTCTTCGCAAGTTCAACACATAATTCAACAATACACGAGAGTTAACCTTTACACTTGTCCACCCGTCAACCTATGTAAAAGCTTAATACTAAAATTTATGCTAAAAGAGATGATTTTTATTTCCTATTATTAATTATCCATTTTCAGATGGTGACGTTCCCTTGTCACAATCTTACGGTATTTATATATCTCAACTTGAACGATTCGCTCGTGTATGCAACAATTTTGTAGCTTTTAAAGAGAAATTTATGTATTACTGAAAAAATATTACACCAGGGTTTTCGATATCCCAAACTAGTCAAAACATTTACTAAATTGTATCATCGGTATAAGGACATCATTCGTAAGTATAGATCAACATGCAGACTTCTTATACGTTCAGGTATTTCACATCCGTTTTTATGGAAATATTCCTTATAAAGAACAAAAATATCAGTATTCACCTCAGAAACTAACAAAACCTTTAAATAGACTTATCAAGAAGGGATATAATTACGATACTGTTGTCAGGTCATTAAAGATTGCTTATTTCGGCGTTAATATTGATTCACTTATACGGTCTTTGCATCGGAATTAAACACATTTATTCAAAAAAACAGTTGTTGGCATGACACAGGTTATGTACTTCTAATATATGTTATAATGGTATGATACTAAACCCCTAACGGGAAGGATTGTGCCTGATATTTATATGATGAAATCATAATCTTTCAATCAGTTTAACTGAAGTCTGGAGCTGGCATGTCAGTTAACTGCTAGCAGTCTGTTGTTATTTATGTATTATTGTCATTTTGATATTTGATCTTTTAATCATAATTTTGGATTATTCGTTTCATAGTTGTTATTATCTTACCTCCTATACATTTCTAAGAACATGATTGATTAAGAGCAACCGCGTTGAGACCGTTTACATTCTTTATTAGCTAAGGTTAGTAAAGTTCAATATTAGGTTAGTAATGAAATTGTGTCTCTTTAAACACGGCGATGTGGATTTATTTAAAGGTTTCAACAGACGATTAGGCGGATAAAGAACGATTGAAATTAATTCCATACAACACATTTAAAGCTAACAAGTTGTTTTTGTTGGCATTTTTTGTTTTAGATAGATCTATGGAAGTTGGTTCATAATACTAACAATATTGAGAACTTGATCACTTATTTTCTTTTCAACTTTGTTCTTGTTAGGCTTTACAACTATTTTGATCAGCTTCACTGATGAGTCTTGAGTAGACGAAACACTCGTTAGGTGTGTTAAATTATAATCCTAGTACCTTGGATTACTATTATAGGACACTAGTCTAAATATCACATGTTAAGATAGCCGGTAAGATCAATTCGTTAAATAGTGTGATAGTGACCTTATACGATATATATGGGTTCAGTAAATTCCATATAGGGATTGGAGCTTCGCTCTAACCCAGTACGGAATAACTGACCCTATTTATGTCGTGTCAGGTCCCTAGCCTACTATGTAACTAATAATATTGGTGTGAATGTTTAAAAAAAATTAACAGACTTGACAGCATTATATTATACAAAGGAAATACATGAGTTTTTATTCCTGTTTGTTTAAGTCACTAATGGTAACTTGTGAATAGATATATGCTCCCTTTTGCTACACCTGTTTTTCTGTGTCAGATGTATAAATCCAAAACCGCGTCCGGTCTGAATGTGGATGTTAAATTGGATGCTTCTCTTCACTTTAAGAAGCCTGACATTACAATATAATACGCACAACTCTTTAAACGGACTCAAACATTGATGAATAAAGTACCTACTGACTTCATTCTATTTTCCATTTTAGTTGGTTTCGAATTAAACATTTGAAACAAAATATACCTTTATTTCTGCGTTATACATTCATATCTGCGTTATACCTTCATTTCTGCGTTATACCTTCATTTCTGCGTTATACCTTCATTTCTGCGTTATACCTTCATTTCTGCGTTATACCTTCATTTCTGCGTTATATCTTAATTTCTGCGTTATACCTCCATTTCTGCGTTATACCTTCATTTCTGCGTTATACCTTCATTTCTGCGTTATACCTTCATTTTTGCGTTATACCTTCATTTCTGCGTTATACCTTCATTTCTGCGTTATACCTTCATTTCTGCGTTATACCTTCATTTCTGCGATATACCTTCATTACTGCGCTATACCTTCATTTCTACGTTTCCCCTTTTTAGCTCACCTGGCCTAAAAGTCCAAGTGAGCTTTTCTCATCACTTGGCGTCCGTCGTTCGTCGTCCGTCGTCTGTCGTCGTCCGTCGTCTGTCGTCGTCCGTCGTCTGTCGTCGTCCGTCGTCTGTCGTCGTGCGTCGTCCGTCGTCGTTTACTTTTACAAAAATCTTCTCCTCTGAAACTACTGGGCCAAACTTGGCCACAATCATCATTGATGTATCTAGTTTGAAATTTGTGTTGACCTGGCCAAACAACCAAGATGGCCGCCGTGGCTAAAAATAGAACATAGGGGTAACATGCAGTTTTTGGCTTATAACTCAAAGCGTTTAGAGCAAATCTGACATGGGTAAAATTGTTTATCAGGTCAAGATCTATCTGCCCTGAAATTTTCAGATGAATCAGACAACCCATTGTCGGGTTGCTGCCCCAGAATTGGTAATTTTGAGGAAATTTTACTGTTTTTGGTTATTATCTTGAATATTAATATAGATGGAGATAAACTGTTAACAGCAATAATGTTCAGCAAAGTAAGATTTACAAATAAGTCAAATGACCAAAATGGTCAGTTGACCCCTTTAGGAGTTATTGCCCTTTATAGTAAATTTTTAACCATTTTTCGTCAATCTCCATGATCTTTTACAAAAATCTTCTTCTCTGAAACTACTGGACCAAATTAACCAAACTTGGCCACAATCATCATTGATATATTTAGTTTAAAATTTGTGTTTTTTTACCTGGCCAACCAACCAAGATGCCGCCATGGCTAAAAATAGAACATAGGGGTAACATGCAGTTTTTGGCTTATAACTCAAAAACCAAAGCACTTACAGCAAATC
Organism: Mytilus galloprovincialis; assembly: GCF_965363235.1. Lineage (NCBI taxonomy): Eukaryota > Metazoa > Mollusca > Bivalvia > Mytilida > Mytilidae > Mytilus > Mytilus galloprovincialis. Next base: position 37,149,712 of record NC_134848.1, read on the forward strand.
TGACTAAGTAAAATTGTTAATCAGGTCAAGATCTATCTGCCCTGAAATTTTAAGATGAATGGGCCAACCCGTTATTGGGTTGCTACCCCTGAATTGGTAATTTTAAGGAAATTTTGCTGTTTTTGGATATTATCTTGAATATTATTATGGATAGAGATAAACTGTAAACAGCAAAAATGTTCAACAAGTAAGATTTACAACTAAGTTAACAGGACCAAAATGGTCAGTTGACCTCTTTAGGAGTTATTGCGCTTTATAGTCAATTTTTAACCATTTTTCGTAAGTCTTAGTTAACTTTTACAAAAATCTTCTCCTCTGAAACTACTGGGCCAAATTTTACCAAACATAGCCAGGATCATTATTAGGCTATCTAGTTTAAAAAATGTGTTTTGTGACCGGGCAAACCAACCAAAATGGCTGCTACGGATAAAAATAGAACATAGGGGTAAAATGCAGTTTTTGGCTTATAACTCAAAAACCAAAGCATTTAGAGCAAATCTGACAAGGGAGTAAAATTGTTTATCTGGTCAAGATCTTTCTGCCCTGAAATTTTTAGATGAATCGGACAACTCGTTGTTAGGTTGCTGCCCCTAAATTGGTAATTTTAAGGATATTTTGCTGTTTTGGGTTAATATCTTGAATATTATTATAGATAGAGATAAACTGTAAACAGCAATAATGAACAGCAATTTAAGACTCAAAAATAAGTCAAAATGACCAAAATAGTCAAATGACCCCCTAAGAAGTTGTTGTCCTTTATAATAAATTTTTAACAATTTTCATAAAATTTGTAAATTTTTACTAACATTTTCCACTGAAACTACACGGACAAGTTCATTATAGATAGAGATAATTGTAAGCAGCAAGAATGTTCAGTAAAGTAACATGTACAAACACATCACAATCACCTAAACACAATTTTGTCATGAACTAAAATTGAGAATGGAAATGGGGAATGTGTCAAAGAGACAACAACCCGACCAAATAAAAAAACCCAACAGCAGAAGGTCACCAACAGGTCTTCAATGTAGCGTGAACTGTCTGCTTCCTTTGTTTAATTGACATATACAAAGGTGAGCGACACAGGCTCTTTAGAGCCTCTATTTTCAGCGTTATTTCTGCGTTATACCTTCATTTCTGCGTTATACCTTTATTTCTTCAAATAGGTATAACGCAGTAAGAAGAAATAATTAAAAAGCATTTTTTTATGTACAATTCTCATATTTGATTTCCCTTGTCGGTTGCCGTTTATCTCCACAAAGTTTTGATAAGGATATATGCATGAAAAACACAATTAGCCCATGTCTTTATGGAATATTATAAGTTCTCCTGCGGTTTTAATATTTTCCATATTTTTTCAGAATTTTCCATAGAAAAAAGGGAAATGTGATTTAATTGGTAATAAGTCATTTTTGTCTTTTTTGTTGTTTTTATCTATATTATAAAAAATAAACAAAAAAACGGATATGGTATAATAGTAAATTATACATATTCCCATGAAAGAGTAATACAAATTTATAGATATAGATGTAATTTATTTTTGTCACTGAGTAGCAATATCTTTTTAAAAATCCACGATTCACTTTATGACAAACAAAGTTCCATACATCATCCACCAATTATATGTCATATCAAAAACTGGATCACAGCTATCAAATGTTCTGTTAGTGAAATCTGTAACAATTTTCTTATGTCAAAAAAATGTTATGACACATCAGCAGTTCTTTATGCAAAGACATTCAGATTAGATCAGGAAAATTCTAAAATCACTTTTTCACACAGACATAATCCAAACACTATCAAAAATCCAAGACTATTATGTCTGTCAAATTCCAACAAATGTATGTCACACATATGCATTGCACAATCATTTCAGCTTCTTAAGCTTTTCTTCCTTGTTTTTCACAAGATATCAAAAAACAAACTACAATTGTTGCAAAAATCTTTTCTATGCAATAGACTCAACCTGAAAATAAAAATAAATGCAACAATAATAAGATTGAATTTTCTTCATTATTGGAATATAAAGTATACATGTATGACTATCTCATACAAAATACTATTGATTGTTATTAATGTTGGATTCAAACGCATCATACTATGTTATTTAAAAATATACCCCAATTTGTATAATTTATATGTGTATAATTTATATGTGTATGTAAAATTATAAGTTTGTGTATTAACAATATGACATCAACTTATCTATTATTTAAGCTCAACCTATTGTCTCTATTGTATAATTCTGAAGACATGTGTAATATAGAAATGAATTATGTCTATTATGAGTGAAAAACTAAATATATGTTCCCTAAACTGTCAAGGCTTAGGACAAAAAGAAAAAAGAGAAAGATTAAACCTATGGTGCAAAAATCAAAAGTGTAATATTTTATTCATACAAGAATCACATTTTATTAAAAAAAACGAAAATGATATAAACAATGGGATAAAAGGCAAACTGTACCATAGTTTCGGAAATTCACAATCGAGAAGTGTATCAATTCTTATTAAAGAGAACATAAAACATAAAACTATTAATGAAATCAGAGATAATGATGGAAGAATAATACTCATTAATATAGAACTTGATGGTAATATTTTTACACTACTAAATGTGTATGCTCCTAACATTCGTCGAATTAGAAACTAATTTTTCAAAAAAGTAAACAATATCATTAATAATAACCGCTTAGGAATATTAATAATGGGCGGTGACATGAATGAAAGTTTAACTTCATATGATAGAAAAAGTATTAGCTCTAATAACCAAAATAAACCTGTCAACAGTTTAAAGCAACTAATAAAAAAATATAAGCTCATTGATATTTGGAGAGAATTAATTCAAAACACCAGCCAGTTTACATGGAGAAGAAAAAAACAATAAAAGTGTTGCAAGCAGAATTGAATTTTTTCTCATAAGCCCAGATATAAGACCTCACATAATATCTGCAGACATAAGACCTGCACTTATATCTCATACAGATCATCAAGCAATCTCTTTACAAATAAGACTTAAAGCTCAAAATAAAGGCAAAGGATTCTTTAAGATAAATAACAGTATACTGAATGATACAAAATACAAAGAAATAATAATTAAATTAATTGGTACCCATAAAGAAATAATACTCACCAAAAATAACGATCCTCGAATTAGTTGGGACATTCTTAAAACTGAAGTAAGGAGGCAATCATTACATACTGCAAACAAAAGGCTGCTGAAAGTAAAAATGAAATTAAACATTTAGAAAATAAGTTAAAAATCTTATACGAAAAATCAAGTAATTCTGAACATTCTAAAATAGAAATAAATAATATAGAAAACAATTTACAAAATTTATATATAAAAGAAACTAGAGGTGCACAAATCAGATCCAGAGTTAGATGGGCAGAAGAAGGGGAAAAAAACACAAAATATTTTTTGGGTCTTGAAAAATCTAGGCAAACTAAGAAAACTATATCTGCCCTCAAAAATGATCAAGGTAACATAGTTACAGATGCATCCGATATTCTTATTCTTGGGAAAAACTATTACCAAAATTTATATAAAAGTACTGAACAAGATCCTTCCGAAATAAAAAATTACATAAGTGAAACAAAGATAGATCACTCACTATCCAATACTGAGAGTGAACTATTGGGGGGCAACCTAACAGTAGAAGAATGTACAAATGCTATATTTAATATGAAACTAAATAAATCCCCTATCTAGATGGTTTAAGTGTAGAATTTTATCGTACCTTTTGGTCATACATTAAAGAATCCGCAGTAAAAGTATTAAATACATGTTATGAAAAAGAAGAAATGAAAACACTCCAAAAAATAGGTGTTATTTCCTTATTATATGAAAAAAATTATCCATTATCATTAGACAATTATCGACCCATCACTTTATTAAATGTAGATACTAAGCTTATGGCCTATGCCTTAGCGCAGAGATTAAAGCTAGTGTTGTCCAAAATTATTCATAGTGATCAGAATGGATACATTCAAAATCGGTACATAGGTTTTAATATTCGCCAGATTCAAGATATAATAGACTACTCAGAAAAATTTAATATAGAAGGAATCTTATTGTTCATAGACTTTTCCAAAGCCTTTGATTCATTAGAATGGCCTTTCATGTATGAATCCCTGTTAAAATTTGGAGTACCACATTCCTTCTTAAAATGGGTAAAAACTTTCTATAATGATACTAAAGGATGCCTATCTAATAACGGCTGGATCTCAGAAACCTATAGACTTCATCGTGGTATAAAACAAGGATGATCGTTAAGTTCTCTTATTTTTGTAATAGCAGTTGAAATCTTGGCCTGTAGAGTAAGACAAGATTCTAACATTAAAGGATTTCAAATTAAACTTGATGAAAAAACACATAGTCTAAAAATTTCCCAATTGGCTGATAATACAACCCTCTTTCTCAATTCTAAAAATGAAATTCACCAAGCATTGAACCTAATAGAAATATTTGGAACGCTTTCTGGTTTAAAACTGAATAAATCTAAAACAGAAGGTATATGACTGGGTAGACTTAAACATTGTAAAGAAAAAATTGAAAATATACACTGGAGCAAGGAACCAATTAAAAGTCTAGGTGTTTACTTTGGATTAAATAAAAGTGAATGTGACAAATTAAATATTGAAAAAAAAACAATGAAACAGTCAAAAAAAATAATACTTGATTGGGAAAAAAGAATTTTAACAATGATAGGTCGAATAACAGTTGTTAAGTCGCTTATTTTACCTAATCTTACTTTTTTAGCTTCGGTTGTTTCAATACCCGAAATGTACATAAAAGATTTTAAAAAACTCATATACAATTTTATATGGAATAATAAACAAGGAAAGGTAAAACGTTCAACACTTACCAAAGATTACACAAATGGAGGGCTTAAAATGACAGACATTGATTACTTCTTGAAAACATTACAAATTTCATGGGTCAAACGATTAACCACAAAAGAATTTGCTAATTGGAAAGTCATTCCAACATATTATTTCAATAAATTTGATAAAAACAACCTTATATTTCATATGATGCCTCACAACATTTACCTAATTTAAGTAATGAACTACCCTCATTTTACTTGAACATGTTAAAGAGCGGGTACGAAGCAAATAAAACACCAACAAGTAATACACCTATCATAAATTTTAGAAATATTAGGCAGCAAATGTTGTGGGGTAATAAAAGCATAAAATTTAAAGGAAAATGTTTAGTTTACCTAAATTGGATAAAAGATGGTATTATTTTCATTAATGATATAATTGATCAAAAAGGTCACATATCACAAAAAGTTATATTGGAGAAACTAACCTCAAAAACTAATGGGATCTCCGAAGTTTTAAAATTGAAAAATTGTATTCCAAAAGAATGGGTTTGTACATTAAAATCTTACAAATCTTTGAAAACTTCTAAAAAAACAAAATTAAAATTGGTCTTGACTGTTAACAAAAAATCAGAATTAATTGAAAATATGTCATCCAAAGATATATATAACCATTTAAATAACAAAAATGATGAGAGACCACTAGGATTTTCCAAATGGAAAATGATCTTCAATCTAGAATCAGTTACTCCAATAAATAATGTGCTTCAATTTACTTTTAACTATTTAATAAATAACAAATATAAAATGTTAAGATGGAAATTACTCCATTACATCCTCCCATGTAAACAATTATTACTACAATGGCACATACAAGAAACAAGTATGTGTGACTTGTGTAACTTGACTGAAGACTACGAACACTTTTTTCTCAAATGTCAATTCTTTCATGAATTTTGGAAGAAAATATATGTACTTGCAAGCAAAATCAAAATTGGGTCACATATTTTTAAGTTTAAAACTTTAGTACTGGGCTATAAAATACATGATCCTATGTATAATGATATAAATCTCTTCCTAACTGTTTTAATATATTCAATTCATAAAAGTACTCATATATCAAATTATAAACAAAAAGGTATAGACGCTTATGCAGTTTTCAGAAATGAATTTTTAAACACATACGAAATTAACAAATATATTAATGCTAAAAACAGCAATTTTTCAAATGATGTAAAGAGATACATATGATCATGAATAGCTAGATATAATATATTTTCATGTATAGAATTTGTGTAGCAAAAGTTGACAATATATCTGAACACGTGGTAATAAACCGAAACAGCATGCTTCGTGAAAATGTACAGAATTTTGTCTCAAAACACATTTATACACACTTTATCACTTAATCAAATGAATTTCCATTTACAATGACGAAACTTACCACATATAATTTTTAACTTAAGTTTAAGTTGTTCGTGAGTATCAATAAAACGTATCAATTAATCCGGACAATCGATCAACCAGCTCCAACGGTTTTCATCAATAAGGTTAAAGGTCAATGATCATACAGTTTTAATCTTTAGAAACAAACCGGACAAAACTGTACACTTTCCGTAATCATGAAACAATATAGTTTGGAAAATGTATGTAATAACCATGAACTGTAAAACTAACAAACTATCTATAAATATGAATTCACTGAATAATTTCCCTGGTTATCCAGTGACTAATTCACAGGGATACTCGGCCAACTGCTGTAGGTCGAGTAATTTGTAACAACAGCAAAGAAAAGTGCAATAAAGATATTCTTTTATAAAAACAAAAAAAAACAAAAAGACATCTATTCACCGCAGTTTCAATAATTTGCTTAAGATGTAAACAGTTTTAAACATATGCTAGGTCTTCAACATTGTGATAAAAAAAAAACATATCATATAGTTGGCTATAAAATTAAAGATATGGAATTTATTCAGATGAAAAAAATAACGGCCTTACTAACATCCAAAAATTTTCAGAAATAGAATATGACAGAAATAAACCAACAACAACCACTGACCCGATCCTGTAGGTGAGTGGTTGTTTCAGTAAAATTCATTCGTTAGAATCTATACAATATCTTATCTATTTCATCACTTGTCTTTTACATTTTTTCTGTCTTTTATATAGAGTTTCACATATATAAGTCAAGATGGGACTATATTGAGATACCATATTGCACGAATAGAAAAGGTGAAATCGGCAGCAAGTAAAATAATTGATGAGGTAAAAAACAAAACTTCACGCAAAGATATAAGCAAGAAAAATGAAACAAACGCAGAAGATATTGACGATAGTTCAACCGATGAGATAAACGAAAAGATTCATAAACATTTTGAAGTAGGTCCTATTTCTAGTTATAGGAAACGAACATTTTGTTGAGACAAAAGTGCAGTGGATCTTTTTGGATGCAACACTCAGGCCATTACAGACATCACATTGCAAAAAGAAGCAGAAACTAGATTACATGGTGATGCTTCAATGGAATTAACAAACTCTTACATCAACGATTCAACAGCGATAACAGACAAGAAAGGCAATGCATCACACAAAAATCAATCACATAAAATGGCAGGAGCACGAGGTCATATTGTGGGAATAGCTGGAATAAAAACTAATGTTTTTGGTTGTAAAATAGAACCAGAGGCAGAAACAAGATTATATGGTGATGCTAAAATGATAATAGCACATTCATCTACCAATACATCAACTTCGAAGACCGACAATAAAGGCAATACATTTGATAAAGATCGAGAAAAGAACACATCCAGAACACATGGTTATGCTGTAGGATAGGCTGAAATTAAGGCACATGTTCTTGGTAACAAAATAGAAGCGGAATCCGAAACAAGATTACATGGTGACGCTACAATGGACGTAACCCATACTTACATCAATAAATCAACTTCGAAGACCGACAATAAAGGCAATTCTTTGAATAAAGATCAAGTTAAGAACACATCCAGAGCACATGGTCATGCTGTAGGAAAGGCTGAAATTAAGGCAAATGTTCTTCGTTACAAAATAGAAGCTGAAGCCGAAACAAGAATTCATGGTGACGCTAAAATGGACGTAACCCATACTTACATCAATAGATCAACTTCGAAGACCGACAATAAAGGCAATTCTTTGAATAAAGATCAAGTTAAGAACACATCCAGAGCACTTGGCCATGCTGAAGGAAAAGCTGAAATTAAGGCAAATGTTCTTGGTTACAAAATAGAAGCGGAAGCCGAAACAAGATTACATGGTGACGCTAAAATGGACATTACCCATACTTACATCAATAAATCAACTTCGAAGACCGACAATAAAGGCAATTCTTTGAATAAAGATCAAGTTAAGAACACATCCAGAGCACATGGTCAGGCTGTAGGAAAGGCTGAAATTAAGGCAAATGTTCTTGGTTACAAAATAGAGGCGGAAGCTGAAACAAGATTACATGGTGACGCTAAAATGGACGTTACCCATACTTACACCAATAGATCAACATCGAAGACTGACAATTAAGGCAATTCTTTGAATAAAGATCAAGTTAAGAACACATCCAGAGCACATGGTCATGCTGAAGGAAAGGCTGAAATTAAGGCATATGTTCTTGGTTACAAAATAGAAGCGGAAGCCGAAACAAGATTACATGGTGACGCTACAATGGACGTAACCCATACTTACATCAATAAATCAACTTCGAAGACCGACAATAAAGGCAATTCTTTGAATAAAGATCAAGTTAAGAACACATCCAGAGCACATGGTCATGCTGTAGGAAAGGCTGAAATTAAGGCAAATGTTCTTGGTTACAAAATAGAAGCTGAAGCCGAAACAAGATTACATGGTGACGCTAAAATGGACGTAACCCATACTTACATCAAAAGATCAACTTCGAAGACCGACAATGAAGGCAATTCTTTGAATAAAGATCAAGTTAAGAACACATCCAGAGCACTTGGCCATGCTAAAGGAAAGGATGAAATTAAGGCAAATGTTCTTCGTTACAAAATAGAAGCGGAAGCCGAAACAAGATTACATGGTGACGCTAAAATGGACATTACCCATACTTACATCAATAAATCAACTTCGAAGACCGACAATAAAGGCAATTCTTTGAATAAAGATCAAGTTAAGAACACATCCAGAGCACATGGTCATGCTGTAGGAAAGGCTGAAATTAAGGCAAATGTTCTTGGTTACAAAATAGAGGCGGAAGCTGAAACAAGATTACATGGTGACGCTAAAATGGACGTTACCCATACTTACACCAATAGATCAACATCGAAGACCGACAATTAATGCAATTCTTTGAATAAAGATCAAGTTAAGAACACATCCAGAGCACATGGTCATGCTGAAGGAAAGGCTGAAATTAAGGCATATGTTCTTGGTTACAAAATAGAAGCGGAAGCCGAAACAAGATTACATGGTGACGCTCAAATGGACGTTACCCATACTTACATCAATAAATCAACTTCGAAGGCCGACAATAAAGGCAATTCTTTGAACAAAGATCAAGTTAAGAACACATCCAGAGCACATGGTCATGCTGAAGGAAAGGCTGAAATTAAGGCATATGTTCTTGGTTACAAAATAGAAGCGGAAGCCGAAACAAGATTACATGGTGACGCTCAAATGGACGTTACCCATACTTACATCAATAAATCAACTTCGAAGGCCGACAATAAAGGCAATTCTTTGAACAAAGATCAAGTTAAGAACACATCCAGAGCACATGGTCATGCTGAAGGAAAGGCTGAAATTAAGGCATATGTTCTTGGTTACAAAATAGAAGCGGAAGCCGAAACAAGATTACATGGTGACGCTCAAATGGACGTTACCCATACTTAAATCAATAAATCAACTTCGAAGACCGACAATAAAGGCAATTCTTTGAACAAAGATCAAGTTAAGAACACATCCAGAGCACATGGTCATGCTGTAGGAAAGTCTGAAATTAAAGCAAATGTTCTTGGTTACAAAAGAGAAGCAGAAGCAGAAACAAGATTATATGGTGACGCTAAAATGAACGTAACCCATACTTACATCCATAAATCAACTTCGAAAAACGACAATAAAGGCAATACTTGTAATAAAGATCAAGTTAAGAACACATCCAGAGCACATTGTCATGCTGAAGGAAAGGCTGAAATTAAGGCAAATGTTCTTCGTTACAAAATAGAAGCGGAAGCCGAAACAAGATTACATGGTGACGCTAAAATGGACGTTACCCATACTTACATCAATAAATCAACTTCGAAGACTGACAATAAAGGCAATACTCTTAATAAAGATCAAGTTAAGAACACATCCAGAGCACATGGTCATGCTGTAGGAAAGGCTGAAATAAAGGCAAATGTTCTTGGTTACAAAATAGAAGCAGAGGCAGAAACAAGGTTACAAGGTGACGCTAAAATGGAATATACAAATTTTTACATTTAAGAAACGAAAGATAACATTAGTGATAATGGCAATACGTTCCATAATGAAAAATCAAAGTACGCAGCTGGGATTAAAGGCTATGTTGAAGGAGATACTGGAATAACAGCAAATGTATTTGGTCATAAATTAGAAGTTGAAGCAAAGAGCAGTCTTCACGGGGAAGTCAAGGGAGAGTTTTCAAAATCCTTACGTAAGGAAAAAAAGAAAACAAGATGATGGAAATGGCAGCTGTTCTTATAAAGACCGAACACAATATAAATTCAAATCACAAGGGCATGTTCGAGGAAAAGCTGATGTTGACGTAAATGTTTTGGGTTACAAATTAAATGCAGATGTAGAACCTACAATACAGGGTAATGCAAAAGGAGAACTAACATATTTCATCAGGCGATGCACTACTAAAAGATGAAGTTTTTAAACTTTGGAATCGTCTAAAATGTGACAATACTAGTAATATATGTAAAAAGGTTCATACCTGGGCGATTAGAAGAAAATCGTCATGGGATTATAGAGTTTTACAGTTAGCTCGTAAATATAGTTTGATTATAAATGTAGAAGATGAAATTAATATGAGTAATGTATGGGACTCTATACAAACTTTTGAAAAAGAATATTGGCACCATGAAGTATGGAATGATAAAAATAATGACAATGGTAATAAATTAAGATTTTATAGATTGTTTAAAACTTGTATTGGTACGGAGCCTTATGTAAAGATAGTTAATAATAGATGCCACCGACGTATTTTGTCACTATTCAGAGCTGGTTCGTTACAACTTAAAGTTGAAACAGGTCGATATGCTAGACCACCAGAACCTCTACAAGACCGTTTATGTATTTTTTGTGATAGTAGCCAAATTGACGATGAAAAACACTTTCTTTTTAATTGTTGTTTTTACTCTGATATCAGACATGAATTATATGCCAAAGCCTGTCTTTTAAATGTTGATTTTGATAATTTATGTGACGTTGAAAAACTTCGTTATCTTATGTGTAATGAGAATATGGTTCCTCTTTTAACTAGTTCCCTTTATCATATGTTTTATCGACGAAAACGTGTCATCTAGAAATTATATATGTTTTGTTATTTTGTTATTTTTTTTTTAATTTACGAAATACATTTTAAATGTATCAAAGCTGTCCTTTTATGTATGTATTAGATGTTTGTTCTCATAAGTCGTTTTCGGCTGGCATCCTTTTACATAAATGTTGGGTTCTTATGACTTTATGTGTACATATATATATTGATATTGTAAGGGATGGTGACACTTTAATAAAATAAATCTTATCTTATCTTATCGTATCTTATCATATTCCAGCGGTCGGGAAACTATAAGTAAGGACGATGATAATGGCAATTTGGTTCATGAAGAAAGAAATCAGCACAAGGCCAAAATACAATTTGATGCTTCAGGAAAAGCAGGACCCAATGCTAACATATGTGGTAAAAATATAGGAGCAGAAGCCAATGCAAAATGTCATGCTAGTGCCAATGAAAATGTACGCAGCAATCATCATAGAGAATCAAAAAAAGTAGATGATTTGAATGGAAATACATGTCAGACGAATCTGACAAAGTATCATGCAAAAGCAGAAGGAAATACAGGAGCACATGTCCAAGGACAAGTAAAAATGCTTGACCATGAATTTTAAGGAAAAGCAGAAGTTAGTGCTCATGGTATGGTACAAGGAACCGTTAAGTATAATAACATGCACCAGGAATTGTCTGTTGAAAATACAAAAGTTGCTAAACATACATATCATGAATTTACAGCTGAATGTAAGGCAGAAGGAAAAGCAAAGTGCAATCTTGCAGCAAACTCTGGCAAACGTGTGTTCAACATGGTGGCAGAAATTGAAGGTAAAACAAAAGGCAAAGTTCAGTTCTGCGTCGGTAAAGCAAATTATGAAAAGACACCAAATAGTTTCAAAGGGAAGTTTAAACCTATTCAGCTAAAAGCATCTGGTGAAGCCAACATTGAAGGTTCTGTAAATATAAACGGCAAGAGTAAGACATTACAGGGAAAAGCAGAGGGAAAAGTTGACTGCTCCGTTCTTAAAGGCAAAGCAGATTTTAAAATAAAAAAATAGAATGGTGGGCTAAGTATTAGTGGCCTCACGTTTTCAGCTGGAAATCATCATGCAAAGGGAAAAGCACATTTTGATGTAAATGGAAAAAGAGTAGCTGAAATATCAGGGGAATCAAAAAAGACTGCATTATCTGCACAAGGTTGTCGATTAAATGTTCAAAACGCTGAAGACACAGATGCTGCTGACTTTTCTAATAAGACGGGACTCGCAAGCGTGAATGCAATAAATGCTGATGTTGTTGGTAAGAGGACTGGTAACTGTCAACATTTACGAAAGACAGTACAGCAGCTGAGCTTCAACTTGGAAATGTTTCAACAACTGGTATAGATGAAAGAAAATCGTCAAAAGGCGTCAGTTCAACCTTCAAAACCGGTGCACGTGCAAATATTTTGAATGCAGATGTAAAAGGTCTTGGTCCGGAGGGAATACACTGTAATGTAGATTCTGGTCCAAGTGTTAACATGTTTAATTTAAAAGCAGGAATTAATCGTCAAACAGGTTCAACACTTTCTTCAGATGGTGTTAGCTTTTTCAATGCTAATTTATCTCTAGGGTGTCCAAATTTTTCATTGAATTCTGGCATCGGTGCTTTTAATTTTGGTATTCCTTTTATGAGCGGTGGGGTTGGGGGTGGAGGAGGCGGTAGAGGTGGTGATGGGAAGGATGGTGACGGTAACGGTTGTGATGGTCATAAAGATGGTGATGGATGTGGTAGTGGTGGTGGTGGTGGTGGTGGTGGTGGTGGTGGTAGTAGAGATGGCGCTAGAGGTGGTGTTGTGAAGGATGGTGACAGTTGTGGAGGGAAAGGAGATGATTATGGAAGTGCCGGTGATGGTAGGGGTGATGATGTCGGTAAAGGTGGAGATGGTGGCGGTTGTGGTGTTGATGGTAGTGGTATTGATGGTGGCGGTAGACGTGGTGGTGGTGGTAATGGTGGTGGTGGTGGTGGTGGTGGTAAAGTCGTTGGTATGACAGATGGAAACTGTGACGGTTTTGAAGGGAATGGAGATTGTGAAGGTGGTGGTGGTGGTGGGGTTGGTTATGATGGTGATGAAGCTGTTAGGGGTGATAATGGTGGCGGTGACAGTGGTGGCGATGGTGTTTGTAGTGGAAGTGTTTATGTTGATAGTGGTGGTAAAGATGGCGGAAGTTATATTAGTGTTGTTAGTGATAATTGTTTGGAAGGTTGTGATGGTAATGATGGTGGTGCGGGTGAAGGTGATGGTAGCTATATTGGTAGTGGCAGTACATATGTTGGACGTTATACAGGTGGTGGTGAATATTGTGCTGAAGGTTGGGAAGGTTTAGTTGATGGTGAAGATGGTAATATTGGTGTTGATGGTTGTGAAACTGAAGAAAGTGGGGATATTGAGGTCGCGGGCGGTGCTGAATTGGGTAGTTATGACAACTATGATGGTAACAGAGGTGATGGCAGTGGTAGTGGTCAATATGTTGATGGCAGCAACAGACATTTTGGAACGGTTGTCAGAGATCGTGATTATTTGGGGGAAAGTGGCGATGATTATTTTAATGACTCTAATGAAATTGGTAGGTGTCATATGGGTGGTGATGGTGATAATTGGGATGAAGGTATAGATGGTTTTGTAAATGGTCAAAGTGGGTTGGTAGGCGGCTACATTGATGTTGATGGTTTTGAAACTGATGAAAGTAGATGTACTGAAGACGGTGGTAAAGCTGTTTGGGGCAGTTATGATCAGTGTGATAGTAATGGAGATGGTGATTATAGCAATTTAAGTTTTGGTTGTCAAAGGGGTAGGTTATCTTATGATATTGATGATGATTATCGTAATAGTTACGATGTTACTGGTAGAATTAATGTTAGTGACAGCAGTAGATATAGAGATGACAATGATACTATCAATGGTAGCCTTCAGTCTGGCAGTTTTGATTTCTTGAATAGTAATGGTGATTCAAATGTTGGGAATTTAGTCTCTGATAGCTTCGGTAGTAGTTCATGTGGTGGAATTGATGAGGGTGGCATAAGTGTTTGCAGCTATGGTGACCGTGGTTTCAGAACTGGTATCGAAATGAATAATGCTGATATTGGCAATGTTTTAAGAAGAAACTGTACCGATCAGAACGCGCGTTTCACATGTCCAAATAGTGATGTTGATATCGAAGAAGACAGAAACGGAGAAAGAAATAGTATTGGAGTTGATAGTCTGTATTGTGGAGTAAATAGTAACGATTTTGTTCAAAATGTCGAAACCGGGATAAATACTGAGTTCACTAAAGATACTTTACCATTTGATAAAGAAGATTCTGCTTCTTACAACATGTATATGGCAGGTTTAGTAGAACAAAGTTTAAATCAATTCAAAACGTCTAAACCCGGAAGGTCAAAGCCTTCAAGCACCAACGAAGTCAACCATGAGAATGTGAGGAAATTTTGGAGCGATCCTGATAAAGTTAAATCTTATCTTTTTGAAAAATATTTGCCTTTCGGAAGTGATCTTGATTCTACTTCATGTTCAAATGAATCAAGTACCTCAAGGAACCGCAAGACAGTTAAGAAGACTAAACCTGCACCAAAACCTTTCGGTGAAAAGAAGAACATTCATACAATCTTTACCGTTAATGGTAGTGATTCAAAGGACATAAAATACATAGGCAAAAACGTTGCCTGTTTTGCTGATAAAGATTAATGAGAAAAATTAAAACATTGTCTTGTCGGACACACTTTATAACAGTATACATATTTTGTTAATGTTTTTGGATTATTTGGATGATCGACGTATTTCATGTCTAGAAGATTACCACTCCAAACCATTAACTGACATAACACACTTCATGGAGTTTAGCATTCACTCGTGTTGCAGCCTTCATATTCTACACCTAAGGCGATTACCAAGAAAATGTCAAGGCCAAAACATATTCTATGTTTTCAGAATGGTTTATACGAAAGTTGGAATTGCGAACTTCTTAGATGTGTATTTCCGCAATGTATATAAATCAAGCTAGTATACCTACAACAATAATGTAACTATTTTTTTTTCTGATACATTTTTCTTGTTTTATTAATTGTTTCTAACAGACCGTCTTTGTTAGATATTTTCTTGAAGAATTATGTTTAATCTATTTTGCAACTGTCGAAAATGGTGGAAAGAATCATTCCAGATTTTAATTTGATTTTAATATATTAACCCCCATTTTGATATACAACTTGTCAATTATTTTGGAAAATCTACAGACAAGTACATCTATTTAATACTGAAGTATGTGAAACTTCATATAAATCGATTTTTTGGTGCTGTATTACATTGCATCTAATACATAATTGTAAAAATACAACCTATTTGTTTTGGAATTGAAATACACTACTAATAGCAGTTTAAATAATATAATAGCTCATTAATTCTTCACAAAATTATTAGATAACGTTTCGATACAAATATTACTGCATTAGATATCGACAATTAATGTATTTGTTTAAGACAACAGCTCCGGAAAAGAAACAAATGTATACATGACCCTGTTGGCGGTATAACAAAATGTGTATTTAGTGATATAAAAGAAATATTCAAATACATGTATGTGTTGGTCAAATTTAAAACGTTGAACATTATCGAATAAAACATTTAAGTTTCCAGTTTCCAGTCTAGTATAAATGATTACATAAAGGGCATACGATACAGTTTGATCCTGTATTTACAAGTTCGTGAAAATTTGCATAAAGGCTATTTTTTACCTGATTAAATCAAATATGTAATAAAAAAATATACCTTCATGTGCTACTTTTTGAGTAAAATGAAGTCGAAATTTTGTAAATGTGCTCAAAATTCAGATTTGTGGCCGTTATTTCTTTTTCGAAAGAAAGACATAACTTTTTTGTTATAAAAGATAAACACAAATTGTCTTTTTTTAAATAATCTGCAAGTTCTGTATTTTATAAGTATCATTTTTTATTCAGAAATAGCTCATATTTATCAAATATTTATGAATTGAGGAAAATACGTCATTTTATGCTGCATGTTTTATCAAAATTAAAAAAAATCTCTATTTACAGTTTTATAAAATTTGTGTCACACAATCTACCTGCAAATTGACACATATTGCTGTTTTGAAAAAAAAGAGGTCCATGAACTCGTTTTCAAATTAAATCAGTTTGAATGATATAAATCAGTCGATAAATGCATCTTGTCCCGATATGTCACAGTTTGACGTCGCGAAAATAACATTTTACGTTAGCAACGTCATTACCTCCAATGTAACTGTATCGTATGCCCTTAATAAACATAAGCACCATGCGAACATTTATTTAGACTATTTTGAATAATTCTTAAAACTGATATTCTTTTTGCAGTTTAGTATAAATGAATTAAATGTACATCACGTACACCATTCTAAAATAAAATAAAACTATTTTAAACAATTCTGATATTATCAAACAGTTTAAAAGACATCAATATATATTGTATTATATATACATGTTTACCAATTGAACATTAAGTCAATTCAAAATCTGTTTTAAAAAATATGACATTGAGTTTTATTTTTACCATTTATTATACTTTAATTATACTAATAATATACTCAATTTGAAAAACATTATATTTTTGTTCATTCTTTTTCTATTATCTAAATAAATATATTGTACTTAAGTATCAGTTTTGTTTTCAGTATTGTCAGTTTCCACTCAGTTTAACAGTTAAATAAACGTAAAGATTTAAGGACTATTATAGACAACTGGTTAGGAAGTGATTGTGATCAAACATTCTTTAATTGCCTGTTCCAAGTCAGGAGCCTACAGTTAAATGTTTGTCGTTGGTGTATGTCTGTCGTATTTGTGGTTTTACTTTAGTAAATTGTGTTGTTATAAATTAGACCGGTAGTTTTGTCAATTAATCTTTTTGAAATTTTTCAATACGGTATGTGGTTTTCTCATTGTTGAAGGCCGTGTAGTTGTTATAAAAGCTTACAACCACTTTCTACAAGCATTGGCGAATAGTTGTCTCATTGGCAATAATGTCACATATCAATTTATTTTATAAATGTGGTCATTTAGTTACACCAGAGTTAACGTACAAGGGGAGGTAATCCATTTTGCACCTACTAAATACTCAGTATATGTCTTCGACACTATGTTACACCCTAAACTGTTTAACTGCAGTTATCTACAGATTGTTTAGACTCTTGTCGATCTTTGGTATATTAAAAAAGGGATGTCAAAGGATCTGGTATTTTAATACTCGGATACTTGGTCACACTACTCGAGTACTCGCGAGTACTCGGATGAATCTTAAACGTCTGTTGAAAAGTTTAGATTTTTGGTTGGATGCAGTTTTTTTTTATTATTACCATTCATAAATATATTGACGAAAGACAAATGTACTACAAACATATTTTTTTTTTAATCAGCTTGTTTTATTACAAAACAAAACGTAAACATGATAATCAATCAAATTCATATGAAACTGGGGGGGAAATATGAAGTTTTGTTCAACGTCAGGTGAACAATGTTCAACCTATCAAATGTTGCATAAGCTATCAATATTTACATGCAGTGGAATAATGATATGTTATTCAACCTTATATATGTTTTAAATGCCATTATATTTGAAACAGCAGACTAATGGCAGTTCATTAAAAATTAACATAGATATTTACGTTACATATCTGTTACAGCGCTGCTCTTTTAATCAGTTTAGTTTTAATTTTGATTCCAAAATGTTCAGTATGCTAAGGTCTTTTGTAACTTTTGTTCTGATGCAGCATTTCTGGTACGTAGATGGTAAGTGTTGTCATATTTGTAATTTGTTTATTTATCATAGCATGTATGTGTACATTGCTTTTAATATATTTGAAAACAGAAGTTAATTTATAGAGCTGAAAGATACCAGAGGGACATTTAAAATTAAAAATCGAGTGAAGATGCTTAAATCTAAATTCTGCAAAGTTTTCGTGCACATTGTGCCAAGTCAATTATCAAATCAAAGTAAACTATAGTTATAGCTGTTCATATACTTCTATCTTAGAATAAATAAACAGAAATAAAACCGCAACGTTTCCGTGTACATGTGCCAAGTTAGTTACGTCGTGAAGGGTTGAAACTAGTTATAGCTGTTTCTATTCTTTTATTTGTTTGAGTAACAACGGATAATGTGGTCGTTCGATGATAGTCTCTTGATATTTCAAAAGTCGAAAAGTGTATTGCGATTTCGAACTGCTGCGTTTTACTTAGCGTTGATATTCTAATTTCCTAAAAATAAAAACTTAAGGAGTATCTCTTCCTTTAAATTCTTTAATATTTTGTTTTTTTTACTTAAAAGA
Source organism: Mytilus galloprovincialis (assembly GCF_965363235.1). Lineage (NCBI taxonomy): Eukaryota > Metazoa > Mollusca > Bivalvia > Mytilida > Mytilidae > Mytilus > Mytilus galloprovincialis. The sequence goes on from NC_134848.1 coordinate 37,168,392, forward strand.
ATTTTATTTTCACCAATTTGTAATTTCTTGTTAAGAGTATTTTTTTTATATTCGAGTCGATTCAGAGCAAAGACTGTCCCATTGTTGAACAACTTATCTTAATAAATAACGTCGAAATCCTGATACCCTTTTTGTCTATTAATATCCATTCCGTCGTGTGGCATATATAAATGGTGTATCCGTCCGTTTGTTCTCTCTTGCATTTGTCCGTTTGTCATCCTGACAAAATGTTGTATCCGCTACTACTCATTACCGCTTAACTGAATTTGTTAAACTCTTGCTCCTCTCAATCGTGTCTCCATTTGAATTATTTATGGGGTTTTACTTTGGAACGAAACAGACTTTGTCATTTCCGCATATAACCGACCACATATCTATATAGTTCTCCTCATATACTCCCAATTAGAATTGCTTGAAATTTCTCAGAATCTCCATCGTACAATAAAAGAGTATAACAAAAACACCAAACACCAAGACAAGTTAAAAAAAGGGAACTCCATAAAAGCTACCAAAATCAAACACTATTATTCAACAGAACAAGTGAAAAACAATTGCCATATTGTACAGGTATTTTCCTTAGAAAATTGTGGGTTAAACCTGGTTTTATAGCTAGCTAAACCTCACACTTGTATGATAATTGTTTATAATTCCGTTGTACTGACAGAATTGAGCGTTAATGCCATTGTGCTTCTTTCGAATTTTTGGATCCAATTGTTTGGGTTTCCCTTTTAACAGATCATCATATATGCCAATGTGTTATTTCAGTGGTCTCGTAGTAATCTTCCTTGCCTCCAGTGTGAGAGGTCGTGGGTTCAAACCTCATCGGATCAAATAAAAAAATATAGATTGATATCTGCAGCTTCTCCGCTAGGCCAGCGTCAGTAATGTGTAAGAGAAAAGAAAAAACACAAAAAAACGAACTCCGAGGAAAAATCAAAAAGGAAAATCAAAAATCAAAAGGCAAAATCAAAAGTCCAAACACATCAAACGAATGGATAACAACTGTCATATTCCTGACTTGGTACAGGCATTTTCTAATGTAGAAAATGGTGGATTGAACCTGGTTTTATAGCTAGCTAAACCTCTCACTTGTATGACAGTCGCATCGAATTCCATTACATTGTCAACGATGTATGAACAAAACAAACATACTCAAAGTGTAAAAATGTCAAAAATAGGGGTACAGCAGTCAATATTGTGTTATCATCTTAATATCACTATAAAACAACAAATGTAACGAAGAATCACAAAAAGGCATACATCAAATTTAACATACTCATTTTGCTTTTCATGTACCACTTAATTTATGAATATAAAGTCTACCCGTAAAGGAAAGAAGGTTTTCATTGCTGGTGTAAAAATGCGCGTTTGAAATTCGTACAGGTAGACATAAAAATAATTTTGTAGTTAAAAGTATGAACAAAACAAACATACTTGCATCACTATTAAAACAACAAATGTAACGAAGAAGCACAAAAAGGCATACATCAAATTTAATATACTCATTTTGCTTTTCTTATACCACTTAATTTATCTATATAAAGTCTACCCGTAAAGGATAGGAGGTTTTCATTGCTGGTGTAAAATTGCGCGTTTGAAATTCGCACAGGTAGATATAAAAATAATTTTGTCGTTTTTAAGAGCAGAGACTGGTGGTCGTTTTGTCTCACTTGTTTAAAAGTCTGATCAATTTGGCCTTTTTAACTTTTTTGGATTCGAGCGTCACTGATGAGTCTTTTGTAGACGAAACGCGTCTGGCGTATATACTAAATTTAGTCCTGGTATCTATGATGAGTTTATTTATTAGGACCGATCGACATTGACTAAACAAGTTTTTTTCTTTCTACCGCTTGCTGTATGTGGAGTGTAAAATTCTGGTTAATATGAGCTGGATGATGACGACCAAGTATCGGGATTATCTACAAATTAAATGGCTGTAGAAACATGTCAAGCGTGTATGCCAATGTAAATGAATGATCTTTTGGTGTAAGAAGATAACTTTGCAAAACTCGTCATTTTGCATGTATTCATTTTACTCTATTAACATGTAACACAAAATCGCGAAATAAAGTTCCCTACGCAAAACACTAAATCTTATAATAAAAATATACATTTATAATAAATGAAGCCTCAGAAACAAATAAGCGAAAATTTGAAATCGCCACAATTTCAATAGGTTTCTTATATTCCTATGTAAATATAAAAAAGAAACAGTGGGTAATTGTCAATGAGACAACCCAACTAGACACCAAATGACACAGAAATTAACAACTATAGGTTACCGTACGACCTTCAAAACTGAGCTAAGCTTATATTGCATAGTCAGCTATAAGAGGCCCCGAAATGACAAATGTAAAAAAATTCAAACGAAAAAACTAACGGCCTAATTCATGCACAACATGATGAACGAAAAAAACAAATATTTAACACAGCAACAAACCACAACCACTGAATTACAGGCTCCTGACTTGGAACTAAGTATGACTACGGCGTCTTCTACAATATGAAAAGTATTTGAATGTCCATATAGAAATAAAAGCAAAAGTTAGAAATTTTAAAACACATTTATTTATCAAATTAATGATTTTATAAAAATCGACAAGAATAGTAAATAAGTAATACCAATCTTTTGAATTAAATTTTTCAAATATGACGACAAATTCCCAAGGTGTGTAAACACAGTTTTCTATCTGAAGAATCATTTCATTGCAAGAGGAACAAAATGAGAAGTTTATTTAAATTTGTAGATATTTAAAACTGTTTTGTTAAGTGCGTGATTAAAATTTCAGGACTTTTAATTACAAACTGCATCACTCTATGATAAAATCAATAGACGACGCATATTTCATTTGAATTTTCGCTATATTGTATAGTATACCAACTAGAAAATTGTTATGATATCGAGTGACTAGTTTTATCTGCATGTTAATTAAAAAATTCATAAATTGCCGATAAGTGACGTTTGAACAAACCCACAAAATTTAAAATATAAACAATGGAACAATGAGATATCGAGTAATGATAAAAGCAAACCATACAGATACGTTATTCTGATATGGTAAAATAACTATGTGTCTGACATTTCATTTAGGTGGTACCTAACACTACAGGGAGATAACTCTGTAATATCAGCTAAACGTTTTAACTACGTTGCATTGTAAAAGCAATGTAAATGCTTCTCAATGATCAAAATTAGTGTTTGTCAAACTGCTATATAACCAGTTTAATTTTTCTGATAAAACGCTGGGTTCAAATGTTTTGATTTTTTCATATTTTTGTAAAAGGGTCAAAGTAAATACTTTGTCAAAATGTTATGAACATTAAACGAGCCAAATTAATTTTAGGGAAAGTGTTCATAGGAGATTTAAACTAACTTTGAAGATTTATTTGGTGGATGCCTTGTTATCATTATCTTGTCGGTCTCTTTCTTGTGGAGTAAGTATAGCCCAGTCTTTATTTTTTATATGTAGATTATGTGGATTTGTGTTGTTTTCCTTTCGTTCTTTGACATGGATCTGTCGGCCTTTCTCTGACTTAAGAGTTTCGATTTTCTCTCTGGTATCTTTACCTCATTTGTAAGTATTCGGGTGATTTTTTGGATTCGCGAATTAAATTGATCGCGAAAATAATTACCATCAATTAAAAAAGAATTGCATTCAAGTGACAAACACAGTTTAAATATAAAATGTTTAAAGACTGATCATTTGCTGTAAATATTGTGCATGCAATAAATAGATCTTGTTAAAGATAAGCCCTAATCAAATGAAATGCTATTAATTTTTTCAGCATGCCAAGGACAATTTCAATGTGGTGATTATTGTATTGACCAAAGCATGGTCTGTGATTGTGTATGTGATTGTCCTGATGGCTTAGATGAGTCACTGTGTTGTAAGTACTTTTTTCTTTCACAACAAAAAATATATTTTTTTCTGATTTTTTTCGTTAAGAACGGAAATTGCGGCTACCTCAACATACGATAATATTTAGATATGTAATTACAACAGATATCATATACTACAATGGCGTTCCAAAATAAAAGTTTGCAAGTGAAAGGAAACAATGCAAACAAGTAAATCTGAAAAAAGGGCATACAATAAAACAAACATTTACATGGACTTCGTAAAAAAAGACGATGAAAGGCAGACAACACCATGACAAATAAAAATTTGATGAAAAGAAAAACAACAGTAAGCAAATCATAAACAAGAATGTGTCCATAGTACACGTATGCCTCACTTGCACAATTATTTTCGATGTTCAGTGGACCGTGAAATTTGGGTCAAAACTTTAATTTGGCATTAAAATTAGACAGATCATATCATGGGGAACATGTGAACTAAGTTTAAAGTTGTTTTGACTTCACCTTCATCAAAAACTTTCTTGACCAAAAACGTTTATCTGAGGCTGGACAGCGGGACGAACATCATGCTTCTAGGTGGGGTATAAAAACTTAAATTTTTCAGTAATACGAAACCCAAGAATAATGATGAGGGGCAGTTTCTATATAATTATACCCAAAAAAGCTTTCTAATCCGCAAAATTTGACATCATAGATAACTTTCGAGTTCGTTGCATTTCGGTCAACAATTTTGTTTTAGTGAACACCATTCGTGTGTTTAGGGGCATCGTCACTTCCTTTTCGTATGGAGCGGTTGGTTGAAAAAAATATCATGCTGAATTGCATGATTTGTTTTGGCAAATTAAATTCTTATAATTGATAATCTGCACTGCTGTCATTAGGGAATTGGAATAAAGTGCCTACGTGACAAACATTATTTCTAGTTCATCAAGCTCCCAATTCATTAAAAAAGAAAAGTAAGAAATAAAAATTAAAAATTTAAAATTAAAATAAGACCATGTGAATTTGTTATCGCAATAAAAGCAGTGACAAAACATGGTGTCATATGAATAACCAAGTACACGCTCAACATAATTCTGTCACATAGTTCCTTCACATTTGAAAAATATCTCACTAAAGCCATGCTTGTGATGTTAGTGGTGCTATAATGTAATGATAGTTTAGTTTTACGAATACAAATATGTTAATGCCACATTGAAACTAATAATGTATTGTTGACGGAAACAGTGGACAATGAAAATGTGTGTATTAAGAATCGCATATATGTTTTTCTTCTTCGGCACAATAAAATATAAAAGTTCCAGTGATAATTATTTTAGATCGATGTTTGACAAGTGAAGTACTATAAATATGTGCATATTACAGGGATACTAGCTTTATCGTATATTCAATTCTTTAAAATCCTTTAAACATCTGATATACATACTACAAATAAGTCCTATCAAATATCCACATACCGAGTTCTGTACCAACGCGCATTCGATATCAGCTCTTCTAAACTTTATCATCGGTATAAAGACATCATTCGTAAATATAGCTCAACATGCAGACTTTTTATACGTTCAGGTATTTCACATCCAATTTTTTATGGAAATATTCTTTATAAAGCACAAAGGTGTCAGTATTCACCTCATAAACTTACAAAACCTTTGAATAGACTTATTAAGAAGGGATATAATTACGATACTGTTGTCAAGTCATTAAAGATTGCATATTTTGGCGTTAATATTGAGTCACTGATAAGGTCTTTGCGTCGGAACTAAACACATTTATTCTAAAAACAGTTGTTGGCATGACACGGGTTATGTTCTTCTCATATATGTTATGATGGTATGATACTAAACCCCTTACGGGAAGGATTGTGCCTGATGTTCATATGATGAAATCATAATCTTTCAGTCAGTTTAATTGAAGTCTGGAGCTGGCATGTCAGTTAACTGCTAGTAGTCTGTTGTTATTTATGTATTATTGTCATTTTGTTTATTTTCTTTGGTTACATCTTCTGACATCAGACTCGGACTTCTCTTGAACTGAATTTTAATGTGCGTATTGTTATGCTTTTACTTTTCTACACTGGTTAGAGGTATAGGGGGAGGGTTGAGATCTCACAAACATGTTTAACCCCGCCGCATTTTTGCGCCTGTCCCAAGTCAGGAGCCTCTGGCCTTTGTTAGTCTTGTATTATTTAAATATTAGTTTCTTGTGTACAATTTGGAAATTAGTATGGCGTTCATTATCACTGAACTAGTATATATTTGTTTAGGGGCCAGCTGAAGGACGCCTCCGGGTGCGGGAATTTCTCGCTACATTGAAGACCTGTTGGTGACCTTCTGCTGTTGTGTTTTTTTTTATTTTGGTCGGGTTGTTGTCTCTTTGACACATTCCCCATTTCCATTCTCAATTTTATTTGACCCTCTGGGTGATATTGATCTATTAGATTTATACAGCATGTAGTACTATATTATCGTCTCACATACCAGGGTTGTAATTTGAGAACGCCAAACGCGAGTGTCCGAATAGTAGCGTTCGAATATCAGATCATTTAATATGGACATAAGATCATTAGAAACGAAAGGCATATGCATTTGGAATATAACGAAATTTTAAATAAAATATGAAATAATATCACAAGTTTAAGTTGTTAAGGGAACTTTCAAACATAATGTATCTTTTGAATCTTGGCTACCAGTCGCATCTATGATTACATTTTTAGAATCGAAGTTCTGATTTCAAAATACCAGCCAAAAAGCATACTAGTATTTAGAAAAAAAGACAGATTGGTTTCAAAATGGAAACAATCTAAAAGAACGATACATATGATAAATATGGCTTGTGTTTATTTTATATAAAATTGAACATAATCGTAAAGAGGTTTTTCGGTATTAATATGAATAAGACTTTTTTTCAATTTCAGATCCTAAAAGTAGGACAATGTGTGAGTCTACCGACTTATACCAACTTGTATGCCCTCATGTTTTGGGAAAGATGGTATCTTTGGATAAAGGTCAGTCATTACTGGCTAGATTTCAAGATTCAACGCTTTTAGTTGTAGAACTAGGCTATAATTGTTCCTATACAACAGATCTGAAAAAGATTGTTGGGGATGTCTACTTTCAGGCCTCACAGTTAAAAGAGGAACTCGAATACTGTACAGACGTGACTTTCCGGAAACTGTTTTGTGACTCGTTAGTAACATACAATATCACTTATACAGACGATTTTGAAGTTCCATATTTCAAAGGTTTGGATATTTTTTTTACAGATGAAATTGAGCAGTGTACGATGAAGTTCCAAAATTTTTTATGCCTGAAAAAATATCGTCTAAATCAAGATAATATGATATTTTTCCTTCTGAACATGACATCTTGCTGGGAGCATTTGTCTTTTACAAATCAACAAGTATTTATCATATCTCTACATGATAATCACATTGACAACCCTGTTTTATTTGAAGGAAGAATGTTATCGGGAATGAGTCAAGGTTACCATCGGCATCAGCTAATTCTGTTAGCAGACGATTCGTGTATAAAACCATTTTATCAGTATGTTCAATTACAAGGTTACCAGAAAAATGAAACAGAATATCTCCTAAGTATAGGCAATATCATGGAATTTAAATCAGAATTCGACTGTCTTAAAATTTATTACCAATGTATAGGGGACTCATATGAAATTATAAGTCTATCGATCCTAGAATCCCCAATGTCCTATGCAGAAATGGTATTAGTCGTAGTTGTAACTATTTTTAATATTTTTGTACTATCGATATTTCTACGAAAGGAAAATAGATCACCAGTGGTCATTCTCCTTTCTGCTTTGGCAATATCAGATACTTTATCAGCATTAATTTGGTGTGGTCCAGAATTTATATCTTATTCATTTTACTATCATCAAATGGGTTTTACAAATGGCAAACTAATACGTCTTTTATTGGATTATCCGTTCTGTGTTTGGTATAGCATTGTCAATATTATTTCTGATGGTTTTCATTTATTGTCCATTTTAATCACAATAATCTCTTGTCTACAGAAAACAGCAGTTCTGATGTTTCCATTATGGAGCAGGGAATACCTAACCAATAGGGTCATCCTAATATGCATAATTTTGTCAGTCATGCTAGCTACAGCCTTGACCATACTTTTAATTATGTTGCCGCTTCACTGGATGAGAGAGATTGACGGTCATTGTTGTCTAGATTTAGAATTAAAAAACAACTCAAAAAGCACATACAGATATTCAGTTCTAGTGGTTAACAACTTGATACTTTTATGTGTGTTCTTAGTTTTGATCTGTACAATGTACATCATATGTAAATTAACCATCATAAGAAAAAACTTACCTTGGAAAGATCATCCAACTGTTACACGTAGAAATCGAATATCTGCATTGACTATTGCTTTCATATGCATTGTTTTCATTTTGTCGGAAATACTAAACAGTGCAGTTTGTATATTGTATTTCCTTTCTTCAAACGAGACATTACGCGGAAAGCTGATACCATACAGACATCTTAGTCTATCGATAGGCTTTGCAATGAACTTTATAGTATATCTAGTGATGGGTCAGCAGTTTCGACAAAAAATTTCTGCAGGTGCCCGGTCTATGTTTATACTTGAATGTTTTAAATAATTCTTTGCTTTACTGCGCATGTCTATCTGATAATTTATAATTGACTAAAAGGAAATGTTTAGTAAATGTCAATGTCGGGCAGACAATTTAACGTCTTTATTGCGATCAGACATGGCTGTTTATAGAAACAGCTTTCAGAGTTAGATGGACATCCCCCACTGCAAGGAAGAACTGATAGACAAAAAAATCAAATGAGCATACGACTATACATGAGTTCGCCCTTGACAACCCTGTTATAATAAAGCAAGTGACATAACACATTCTCATAAAGATCAGAAATGCTTAAAGAGTGTATGAGTTGAATATTTCCTTTGGTATCTTTCGTCCCTCCTTTTTAAAGGCAAGAATAATAGCTTGTTTGCCCTTTCCTATAAAACAAGTATTTATGGATAGTATCATGACAGTTTTTTCCGGTACGGGATACTAGTGTCACATACTTTTACAAATGTGTTTCATTCTTTCATTTTTGTCTTTAGATAAAACAATATACCTACATTATATGGTTTGCTATTGACCCCCTACGATTCCATAGATGGTTAGTAAAATCCATAGGGGTGAGGCCAAAAATGAAAATCCAGGTTGCTTTGAAACAGTTATAAACAAATCTCAAGATGACTATCTGAATTTAGTCCGAAATAATTATTCTAGCTTTGTTTACCTTGATTAAAAAAATTGTTAAATTTGTCAGAAATATGCCTAACAACATAAGAACCTGGGATTCAGTAAAATCAATATAAATATATACAGGTGAGTTAGCTGTACAGTTTTATGAAAATCGAAAATAATTTGAAAAAGTAATAAACAAATTTAAAGTTAACTATCTGAATTCAGTCCGACTGAAAGTTCTAGCTTTTGTTTTACCTATTAATTGAATTCTCAAATTTGAAAGCAATTTATCAAACTACCAAACAACCTCGTATTTTGTAAGATCAAAGTATAATTAGGTTAGCTGTAGAGTTTCATCAAAATCCAAGTTGACTTGAAAAGTTATAGAAATAATCAAAGATGACTCTCTAAATTTAATCATTTATTTATCTATTGATTTAATTCTTTTATATAACAGCAATGAATTAAACAACCAAATAACCTGGAATTTTGTAAGATCTATATCTAATTTAATTAGATGGGCTGCTTCAGACCAGTCAAGACTAAAAAAATTTAAGGTCAAGACTAGTCGAGATAGGTCGAGACTGGTCGACACTGGTCTAGCCTTGGTCGAGACAATTTCAGACTAAACCAAGATCTATCTAATGCCTATCGTTTTGTTGTGTCTATATTCTAATCGTAAGTGTATAACATCATCAGAATTTTCTTAGTTTTTCTATTCGCCATACATATGGAAAATCTCTTTGAAAAAAAAACAAGTATCGACATGATTCCGACAAATACTCATTGTTTATCAAAATACCATAGTGAAACGTTCTGCTTAGTAGTATTGGTTTTTATAAGAAGAAGGCAAAAAACTTCATTATAGATACCAGGAATAAATTTACAAAACACTCATCAGTGACGCTCCAATCAAAAATGTTATAAAAGGCCAAATAAAGAACGAAGTTGAAGAGCATTGAGGACCAAAATTCCTAAAAGTTTTGCCAAATACAGGTAAGGTAATCTATTCATGAGGTTAAAAAGCCTTAGTTTCAAAGGATACCAAAGGGAAATTTAAACTCATAAGTTTAAAATAAGCTGACAAAAAGTAGAGGTGATATCACGTGCCACGGAAGGGCAATTAATAATAAGTCAAATAACCATGGTTGCATATGTTTGATCCACTTATTGTACAGCTTTTATCAAATTAAGTCCACTTGTTTATGTATGTATGTATGTATGTATGTATGTATGTATGTATGTATGTATGTATGTATGTATGTATGTATGTATGTATGTATGTATGTATGTATGTATGTATGTAAAATGGGTTGTACAATAAAATATAGTTATTTACTATTCATCTGAATAAAAAATGTAGAATGTGTTCAAAACATTTTGAAACAACGTTTACATGATAAATGTGCAATGCAATATATTCTTTTCTATTCAACGGCAAACTATAACATTTTGAATTGTTGTTTAATAGTCTGGTCTGAATATTGTACAATATATAGTTATATCTATCAAATTGGAGAAAAAGTGTGAAGTTGTTCAATATAATTTGAAAAATTAAACAAATGGTGTTTATATTATACAATTTTTTTTTAACGGAAAGGATTGCAAATGTAATTTAAAACAGGTTGAACCAGTGTTATTCAGTGAATGGGTTTTACAATACAGTTATGCTTGTTTTTTTAAACTGGGAAGAATATATGTAGAATTTGTTAAAAACAGTTTGAATCAGTGTTATTAAAATAGTTTGAATCAGTGTTATTAAAAATAGTTTGAATCAGTGTTATTAAAAATAGTTTGAATAAGTGTTATCAAAAATAGTTTGAGTAAGTGTTATTAAAAATAGTTTGAATCATTGTTATTAAAAATAGTTTACATGTTGTAGAATATAGTTATATTAATTAAAATTCGAAAAGTAAATGTCGGATTTGTTTAAGGTGGTACCTAACACTACAGGGAGATAACTCTGTAAAGTCAGGTAAACGTTTTAATTACGTTTTGTTGTAAAAGGAATATTAAGCTTCTCAATAAAAAAAAAATTGTGTTTGTCAAACTGCTATATAATCAGTATAATTTTTCTAACTAAACGGTTGATTCCAAATTTTTGATTTTTTTTATATTTTTGTTAATTTATGAAATTAAACGAGCCAAATTAGTTTAAGTGAAAGTGTTTGGTACTACTTTAAACGGTATATGTTTTGTACAATATAATAGTGTCTATCAAATTAGAAAAACATGTTATGTAAGATTCATTCATCAAAAGTTACAAACAGTGTTAAAATATGGATTGTTCTATAATGTATTAATGTCAAATAAACATGGAAATGAAATTTAGATGTAGCTTGTCTTCAAATATGTGTATAAGTGTTTAAATCATATATGTATTGTACTCATGATATGTTCAAGTCTATCAAACCCAGGAAAAACAAAAATGTGTCCATAGTACACAGATGCCCAATCCGCACTATCATTTTCTATGTTCAGTGAACCGTGAAAATGGGATATAACCTCTTATTTGGCATAAACAAAAGAAAGATCATATCATAGGAAATATGTGTTCTAAGTTTCAAGTTCATCAATAATTACCTTGATCAGAAACTGTAACCTGAAGCGACGAACGAACGATCGAACGAACGAACGAACGAACGGACGGACGGACGGACGGACGGACGGACGCACGGACGCACGGACGAACGGACGCACAAACCAGAAAACTTAATGCCCATAAATGGGGCATAAAAAAGTATTAGCTGTCAGTTTTATTGCTCAAAACAGTTTGAAAGAGTGGTGTTCAAATGCAGTATGTGTTGTAATATATAACTATGTCAATAAACTGGTAAAAAAATATATAAAGCATTTGTTTAACATACTTATATGATTTATTTATATATATATTACTTTTAACTAGCTTTTAGTGACTGCTAGTAACCTTATAGCAGAACTTTTAGTCTTTGTTTTCTTTTTTATTGCTGTACTTTGTGTCGAACTGATGTTCCACCCTTTTTTTCTTTTCAATTGCGTTTTAAAGTTTTATTATTACGGTGTGTGTGCTGTTACTCCAGTGTTCTAGGTTAGGATAGAGAGTTTAGCGCTCGTAAAAATGTTTAACCCCAACCCAACCACATTAGTGTGCTGGTCCCAAGTGAGGAACCTGTAATTCTGTGGTTGTCATTAGTTGCTGTCTGTCATATCTGATTTAATATATTGTTTTGTATATATATTATTCCTTTGGTTTTCTCGTATGAATTTGCCACCACTGGAGCATGCCGGATTACTCTTTGTTGGCGAGTTTCGGGTTGGTAAGCCTTTGATTTTCTTTGTAGTGCATGTGAACTGTAATTTTACTGTGAATAAATAGATACGCAGGATAAACATGAGACAGAATACAAACTTAACCAGAACGACATCAAAAGGGCAACATACACACAAAAGAGATGATTTCAGTTTCCCAATTGTGAACTTTCCATTTCTATGTAGCAACATTCCATCAGCGCCTGCATACGAAATACATATCACCCAATTGATACGATATTCCCGTACTTGTGTTTCCTATCATGATTTCCTTGATAGAGAGTTGCTGCTCACAAGGAAGCTATTAAACCAAGAGTTCCATATGGTGAAGTTCAAATCATCCCTTTTACGGACGCCATCACGAGTTGGTTGACTGTTATGGAATAATCGTTTCACAGATGATATCGGTTAGGTTCCTTATGTCGTTACTACAATCCCCTTCCCTTTTCACGAATGTGACATACCGAATCAGACTATTTACCGGATTTGTAATAACATAAGCAACACGACGGGTGCCACATGTGGAGCAGAATCTGCTTACCCTTCCGGAGCACATGAGATCATCCCCAGTTTTTGATGGGGTTCGTGTTGCTTAGTCTTTAGTTTTCTATGTTGTGTCTTGTGTTCTATTATTTGTCTGTTTGTCTTTTTCTTTTTTTAGCCATGGCGTTGTCAGATTATTTTCGATCTATGAGTTTGACTGTCCCTTTGGTATATTTCGCCCCTCCCATACAGCCTTTACCAATAGGCAGGTGTCTATACAATATTTCAATCAATAAATCTTTCCAGTACGCAAGATTATTAGTTACATAGTGTGCTAGTGACCTAATACGGTATATATGGGGTCAGTAAATTCCATATGGGGTGAGAACGAAGCTCGAATCCCCATATGGAATGTATTGACCCCATATATATACCGTATTACGTCACTAGCACACTATGTAACTAATTTATCTGACCGACTATCTTAACGTGTAAAATTTAGACTAGTGACCTATCAAAATGAGCAATCCAGCCTTCATTAAGAAACTACTTCCATTGATCCTACAAGAATCGCTAACGATAACTACTTGTTAGGTTTAAATGTGTTTAATGAATTTATTTCAATCTTAATTGTCAATTTCTTCGTCTGTTGAAACTTTTAAGATTTTCTCAGTTCCGTTTTGTTTTTATAAAGGGACTTAACATCACTACTAACCGTGTATGAAATGAGCCCCGCCTCCCTTCTACCTAATATGGAATATAAAGGGACGTAACTCCACTACTAACCGTGTACGAAATAAGCCCCGCCTTCATACTAACCTAATATCAAATATACACGGTCTTCACGCGGACGCTTTTAACCAATCACATTCCTAGAAATGTATAGGAGGTAAGATAATTGTAAATGTACTTGAAAGAAACAATCAAAGAACTTTGATCTACAAGATCTACTATCTACAATATACTATCTATATGATATGCTATCTACAATTTACTATCTACAGTATACTATCTATATGATATGCTATCTACAATTTACTATCTACAGTATACTATCTCCAAGATATACTATCTACAAAATACTATCTAAAGGATTCTTTCTACAATATACTATCTACAAAATACTAGCTACAAGATTGTATCTACAAGATACTATATACAATATGATATCTGCAAATACTATTTACAAGCTATACTACAAGATACTATCTACAAGATACTATCTACAAGATATACTATCTACAATATACTATCAACAAGATACTGGTTTATTATCTACAAGATACCGGTATACTATCTACAAGATACCGGTATACTATCTACAAGATACCGGTATATTATCTACAAGATACCGGTATACTATCTACAAGATACCGGTATACTATCTACAAGATACCGGTATACTATCTACAAGATACCGGTATACTATCTACAAGATTCCGGTATACTATCTACAAAATACTATCTACAAGATATACTAGCTACAAGTAGTTATCAAAGGGACCAGGATTATAATTTAGTACGCCAGACGCGCGTTTCGTCTACACAAGACTCATCAGTGACTCTCATATCAAAATATTTATAAAGCCAAACAAGTACAAAGTTGAAGAGCATGGAGGATCCAAATTCTGCTTTCTACAAGATATACTTTCTACAATTTCTAATATCTACAAAATATTATCTACAAGATGTACTATCTACAAGTTCTTCTTCCGATAGCTACAAGATCTGGTATCTAAAAGATTTATTATTTATAAATCAAAATAACAACAACTATTAACGCATGACAAAAGACAACCACAGAAGAGATTCTTGACTTGGAAAATGCATCGAGGTTAATTATTTCTTTTAAGAAATTAATCCACACTATTTCAATTTAGATCATTGTTTTCTCTTTCAATATGTTATCTTCAAGCACCAATAATCTACAATGTAACACGCTTATTTCTTCAAATTAATATACGTATAGAATAAAGGGTTTAATGAAAATAGTTGTAACCATCTGGTCCGTACCATGTTGACAAGATGCAGTCCAAAACAACTCATATAACGTCCCGATATAGTCATCGCGAACGAAATATAGTTAAAATCTTTGGAATTATTTTATCTCTGATTATCAAAACTATGATTTTCAGATCAGTTGACTACATTATCAACATAAAAACCCGAGAACCTGATTATTTAGTAACAAAATCTACTAAAAAAACAGATCAATTTACCAACAAAATTCATATAAAAAAACCAAGAACATAAAAACAATGATTGTTTCGATAATCAGGTTATCATTATCCCGACGACTCTAATATGTCTAAATCCTAAGACTACCAACAACACGTTATATGAATATTGGATGAACTACACCTTGACCAGATGAATTCAACAATTATCGTTATTTTATGTATAGTTTACTGATATGAAATTCAGGAAATGAGTCGTATAGATAGCAGTTTATTGCAGCTTTTAGGTCATAAATGGAATGCGAAAAAAGTTAAAGTCGATGCCAAATACAAATTTAAGAGCAAGATAAAAATTTGAACATCCGAACGGGCAAAAGCCGCTCCCCCCAAACACTATTTCCAATTACAGGACGATCTTTGTGTTAATTTTTTTTTAATATCAAGGCTCTGAAGAAAAATTTTATATTTTGAAGTCTCACAATCTTAAAATACAAATATGATTTTTTAAGTTTGTTTAAAATTTAAATATTTATAAAATTGGCCAATTATCAATTGATATTAACTGACTACTTTCATAACTGTTAAGAGATGATTAAACAAAAACGCCGCCAAAAAATCTACATTTTGGAAATGATTTTTAACTTGAACATGTTGAAATGAATAAAATCTGATAAAGGAGTATCAACACAATACAACAATAATTATTGTAATTAAAGTGTCATATCTTAACTTTAGAAAAATAAATGTGACAGAAGTCAACAATAGATATTTTTTTATAAAATGCTTGTTATTTTAAAAGTAAAACATCCTGATTGTAAACATGTACCTGCTATAATATAATTAAAATATATATTTTTTCAATCTTCCACTACTTATAATGTCAGTTAAAGTGGAAGTAAAGGGTCATTTAAAAAAGAAAAACACAAGGAAGATTCAAATTTAATTACAGATTAGCATTAAATGTTAAATATATGTAAATTGTAAACGGTCCCTCATTAAGGTTTAAGTCAGTAAATTAAAAGGTCCCATTAAGGAAAGGGAAAGAAATGTATTTCAATTCCTATAGCGGGGTCAATTTAAGGTCGGCATCCTGTAAAAGAGTTCCATATTCATACATGTATGATAATATAGTTCCATCCGTAAACATTCAATCACAACACAGATGAAACTATAACATGTTTTTCGTGTTTCTACATGTTGTACCGACAATAATGTATAATAAACATGCCATCTATCATACATACCATGTAACACGTGGTAATCATGTACTGTCCTTATATGATCGAGTTAGACATCTTGGGTTATAAGCATCGGTGGTTCAGTGGTAGAATGCTCGCCTGCCACGCGGGCGGCCCGGGTTCGATTCCCGGCCGATGCATTTCTTTTTTCTTATCTTTGCCACTTTCTAATGTACCAACTGGCAATGAAGAATGAGGAATGCAAAGCATTACAGTTTCAATACTTAACAATAATGGACGTTTGTTTGAAATGTGCGACGGTGTTACAACATATAAAGAACTACTACGGTCTTTTTTGAAAGTGTTCGTTTACAAATCTATGTCATTCAAAGGATGAATTATTTTCTTTGTCAGATGAAAGTCAGAAAGGTCTTAACTAAATAATCTCCTCATCTGAAACTCAACTTTTTTTCCCTTAATGGCATGTATTACAACAACAGTAATGTGATAAAGATGACCAAAAACTAAAGCTCCGATGCCGGGAATCGAACCCGGGCCGTCTGGGTGAAAACCAGAAATCCTAACCACTAGACCACATCGGACTTAGTATAACTACCTTAATTTAAGCTACATATAAGCAAGGTCAAGAATAGTTGATTACTTTGCTTAAACCATGTTTGTGTCAACATATGATTTGATAACTGTGAGGTGAGAGTCTGCGTGAAAGTATGTTATTTCAAAGTTAATCCTTTCTACCTTTCTTATCCACACTTAAAGCAGTAATGCTTTGAAAGTGTTTTTTGTTCGATCTAAAAAAAAAAAAAATCTCACGGCATTGGTAATGTACAGGTAGTTTGTCGGCAAAACCTTCCAACCTGAAATTTATGTACAGTGGACGCGTAATTAATGTTCATTCACAGAATTGGATTAATTAACCACTCCCCCTTTTTACATCTTAATTTTCATTGTGAAGCGGTTTCATTTGAATAAGACGCGAAACCGCCGGCATACTAAGCATAGCATTTGAGTCGCGAGATTATGTCGCAGATTACCAATTGAATAAGTACTAAATGCCCGTCGATTTTCTCTTGTCAAACATGTTTTTCGTGTTTCTACATGTTGTACCGACAATAATGTATAATAAACATGCCATCTATCATACATACCATGTAACACGTGGTAATCATGTACTGTCCTTATATGATCGAGTTAGACATCTTGGGTTATAAGCATCGGTGGTTCAGTGGTAGAATGCTCGCCTGCCACGCGGGCGGCCCGGGTTCGATTCCCGGCCGATGCATTTCTTTTTTCTTATCTTTGCCACTTTCTAATGTACCAACTGGCAATGAAGAATGAGGAATGCAAAGCATTACAGTTTCAATACTTAACAATAATGGACGTTTGTTTGAAATGTGCGACGGTGTTACAACATATAAAGAACTACTACGGTCTTTTTTGAAAGTGTTCGTTTACAAATCTATGTCATTCAAAGGATGAATTATTTTCTTTGTCAGATGAAAGTCAGAAAGGTCTTAACTAAATAATCTCCTCATCTGAAACTCAACTTTTTTTCCCTTAATGGCATGTATTACAACAACAGTAATGTGATAAAGATGACCAAAAACTAAAGCTCCGATGCCGGGAATCGAACCCGGGCCGTCTGGGTGAAAACCAGAAATCCTAACCACTAGACCACATCGGACTTAGTATAACTACCTTAATTTAAGCTACATATAAGCAAGGTCAAGAATAGTTGATTACTTTGCTTAAACCATGTTTGTGTCAACATATGATTTGATAACTGTGAGGTGAGAGTCTGCGTGAAAGTATGTTATTTCAAAGTTAATCCTTTCTACCTTTCTTATCCACACTTAAAGCAGTAATGCTTTGAAAGTGTTTTTTGTTCGATCTAAAAAAAAAAAAAATCTCACGGCATTGGTAATGTACAGGTAGTTTGTCGGCAAAACCTTCCAACCTGAAATTTATGTACAGTGGACGCGTAATTAATGTTCATTCACAGAATTGGATTAATTAACCACTCCCCCTTTTTACATCTTAATTTTCATTGTGAAGCGGTTTCATTTGAATAAGACGCGAAACCGCCGGCATACTAAGCATAGCATTTGAGTCGCGAGATTATGTCGCAGATTACCAATTGAATAAGTACTAAATGCCCGTCGATTTTCTCTTGTCAAACATGTTTTTCGTGTTTCTACATGTTGTACCGACAATAATGTATAATAAACATGCCATCTATCATACATACCATGTAACACGTGGTAATCATGTACTGTCCTTATATGATCGAGTTAGACATCTTGGGTTATAAGCATCGGTGGTTCAGTGGTAGAATGCTCGCCTGCCACGCGGGCGGCCCGGGTTCGATTCCCGGCCGATGCATTTCTTTTTTCTTATCTTTGCCACTTTCTAATGTACCAACTGGCAATGAAGAATGAGGAATGCAAAGCATTACAGTTTCAATACTTAACAATAATGGACGTTTGTTTGAAATGTGCGACGGTGTTACAACATATAAAGAACTACTACGGTCTTTTTTGAAAGTGTTCGTTTACAAATCTATGTCATTCAAAGGATGAATTATTTTCTTTGTCAGATGAAAGTCAGAAAGGTCTTAACTAAATAATCTCCTCATCTGAAACTCAACTTTTTTTCCCTTAATGGCATGTATTACAACAACAGTAATGTGATAAAGATGACCAAAAACTAAAGCTCCGATGCCGGGAATCGAACCCGGGCCGTCTGGGTGAAAACCAGAAATCCTAACCACTAGACCACATCGGACTTAGTATAACTACCTTAATTTAAGCTACATATAAGCAAGGTCAAGAATAGTTGATTACTTTGCTTAAACCATGTTTGTGTCAACATATGATTTGATAACTGTGAGGTGAGAGTCTGCGTGAAAGTATGTTATTTCAAAGTTAATCCTTTCTACCTTTCTTATCCACACTTAAAGCAGTAATGCTTTGAAAGTGTTTTTTGTTCGATCTAAAAAAAAAAAAAATCTCACGGCATTGGTAATGTACAGGTAGTTTGTCGGCAAAACCTTCCAACCTGAAATTTATGTACAGTGGACGCGTAATTAATGTTCATTCACAGAATTGGATTAATTAACCACTCCCCCTTTTTACATCTTAATTTTCATTGTGAAGCGGTTTCATTTGAATAAGACGCGAAACCGCCGGCATACTAAGCATAGCATTTGAGTCGCGAGATTATGTCGCAGATTACCAATTGAATAAGTACTAAATGCCCGTCGATTTTCTCTTGTCAAACATGTTTTTCGTGTTTCTACATGTTGTACCGACAATAATGTATAATAAACATGCCATCTATCATACATACCATGTAACACGTGGTAATCATGTACTGTCCTTATATGATCGAGTTAGACATCTTGGGTTATAAGCATCGGTGGTTCAGTGGTAGAATGCTCGCCTGCCACGCGGGCGGCCCGGGTTCGATTCCCGGCCGATGCATTTCTTTTTTCTTATCTTTGCCACTTTCTAATGTACCAACTGGCAATGAAGAATGAGGAATGCAAAGCATTACAGTTTCAATACTTAACAATAATGGACGTTTGTTTGAAATGTGCGACGGTGTTACAACATATAAAGAACTACTACGGTCTTTTTTGAAAGTGTTCGTTTACAAATCTATGTCATTCAAAGGATGAATTATTTTCTTTGTCAGATGAAAGTCAGAAAGGTCTTAACTAAATAATCTCCTCATCTGAAACTCAACTTTTTTTCCCTTAATGGCATGTATTACAACAACAGTAATGTGATAAAGATGACCAAAAACTAAAGCTCCGATGCCGGGAATCGAACCCGGGCCGTCTGGGTGAAAACCAGAAATCCTAACCACTAGACCACATCGGACTTAGTATAACTACCTTAATTTAAGCTACATATAAGCAAGGTCAAGAATAGTTGATTACTTTGCTTAAACCATGTTTGTGTCAACATATGATTTGATAACTGTGAGGTGAGAGTCTGCGTGAAAGTATGTTATTTCAAAGTTAATCCTTTCTACCTTTCTTATCCACACTTAAAGCAGTAATGCTTTGAAAGTGTTTTTTGTTCGATCTAAAAAAAAAAAAAATCTCACGGCATTGGTAATGTACAGGTAGTTTGTCGGCAAAACCTTCCAACCTGAAATTTATGTACAGTGGACGCGTAATTAATGTTCATTCACAGAATTGGATTAATTAACCACTCCCCCTTTTTACATCTTAATTTTCATTGTGAAGCGGTTTCATTTGAATAAGACGCGAAACCGCCGGCATACTAAGCATAGCATTTGAGTCGCGAGATTATGTCGCAGATTACCAATTGAATAAGTACTAAATGCCCGTCGATTTTCTCTTGTCAAACATGTTTTTCGTGTTTCTACATGTTGTACCGACAATAATGTATAATAAACATGCCATCTATCATACATACCATGTAACACGTGGTAATCATGTACTGTCCTTATATGATCGAGTTAGACATCTTGGGTTATAAGCATCGGTGGTTCAGTGGTAGAATGCTCGCCTGCCACGCGGGCGGCCCGGGTTCGATTCCCGGCCGATGCATTTCTTTTTTCTTATCTTTGCCACTTTCTAATGTACCAACTGGCAATGAAGAATGAGGAATGCAAAGCATTACAGTTTCAATACTTAACAATAATGGACGTTTGTTTGAAATGTGCGACGGTGTTACAACATATAAAGAACTACTACGGTCTTTTTTGAAAGTGTTCGTTTACAAATCTATGTCATTCAAAGGATGAATTATTTTCTTTGTCAGATGAAAGTCAGAAAGGTCTTAACTAAATAATCTCCTCATCTGAAACTCAACTTTTTTTCCCTTAATGGCATGTATTACAACAACAGTAATGTGATAAAGATGACCAAAAACTAAAGCTCCGATGCCGGGAATCGAACCCGGGCCGTCTGGGTGAAAACCAGAAATCCTAACCACTAGACCACATCGGACTTAGTATAACTACCTTAATTTAAGCTACATATAAGCAAGGTCAAGAATAGTTGATTACTTTGCTTAAACCATGTTTGTGTCAACATATGATTTGATAACTGTGAGGTGAGAGTCTGCGTGAAAGTATGTTATTTCAAAGTTAATCCTTTCTACCTTTCTTATCCACACTTAAAGCAGTAATGCTTTGAAAGTGTTTTTTGTTCGATCTAAAAAAAAAAAAAATCTCACGGCATTGGTAATGTACAGGTAGTTTGTCGGCAAAACCTTCCAACCTGAAATTTATGTACAGTGGACGCGTAATTAATGTTCATTCACAGAATTGGATTAATTAACCACTCCCCCTTTTTACATCTTAATTTTCATTGTGAAGCGGTTTCATTTGAATAAGACGCGAAACCGCCGGCATACTAAGCATAGCATTTGAGTCGCGAGATTATGTCGCAGATTACCAATTGAATAAGTACTAAATGCCCGTCGATTTTCTCTTGTCAAACATGTTTTTCGTGTTTCTACATGTTGTACCGACAATAATGTATAATAAACATGCCATCTATCATACATACCATGTAACACGTGGTAATCATGTACTGTCCTTATATGATCGAGTTAGACATCTTGGGTTATAAGCATCGGTGGTTCAGTGGTAGAATGCTCGCCTGCCACGCGGGCGGCCCGGGTTCGATTCCCGGCCGATGCATTTCTTTTTTCTTATCTTTGCCACTTTCTAATGTACCAACTGGCAATGAAGAATGAGGAATGCAAAGCATTACAGTTTCAATACTTAACAATAATGGACGTTTGTTTGAAATGTGCGACGGTGTTACAACATATAAAGAACTACTACGGTCTTTTTTGAAAGTGTTCGTTTACAAATCTATGTCATTCAAAGGATGAATTATTTTCTTTGTCAGATGAAAGTCAGAAAGGTCTTAACTAAATAATCTCCTCATCTGAAACTCAACTTTTTTTCCCTTAATGGCATGTATTACAACAACAGTAATGTGATAAAGATGACCAAAAACTAAAGCTCCGATGCCGGGAATCGAACCCGGGCCGTCTGGGTGAAAACCAGAAATCCTAACCACTAGACCACATCGGACTTAGTATAACTACCTTAATTTAAGCTACATATAAGCAAGGTCAAGAATAGTTGATTACTTTGCTTAAACCATGTTTGTGTCAACATATGATTTGATAACTGTGAGGTGAGAGTCTGCGTGAAAGTATGTTATTTCAAAGTTAATCCTTTCTACCTTTCTTATCCACACTTAAAGCAGTAATGCTTTGAAAGTGTTTTTTGTTCGATCTAAAAAAAAAAAAAATCTCACGGCATTGGTAATGTACAGGTAGTTTGTCGGCAAAACCTTCCAACCTGAAATTTATGTACAGTGGACGCGTAATTAATGTTCATTCACAGAATTGGATTAATTAACCACTCCCCCTTTTTACATCTTAATTTTCATTGTGAAGCGGTTTCATTTGAATAAGACGCGAAACCGCCGGCATACTAAGCATAGCATTTGAGTCGCGAGATTATGTCGCAGATTACCAATTGAATAAGTACTAAATGCCCGTCGATTTTCTCTTGTCAAACATGTTTTTCGTGTTTCTACATGTTGTACCGACAATAATGTATAATAAACATGCCATCTATCATACATACCATGTAACACGTGGTAATCATGTACTGTCCTTATATGATCGAGTTAGACATCTTGGGTTATAAGCATCGGTGGTTCAGTGGTAGAATGCTCGCCTGCCACGCGGGCGGCCCGGGTTCGATTCCCGGCCGATGCATTTCTTTTTTCTTATCTTTGCCACTTTCTAATGTACCAACTGGCAATGAAGAATGAGGAATGCAAAGCATTACAGTTTCAATACTTAACAATAATGGACGTTTGTTTGAAATGTGCGACGGTGTTACAACATATAAAGAACTACTACGGTCTTTTTTGAAAGTGTTCGTTTACAAATCTATGTCATTCAAAGGATGAATTATTTTCTTTGTCAGATGAAAGTCAGAAAGGTCTTAACTAAATAATCTCCTCATCTGAAACTCAACTTTTTTTCCCTTAATGGCATGTATTACAACAACAGTAATGTGATAAAGATGACCAAAAACTAAAGCTCCGATGCCGGGAATCGAACCCGGGCCGTCTGGGTGAAAACCAGAAATCCTAACCACTAGACCACATCGGACTTAGTATAACTACCTTAATTTAAGCTACATATAAGCAAGGTCAAGAATAGTTGATTACTTTGCTTAAACCATGTTTGTGTCAACATATGATTTGATAACTGTGAGGTGAGAGTCTGCGTGAAAGTATGTTATTTCAAAGTTAATCCTTTCTACCTTTCTTATCCACACTTAAAGCAGTAATGCTTTGAAAGTGTTTTTTGTTCGATCTAAAAAAAAAAAAAATCTCACGGCATTGGTAATGTACAGGTAGTTTGTCGGCAAAACCTTCCAACCTGAAATTTATGTACAGTGGACGCGTAATTAATGTTCATTCACAGAATTGGATTAATTAACCACTCCCCCTTTTTACATCTTAATTTTCATTGTGAAGCGGTTTCATTTGAATAAGACGCGAAACCGCCGGCATACTAAGCATAGCATTTGAGTCGCGAGATTATGTCGCAGATTACCAATTGAATAAGTACTAAATGCCCGTCGATTTTCTCTTGTCAAACATGTTTTTCGTGTTTCTACATGTTGTACCGACAATAATGTATAATAAACATGCCATCTATCATACATACCATGTAACACGTGGTAATCATGTACTGTCCTTATATGATCGAGTTAGACATCTTGGGTTATAAGCATCGGTGGTTCAGTGGTAGAATGCTCGCCTGCCACGCGGGCGGCCCGGGTTCGATTCCCGGCCGATGCATTTCTTTTTTCTTATCTTTGCCACTTTCTAATGTACCAACTGGCAATGAAGAATGAGGAATGCAAAGCATTACAGTTTCAATACTTAACAATAATGGACGTTTGTTTGAAATGTGCGACGGTGTTACAACATATAAAGAACTACTACGGTCTTTTTTGAAAGTGTTCGTTTACAAATCTATGTCATTCAAAGGATGAATTATTTTCTTTGTCAGATGAAAGTCAGAAAGGTCTTAACTAAATAATCTCCTCATCTGAAACTCAACTTTTTTTCCCTTAATGGCATGTATTACAACAACAGTAATGTGATAAAGATGACCAAAAACTAAAGCTCCGATGCCGGGAATCGAACCCGGGCCGTCTGGGTGAAAACCAGAAATCCTAACCACTAGACCACATCGGACTTAGTATAACTACCTTAATTTAAGCTACATATAAGCAAGGTCAAGAATAGTTGATTACTTTGCTTAAACCATGTTTGTGTCAACATATGATTTGATAACTGTGAGGTGAGAGTCTGCGTGAAAGTATGTTATTTCAAAGTTAATCCTTTCTACCTTTCTTATCCACACTTAAAGCAGTAATGCTTTGAAAGTGTTTTTTGTTCGATCTAAAAAAAAAAAAAATCTCACGGCATTGGTAATGTACAGGTAGTTTGTCGGCAAAACCTTCCAACCTGAAATTTATGTACAGTGGACGCGTAATTAATGTTCATTCACAGAATTGGATTAATTAACCACTCCCCCTTTTTACATCTTAATTTTCATTGTGAAGCGGTTTCATTTGAATAAGACGCGAAACCGCCGGCATACTAAGCATAGCATTTGAGTCGCGAGATTATGTCGCAGATTACCAATTGAATAAGTACTAAATGCCCGTCGATTTTCTCTTGTCAAACATGTTTTTCGTGTTTCTACATGTTGTACCGACAATAATGTATAATAAACATGCCATCTATCATACATACCATGTAACACGTGGTAATCATGTACTGTCCTTATATGATCGAGTTAGACATCTTGGGTTATAAGCATCGGTGGTTCAGTGGTAGAATGCTCGCCTGCCACGCGGGCGGCCCGGGTTCGATTCCCGGCCGATGCATTTCTTTTTTCTTATCTTTGCCACTTTCTAATGTACCAACTGGCAATGAAGAATGAGGAATGCAAAGCATTACAGTTTCAATACTTAACAATAATGGACGTTTGTTTGAAATGTGCGACGGTGTTACAACATATAAAGAACTACTACGGTCTTTTTTGAAAGTGTTCGTTTACAAATCTATGTCATTCAAAGGATGAATTATTTTCTTTGTCAGATGAAAGTCAGAAAGGTCTTAACTAAATAATCTCCTCATCTGAAACTCAACTTTTTTTCCCTTAATGGCATGTATTACAACAACAGTAATGTGATAAAGATGACCAAAAACTAAAGCTCCGATGCCGGGAATCGAACCCGGGCCGTCTGGGTGAAAACCAGAAATCCTAACCACTAGACCACATCGGACTTAGTATAACTACCTTAATTTAAGCTACATATAAGCAAGGTCAAGAATAGTTGATTACTTTGCTTAAACCATGTTTGTGTCAACATATGATTTGATAACTGTGAGGTGAGAGTCTGCGTGAAAGTATGTTATTTCAAAGTTAATCCTTTCTACCTTTCTTATCCACACTTAAAGCAGTAATGCTTTGAAAGTGTTTTTTGTTCGATCTAAAAAAAAAAAAAATCTCACGGCATTGGTAATGTACAGGTAGTTTGTCGGCAAAACCTTCCAACCTGAAATTTATGTACAGTGGACGCGTAATTAATGTTCATTCACAGAATTGGATTAATTAACCACTCCCCCTTTTTACATCTTAATTTTCATTGTGAAGCGGTTTCATTTGAATAAGACGCGAAACCGCCGGCATACTAAGCATAGCATTTGAGTCGCGAGATTATGTCGCAGATTACCAATTGAATAAGTACTAAATGCCCGTCGATTTTCTCTTGTCAAACATGTTTTTCGTGTTTCTACATGTTGTACCGACAATAATGTATAATAAACATGCCATCTATCATACATACCATGTAACACGTGGTAATCATGTACTGTCCTTATATGATCGAGTTAGACATCTTGGGTTATAAGCATCGGTGGTTCAGTGGTAGAATGCTCGCCTGCCACGCGGGCGGCCCGGGTTCGATTCCCGGCCGATGCATTTCTTTTTTCTTATCTTTGCCACTTTCTAATGTACCAACTGGCAATGAAGAATGAGGAATGCAAAGCATTACAGTTTCAATACTTAACAATAATGGACGTTTGTTTGAAATGTGCGACGGTGTTACAACATATAAAGAACTACTACGGTCTTTTTTGAAAGTGTTCGTTTACAAATCTATGTCATTCAAAGGATGAATTATTTTCTTTGTCAGATGAAAGTCAGAAAGGTCTTAACTAAATAATCTCCTCATCTGAAACTCAACTTTTTTTCCCTTAATGGCATGTATTACAACAACAGTAATGTGATAAAGATGACCAAAAACTAAAGCTCCGATGCCGGGAATCGAACCCGGGCCGTCTGGGTGAAAACCAGAAATCCTAACCACTAGACCACATCGGACTTAGTATAACTACCTTAATTTAAGCTACATATAAGCAAGGTCAAGAATAGTTGATTACTTTGCTTAAACCATGTTTGTGTCAACATATGATTTGATAACTGTGAGGTGAGAGTCTGCGTGAAAGTATGTTATTTCAAAGTTAATCCTTTCTACCTTTCTTATCCACACTTAAAGCAGTAATGCTTTGAAAGTGTTTTTTGTTCGATCTAAAAAAAAAAAAAATCTCACGGCATTGGTAATGTACAGGTAGTTTGTCGGCAAAACCTTCCAACCTGAAATTTATGTACAGTGGACGCGTAATTAATGTTCATTCACAGAATTGGATTAATTAACCACTCCCCCTTTTTACATCTTAATTTTCATTGTGAAGCGGTTTCATTTGAATAAGACGCGAAACCGCCGGCATACTAAGCATAGCATTTGAGTCGCGAGATTATGTCGCAGATTACCAATTGAATAAGTACTAAATGCCCGTCGATTTTCTCTTGTCAAACATGTTTTTCGTGTTTCTACATGTTGTACCGACAATAATGTATAATAAACATGCCATCTATCATACATACCATGTAACACGTGGTAATCATGTACTGTCCTTATATGATCGAGTTAGACATCTTGGGTTATAAGCATCGGTGGTTCAGTGGTAGAATGCTCGCCTGCCACGCGGGCGGCCCGGGTTCGATTCCCGGCCGATGCATTTCTTTTTTCTTATCTTTGCCACTTTCTAATGTACCAACTGGCAATGAAGAATGAGGAATGCAAAGCATTACAGTTTCAATACTTAACAATAATGGACGTTTGTTTGAAATGTGCGACGGTGTTACAACATATAAAGAACTACTACGGTCTTTTTTGAAAGTGTTCGTTTACAAATCTATGTCATTCAAAGGATGAATTATTTTCTTTGTCAGATGAAAGTCAGAAAGGTCTTAACTAAATAATCTCCTCATCTGAAACTCAACTTTTTTTCCCTTAATGGCATGTATTACAACAACAGTAATGTGATAAAGATCACCAAAAACTAAAGCTCCGATGCCGGGAATCGAACCCGGGCCGTCTGGGTGAAAACCAGAAATCCTAACCACTAGACCACATCGGACTTAGTATAACTACCTTAATTTAAGCTACATATAAGCAAGGTCAAGAATAGTTGATTACTTTGCTTAAACCATGTTTGTGTCAACATATGATTTGATAACTGTGAGGTGAGAGTCTGCGTGAAAGTATGTTATTTCAAAGTTAATCCTTTCTACCTTTCTTATCCACACTTAAAGCAGTAATGCTTTGAAAGTGTTTTTTGTTCGATCTAAAAAAAAAAAAAATCTCACGGCATTGGTAATGTACAGGTAGTTTGTCGGCAAAACCTTCCAACCTGAAATTTATGTACAGTGGACGCGTAATTAATGTTCATTCACAGAATTGGATTAATTAACCACTCCCCCTTTTTACATCTTAATTTTCATTGTGAAGCGGTTTCATTTGAATAAGACGCGAAACCGCCGGCATACTAAGCATAGCATTTGAGTCGCGAGATTATGTCGCAGATTACCAATTGAATAAGTACTAAATGCCCGTCGATTTTCTCTTGTCAAACATGTTTTTCGTGTTTCTACATGTTGTACCGACAATAATGTATAATAAACATGCCATCTATCATACATACCATGTAACACGTGGTAATCATGTACTGTCCTTATATGATCGAGTTAGACATCTTGGGTTATAAGCATCGGTGGTTCAGTGGTAGAATGCTCGCCTGCCACGCGGGCGGCCCGGGTTCGATTCCCGGCCGATGCATTTCTTTTTTCTTATCTTTGCCACTTTCTAATGTACCAACTGGCAATGAAGAATGAGGAATGCAAAGCATTACAGTTTCAATACTTAACAATAATGGACGTTTGTTTGAAATGTGCGACGGTGTTACAACATATAAAGAACTACTACGGTCTTTTTTGAAAGTGTTCGTTTACAAATCTATGTCATTCAAAGGATGAATTATTTTCTTTGTCAGATGAAAGTCAGAAAGGTCTTAACTAAATAATCTCCTCATCTGAAACTCAACTTTTTTTCCCTTAATGGCATGTATTACAACAACAGTAATGTGATAAAGATGACCAAAAACTAAAGCTCCGATGCCGGGAATCGAACCCGGGCCGTCTGGGTGAAAACCAGAAATCCTAACCACTAGACCACATCGGACTTAGTATAACTACCTTAATTTAAGCTACATATAAGCAAGGTCAAGAATAGTTGATTACTTTGCTTAAACCATGTTTGTGTCAACATATGATTTGATAACTGTGAGGTGAGAGTCTGCGTGAAAGTATGTTATTTCAAAGTTAATCCTTTCTACCTTTCTTATCCACACTTAAAGCAGTAATGCTTTGAAAGTGTTTTTTGTTCGATCTAAAAAAAAAAAAAATCTCACGGCATTGGTAATGTACAGGTAGTTTGTCGGCAAAACCTTCCAACCTGAAATTTATGTACAGTGGACGCGTAATTAATGTTCATTCACAGAATTGGATTAATTAACCACTCCCCCTTTTTACATCTTAATTTTCATTGTGAAGCGGTTTCATTTGAATAAGACGCGAAACCGCCGGCATACTAAGCATAGCATTTGAGTCGCGAGATTATGTCGCAGATTACCAATTGAATAAGTACTAAATGCCCGTCGATTTTCTCTTGTCAAACATGTTTTTCGTGTTTCTACATGTTGTACCGACAATAATGTATAATAAACATGCCATCTATCATACATACCATGTAACACGTGGTAATCATGTACTGTCCTTATATGATCGAGTTAGACATCTTGGGTTATAAGCATCGGTGGTTCAGTGGTAGAATGCTCGCCTGCCACGCGGGCGGCCCGGGTTCGATTCCCGGCCGATGCATTTCTTTTTTCTTATCTTTGCCACTTTCTAATGTACCAACTGGCAATGAAGAATGAGGAATGCAAAGCATTACAGTTTCAATACTTAACAATAATGGACGTTTGTTTGAAATGTGCGACGGTGTTACAACATATAAAGAACTACTACGGTCTTTTTTGAAAGTGTTCGTTTACAAATCTATGTCATTCAAAGGATGAATTATTTTCTTTGTCAGATGAAAGTCAGAAAGGTCTTAACTAAATAATCTCCTCATCTGAAACTCAACTTTTTTTCCCTTAATGGCATGTATTACAACAACAGTAATGTGATAAAGATGACCAAAAACTAAAGCTCCGATGCCGGGAATCGAACCCGGGCCGTCTGGGTGAAAACCAGAAATCCTAACCACTAGACCACATCGGACTTAGTATAACTACCTTAATTTAAGCTACATATAAGCAAGGTCAAGAATAGTTGATTACTTTGCTTAAACCATGTTTGTGTCAACATATGATTTGATAACTGTGAGGTGAGAGTCTGCGTGAAAGTATGTTATTTCAAAGTTAATCCTTTCTACCTTTCTTATCCACACTTAAAGCAGTAATGCTTTGAAAGTGTTTTTTGTTCGATCTAAAAAAAAAAAAAATCTCACGGCATTGGTAATGTACAGGTAGTTTGTCGGCAAAACCTTCCAACCTGAAATTTATGTACAGTGGACGCGTAATTAATGTTCATTCACAGAATTGGATTAATTAACCACTCCCCCTTTTTACATCTTAATTTTCATTGTGAAGCGGTTTCATTTGAATAAGACGCGAAACCGCCGGCATACTAAGCATAGCATTTGAGTCGCGAGATTATGTCGCAGATTACCAATTGAATAAGTACTAAATGCCCGTCGATTTTCTCTTGTCAAACATGTTTTTCGTGTTTCTACATGTTGTACCGACAATAATGTATAATAAACATGCCATCTATCATACATACCATGTAACACGTGGTAATCATGTACTGTCCTTATATGATCGAGTTAGACATCTTGGGTTATAAGCATCGGTGGTTCAGTGGTAGAATGCTCGCCTGCCACGCGGGCGGCCCGGGTTCGATTCCCGGCCGATGCATTTCTTTTTTCTTATCTTTGCCACTTTCTAATGTACCAACTGGCAATGAAGAATGAGGAATGCAAAGCATTACAGTTTCAATACTTAACAATAATGGACGTTTGTTTGAAATGTGCGACGGTGTTACAACATATAAAGAACTACTACGGTCTTTTTTGAAAGTGTTCGTTTACAAATCTATGTCATTCAAAGGATGAATTATTTTCTTTGTCAGATGAAAGTCAGAAAGGTCTTAACTAAATAATCTCCTCATCTGAAACTCAACTTTTTTTCCCTTAATGGCATGTATTACAACAACAGTAATGTGATAAAGATGACCAAAAACTAAAGCTCCGATGCCGGGAATCGAACCCGGGCCGTCTGGGTGAAAACCAGAAATCCTAACCACTAGACCACATCGGACTTAGTATAACTACCTTAATTTAAGCTACATATAAGCAAGGTCAAGAATAGTTGATTACTTTGCTTAAACCATGTTTGTGTCAACATATGATTTGATAACTGTGAGGTGAGAGTCTGCGTGAAAGTATGTTATTTCAAAGTTAATCCTTTCTACCTTTCTTATCCACACTTAAAGCAGTAATGCTTTGAAAGTGTTTTTTGTTCGATCTAAAAAAAAAAAAAATCTCACGGCATTGGTAATGTACAGGTAGTTTGTCGGCAAAACCTTCCAACCTGAAATTTATGTACAGTGGACGCGTAATTAATGTTCATTCACAGAATTGGATTAATTAACCACTCCCCCTTTTTACATCTTAATTTTCATTGTGAAGCGGTTTCATTTGAATAAGACGCGAAACCGCCGGCATACTAAGCATAGCATTTGAGTCGCGAGATTATGTCGCAGATTACCAATTGAATAAGTACTAAATGCCCGTCGATTTTCTCTTGTCAAACATGTTTTTCGTGTTTCTACATGTTGTACCGACAATAATGTATAATAAACATGCCATCTATCATACATACCATGTAACACGTGGTAATCATGTACTGTCCTTATATGATCGAGTTAGACATCTTGGGTTATAAGCATCGGTGGTTCAGTGGTAGAATGCTCGCCTGCCACGCGGGCGGCCCGGGTTCGATTCCCGGCCGATGCATTTCTTTTTTCTTATCTTTGCCACTTTCTAATGTACCAACTGGCAATGAAGAATGAGGAATGCAAAGCATTACAGTTTCAATACTTAACAATAATGGACGTTTGTTTGAAATGTGCGACGGTGTTACAACATATAAAGAACTACTACGGTCTTTTTTGAAAGTGTTCGTTTACAAATCTATGTCATTCAAAGGATGAATTATTTTCTTTGTCAGATGAAAGTCAGAAAGGTCTTAACTAAATAATCTCCTCATCTGAAACTCAACTTTTTTTCCCTTAATGGCATGTATTACAACAACAGTAATGTGATAAAGATGACCAAAAACTAAAGCTCCGATGCCGGGAATCGAACCCGGGCCGTCTGGGTGAAAACCAGAAATCCTAACCACTAGACCACATCGGACTTAGTATAACTACCTTAATTTAAGCTACATATAAGCAAGGTCAAGAATAGTTGATTACTTTGCTTAAACCATGTTTGTGTCAACATATGATTTGATAACTGTGAGGTGAGAGTCTGCGTGAAAGTATGTTATTTCAAAGTTAATCCTTTCTACCTTTCTTATCCACACTTAAAGCAGTAATGCTTTGAAAGTGTTTTTTGTTCGATCTAAAAAAAAAAAAAATCTCACGGCATTGGTAATGTACAGGTAGTTTGTCGGCAAAACCTTCCAACCTGAAATTTATGTACAGTGGACGCGTAATTAATGTTCATTCACAGAATTGGATTAATTAACCACTCCCCCTTTTTACATCTTAATTTTCATTGTGAAGCGGTTTCATTTGAATAAGACGCGAAACCGCCGGCATACTAAGCATAGCATTTGAGTCGCGAGATTATGTCGCAGATTACCAATTGAATAAGTACTAAATGCCCGTCGATTTTCTCTTGTCAAACATGTTTTTCGTGTTTCTACATGTTGTACCGACAATAATGTATAATAAACATGCCATCTATCATACATACCATGTAACACGTGGTAATCATGTACTGTCCTTATATGATCGAGTTAGACATCTTGGGTTATAAGCATCGGTGGTTCAGTGGTAGAATGCTCGCCTGCCACGCGGGCGGCCCGGGTTCGATTCCCGGCCGATGCATTTCTTTTTTCTTATCTTTGCCACTTTCTAATGTACCAACTGGCAATGAAGAATGAGGAATGCAAAGCATTACAGTTTCAATACTTAACAATAATGGACGTTTGTTTGAAATGTGCGACGGTGTTACAACATATAAAGAACTACTACGGTCTTTTTTGAAAGTGTTCGTTTACAAATCTATGTCATTCAAAGGATGAATTATTTTCTTTGTCAGATGAAAGTCAGAAAGGTCTTAACTAAATAATCTCCTCATCTGAAACTCAACTTTTTTTCCCTTAATGGCATGTATTACAACAACAGTAATGTGATAAAGATGACCAAAAACTAAAGCTCCGATGCCGGGAATCGAACCCGGGCCGTCTGGGTGAAAACCAGAAATCCTAACCACTAGACCACATCGGACTTAGTATAACTACCTTAATTTAAGCTACATATAAGCAAGGTCAAGAATAGTTGATTACTTTGCTTAAACCATGTTTGTGTCAACATATGATTTGATAACTGTGAGGTGAGAGTCTGCGTGAAAGTATGTTATTTCAAAGTTAATCCTTTCTACCTTTCTTATCCACACTTAAAGCAGTAATGCTTTGAAAGTGTTTTTTGTTCGATCTAAAAAAAAAAAAAAATCTCACGGCATTGGTAATGTACAGGTAGTTTGTCGGCAAAACCTTCCAACCTGAAATTTATGTACAGTGGACGCGTAATTAATGTTCATTCACAGAATTGGATTAATTAACCACTCCCCCTTTTTACATCTTAATTTTCATTGTGAAGCGGTTTCATTTGAATAAGACGCGAAACCGCCGGCATACTAAGCATAGCATTTGAGTCGCGAGCAGGCGCGTAGCAACCCGTACGCAAAAACGCAGTTGCGTACACATCGAAAATCTCACAAAAATAAAAATATGGTAAATCTAGTAAGAATTTAACTAAAGTAATGAAGTTAATAATAAAAAAAAAAAATATGTTAATGATCACTTTGTAGCTATATTCCGTTCCGAAAACTAGTCTTCCCTTTTCATTTACGAAATCAGCATCGTGATTCTGTTGCTGATACAAACAATTTAAAATGGCTTAGTCATCCGGGTGTCAAAATACAATTGTCACGTCTTCTATGCCTCCTTACCCTGACATCTTTTCTGAAGATTCCAAAATAACTGATGGAATAAAATATGACATTCTTTAGAGACCATGAACACCAATTCATTCTAATGAAACTGAACATGTATCTGCCTTTCGTCGATCATTTGATAGCAGAGTTGAATACAAGACTTCTGACAGCAGAGCCACGTTATGTCGCACAAAAGTTAATCCCAAAAAAACATTGACCAACTTACTTTAGCTGTTGGGGACATAATCTTTAATGAAATGCAGATGATGCCCATGTTACAAAAGACGAATTTCAAGATCGAAATTCGGAGATGGTTAACAAAATGGACTGGATATTTTGATAACATTCCTAACAAGCTGCAGGAAACGTTAAATGTTATAAACCAAGGATACCCGGGAATCTTTCAGATACTTAATGTATTTGCATGTATGCCGGTCTCGACGCCAACGTGGGCAGAACGGTTCTTTAGTACCATGAGAAGAGTGAAGACCTAGTTGAGAAAAACAATGAAAACGAATCGTTTATCTGGACTTGGTCTTTTGAACATATACTAAGAAAACAAAATTAAAACAGACACGGTTTTGGACATCTTTAGTAGAAAAAAGAAAGGAAACGGGCATTGATTTTTCATAATTAACTTTGAGAGAGAAAAAAGCTGAAAAACACGTGCCACACTGCTTGTTTACTCATAAAATAAAACATAAAGATATGTGTCTAATTCGAATTTTTATTTATGTATTATCTCAATAAGAAAAATACCATTTAAGTTGCACAGTGTTGGCTTAGAAATTAGTTTGTTTTCTAATATAAAGTGGGTTCAGCATGATTAGGTAACAAATAAAATATACCTAATCAAGCCATTTTAACCCACTATACATAAGAAAAGAAAAAACAAA
This sequence comes from Mytilus galloprovincialis, assembly GCF_965363235.1. Lineage (NCBI taxonomy): Eukaryota > Metazoa > Mollusca > Bivalvia > Mytilida > Mytilidae > Mytilus > Mytilus galloprovincialis. The sequence continues at coordinate 37,203,319 of NC_134848.1, forward strand.
TTGTTAAGCCCAACAGTACGGGTTTCTTTGTTTTTCTCTGATTATTTATTTCCAAAGTTGACTTGTTTCTCCTGAAAGTAAGATTTCTGTGAGGACATTTTAAGTCCTCGGAAATTGCGAGAATGCAGGATTTTGCACCATTTATCCCAGAGCATCTGGGGGCCTTCAGCGGCCCCCATACCCCGGCCGTATGACTACCTTCTCCGGCATTGCGTACACATCAAAATTGCCTAGCTACGCCCCTGGCGAGATTATGTCGCAGATTACCAATTGAATAAGTACTAAATGCCCGTCGATTTTCTCTTGTCAAACATGTTTTTCGTGTTTCTACATGTTGTACCGACAATAATGTATAATAAACATGCCATCTATCATACATACCATGTAACACGTGGTAATCATGTACTGTCCTTATATGATCGAGTTAGACATCTTGGGTTATAAGCATCGGTGGTTCAGTGGTAGAATGCTCGCCTGCCACGCGGGCGGCCCGGGTTCGATTCCCGGCCGATGCATTTCTTTTTTCTTATCTTTGCCACTTTCTAATGTACCAACTGGCAATGAAGAATGAGGAATGCAAAGCATTACAGTTTCAATACTTAACAATAATGGACGTTTGTTTGAAATGTGCGACGGTGTTACAACATATAAAGAACTACTACGGTCTTTTTTGAAAGTGTTCGTTTACAAATCTATGTCATTCAAAGGATGAATTATTTTCTTTGTCAGATGAAAGTCAGAAAGGTCTTAACTAAATAATCTCCTCATCTGAAACTCAACTTTTTTTCCCTTAATGGCATGTATTACAACAACAGTAATGTGATAAAGATGACCAAAAACTAAAGCTCCGATGCCGGGAATCGAACCCGGGCCGTCTGGGTGAAAACCAGAAATCCTAACCACTAGACCACATCGGACTTAGTATAACTACCTTAATTTAAGCTACATATAAGCAAGGTCAAGAATAGTTGATTACTTTGCTTAAACCATGTTTGTGTCAACATATGATTTGATAACTGTGAGGTGAGAGTCTGCGTGAAAGTATGTTATTTCAAAGTTAATCCTTTCTACCTTTCTTATCCACACTTAAAGCAGTAATGCTTTGAAAGTGTTTTTTGTTCGATCTAAAAAAAAAAAAATCTCACGGCATTGGTAATGTACAGGTAGTTTGTCGGCAAAACCTTCCAACCTGAAATTTATGTACAGTGGACGCGTAATTAATGTTCATTCACAGAATTGGATTAATTAACCACTCCCCCTTTTTACATCTTAATTTTCATTGTGAAGCGGTTTCATTTGAATAAGACGCGAAACCGCCGGCATACTAAGCATAGCATTTGAGTCGCGAGATTATGTCGCAGATTACCAATTGAATAAGTACTAAATGCCCGTCGATTTTCTCTTGTCAAACATGTTTTTCGTGTTTCTACATGTTGTACCGACAATAATGTATAATAAACATGCCATCTATCATACATACCATGTAACACGTGGTAATCATGTACTGTCCTTATATGATCGAGTTAGACATCTTGGGTTATAAGCATCGGTGGTTCAGTGGTAGAATGCTCGCCTGCCACGCGGGCGGCCCGGGTTCGATTCCCGGCCGATGCATTTCTTTTTTCTTATCTTTGCCACTTTCTAATGTACCAACTGGCAATGAAGAATGAGGAATGCAAAGCATTACAGTTTCAATACTTAACAATAATGGACGTTTGTTTGAAATGTGCGACGGTGTTACAACATATAAAGAACTACTACGGTCTTTTTTGAAAGTGTTCGTTTACAAATCTATGTCATTCAAAGGATGAATTATTTTCTTTGTCAGATGAAAGTCAGAAAGGTCTTAACTAAATAATCTCCTCATCTGAAACTCAACTTTTTTTCCCTTAATGGCATGTATTACAACAACAGTAATGTGATAAAGATGACCAAAAACTAAAGCTCCGATGCCGGGAATCGAACCCGGGCCGTCTGGGTGAAAACCAGAAATCCTAACCACTAGACCACATCGGACTTAGTATAACTACCTTAATTTAAGCTACATATAAGCAAGGTCAAGAATAGTTGATTACTTTGCTTAAACCATGTTTGTGTCAACATATGATTTGATAACTGTGAGGTGAGAGTCTGCGTGAAAGTATGTTATTTCAAAGTTAATCCTTTCTACCTTTCTTATCCACACTTAAAGCAGTAATGCTTTGAAAGTGTTTTTTGTTCGATCTAAAAAAAAAAAAAATCTCACGGCATTGGTAATGTACAGGTAGTTTGTCGGCAAAACCTTCCAACCTGAAATTTATGTACAGTGGACGCGTAATTAATGTTCATTCACAGAATTGGATTAATTAACCACTCCCCCTTTTTACATCTTAATTTTCATTGTGAAGCGGTTTCATTTGAATAAGACGCGAAACCGCCGGCATACTAAGCATAGCATTTGAGTCGCGAGATTATGTCGCAGATTACCAATTGAATAAGTACTAAATGCCCGTCGATTTTCTCTTGTCAAACATGTTTTTCGTGTTTCTACATGTTGTACCGACAATAATGTATAATAAACATGCCATCTATCATACATACCATGTAACACGTGGTAATCATGTACTGTCCTTATATGATCGAGTTAGACATCTTGGGTTATAAGCATCGGTGGTTCAGTGGTAGAATGCTCGCCTGCCACGCGGGCGGCCCGGGTTCGATTCCCGGCCGATGCATTTCTTTTTTCTTATCTTTGCCACTTTCTAATGTACCAACTGGCAATGAAGAATGAGGAATGCAAAGCATTACAGTTTCAATACTTAACAATAATGGACGTTTGTTTGAAATGTGCGACGGTGTTACAACATATAAAGAACTACTACGGTCTTTTTTGAAAGTGTTCGTTTACAAATCTATGTCATTCAAAGGATGAATTATTTTCTTTGTCAGATGAAAGTCAGAAAGGTCTTAACTAAATAATCTCCTCATCTGAAACTCAACTTTTTTTCCCTTAATGGTATGTATTACAACAACAGTAATGTGATAAAGATGACCAAAAACTAAAGCTCCGATGCCGGGAATCGAACCCGGGCCGTCTGGGTGAAAACCAGAAATCCTAACCACTAGACCACATCGGACTTAGTATAACTACCTTAATTTAAGCTACATATAAGCAAGGTCAAGAATAGTTGATTACTTTGCTTAAACCATGTTTGTGTCAACATATGATTTGATAACTGTGAGGTGAGAGTCTGCGTGAAAGTATGTTATTTCAAAGTTAATCCTTTCTACCTTTCTTATCCACACTTAAAGCAGTAATGCTTTGAAAGTGTTTTTTGTTCGATCTAAAAAAAAAAAAAATCTCACGGCATTGGTAATGTACAGGTAGTTTGTCGGCAAAACCTTCCAACCTGAAATTTATGTACAGTGGACGCGTAATTAATGTTCATTCACAGAATTGGATTAATTAACCACTCCCCCTTTTTACATCTTAATTTTCATTGTGAAGCGGTTTCATTTGAATAAGACGCGAAACCGCCGGCATACTAAGCATAGCATTTGAGTCGCGAGATTATGTCGCAGATTACCAATTGAATAAGTACTAAATGCCCGTCGATTTTCTCTTGTCAAACATGTTTTTCGTGTTTCTACATGTTGTACCGACAATAATGTATAATAAACATGCCATCTATCATACATACCATGTAACACGTGGTAATCATGTACTGTCCTTATATGATCGAGTTAGACATCTTGGGTTATAAGCATCGGTGGTTCAGTGGTAGAATGCTCGCCTGCCACGCGGGCGGCCCGGGTTCGATTCCCGGCCGATGCATTTCTTTTTTCTTATCTTTGCCACTTTCTAATGTACCAACTGGCAATGAAGAATGAGGAATGCAAAGCATTACAGTTTCAATACTTAACAATAATGGACGTTTGTTTGAAATGTGCGACGGTGTTACAACATATAAAGAACTACTACGGTCTTTTTTGAAAGTGTTCGTTTACAAATCTATGTCATTCAAAGGATGAATTATTTTCTTTGTCAGATGAAAGTCAGAAAGGTCTTAACTAAATAATCTCCTCATCTGAAACTCAACTTTTTTTCCCTTAATGGCATGTATTACAACAACAGTAATGTGATAAAGATGACCAAAAACTAAAGCTCCGATGCCGGGAATCGAACCCGGGCCGTCTGGGTGAAAACCAGAAATCCTAACCACTAGACCACATCGGACTTAGTATAACTACCTTAATTTAAGCTACATATAAGCAAGGTCAAGAATAGTTGATTACTTTGCTTAAACCATGTTTGTGTCAACATATGATTTGATAACTGTGAGGTGAGAGTCTGCGTGAAAGTATGTTATTTCAAAGTTAATCCTTTCTACCTTTCTTATCCACACTTAAAGCAGTAATGCTTTGAAAGTGTTTTTTGTTCGATCTAAAAAAAAAAAAAATCTCACGGCATTGGTAATGTACAGGTAGTTTGTCGGCAAAACCTTCCAACCTGAAATTTATGTACAGTGGACGCGTAATTAATGTTCATTCACAGAATTGGATTAATTAACCACTCCCCCTTTTTACATCTTAATTTTCATTGTGAAGCGGTTTCATTTGAATAAGACGCGAAACCGCCGGCATACTAAGCATAGCATTTGAGTCGCGAGATTATGTCGCAGATTACCAATTGAATAAGTACTAAATGCCCGTCGATTTTCTCTTGTCAAACATGTTTTTCGTGTTTCTACATGTTGTACCGACAATAATGTATAATAAACATGCCATCTATCATACATACCATGTAACACGTGGTAATCATGTACTGTCCTTATATGATCGAGTTAGACATCTTGGGTTATAAGCATCGGTGGTTCAGTGGTAGAATGCTCGCCTGCCACGCGGGCGGCCCGGGTTCGATTCCCGGCCGATGCATTTCTTTTTTCTTATCTTTGCCACTTTCTAATGTACCAACTGGCAATGAAGAATGAGGAATGCAAAGCATTACAGTTTCAATACTTAACAATAATGGACGTTTGTTTGAAATGTGCGACGGTGTTACAACATATAAAGAACTACTACGGTCTTTTTTGAAAGTGTTCGTTTACAAATCTATGTCATTCAAAGGATGAATTATTTTCTTTGTCAGATGAAAGTCAGAAAGGTCTTAACTAAATAATCTCCTCATCTGAAACTCAACTTTTTTTCCCTTAATGGCATGTATTACAACAACAGTAATGTGATAAAGATGACCAAAAACTAAAGCTCCGATGCCGGGAATCGAACCCGGGCCGTCTGGGTGAAAACCAGAAATCCTAACCACTAGACCACATCGGACTTAGTATAACTACCTTAATTTAAGCTACATATAAGCAAGGTCAAGAATAGTTGATTACTTTGCTTAAACCATGTTTGTGTCAACATATGATTTGATAACTGTGAGGTGAGAGTCTGCGTGAAAGTATGTTATTTCAAAGTTAATCCTTTCTACCTTTCTTATCCACACTTAAAGCAGTAATGCTTTGAAAGTGTTTTTTGTTCGATCTAAAAAAAAAAAAAATCTCACGGCATTGGTAATGTACAGGTAGTTTGTCGGCAAAACCTTCCAACCTGAAATTTATGTACAGTGGACGCGTAATTAATGTTCATTCACAGAATTGGATTAATTAACCACTCCCCCTTTTTACATCTTAATTTTCATTGTGAAGCGGTTTCATTTGAATAAGACGCGAAACCGCCGGCATACTAAGCATAGCATTTGAGTCGCGAGATTATGTCGCAGATTACCAATTGAATAAGTACTAAATGCCCGTCGATTTTCTCTTGTCAAACATGTTTTTCGTGTTTCTACATGTTGTACCGACAATAATGTATAATAAACATGCCATCTATCATACATACCATGTAACACGTGGTAATCATGTACTGTCCTTATATGATCGAGTTAGACATCTTGGGTTATAAGCATCGGTGGTTCAGTGGTAGAATGCTCGCCTGCCACGCGGGCGGCCCGGGTTCGATTCCCGGCCGATGCATTTCTTTTTTCTTATCTTTGCCACTTTCTAATGTACCAACTGGCAATGAAGAATGAGGAATGCAAAGCATTACAGTTTCAATACTTAACAATAATGGACGTTTGTTTGAAATGTGCGACGGTGTTACAACATATAAAGAACTACTACGGTCTTTTTTGAAAGTGTTCGTTTACAAATCTATGTCATTCAAAGGATGAATTATTTTCTTTGTCAGATGAAAGTCAGAAAGGTCTTAACTAAATAATCTCCTCATCTGAAACTCAACTTTTTTTCCCTTAATGGCATGTATTACAACAACAGTAATGTGATAAAGATGACCAAAAACTAAAGCTCCGATGCCGGGAATCGAACCCGGGCCGTCTGGGTGAAAACCAGAAATCCTAACCACTAGACCACATCGGACTTAGTATAACTACCTTAATTTAAGCTACATATAAGCAAGGTCAAGAATAGTTGATTACTTTGCTTAAACCATGTTTGTGTCAACATATGATTTGATAACTGTGAGGTGAGAGTCTGCGTGAAAGTATGTTATTTCAAAGTTAATCCTTTCTACCTTTCTTATCCACACTTAAAGCAGTAATGCTTTGAAAGTGTTTTTTGTTCGATCTAAAAAAAAAAAAAATCTCACGGCATTGGTAATGTACAGGTAGTTTGTCGGCAAAACCTTCCAACCTGAAATTTATGTACAGTGGACGCGTAATTAATGTTCATTCACAGAATTGGATTAATTAACCACTCCCCCTTTTTACATCTTAATTTTCATTGTGAAGCGGTTTCATTTGAATAAGACGCGAAACCGCCGGCATACTAAGCATAGCATTTGAGTCGCGAGATTATGTCGCAGATTACCAATTGAATAAGTACTAAATGCCCGTCGATTTTCTCTTGTCAAACATGTTTTTCGTGTTTCTACATGTTGTACCGACAATAATGTATAATAAACATGCCATCTATCATACATACCATGTAACACGTGGTAATCATGTACTGTCCTTATATGATCGAGTTAGACATCTTGGGTTATAAGCATCGGTGGTTCAGTGGTAGAATGCTCGCCTGCCACGCGGGCGGCCCGGGTTCGATTCCCGGCCGATGCATTTCTTTTTTCTTATCTTTGCCACTTTCTAATGTACCAACTGGCAATGAAGAATGAGGAATGCAAAGCATTACAGTTTCAATACTTAACAATAATGGACGTTTGTTTGAAATGTGCGACGGTGTTACAACATATAAAGAACTACTACGGTCTTTTTTGAAAGTGTTCGTTTACAAATCTATGTCATTCAAAGGATGAATTATTTTCTTTGTCAGATGAAAGTCAGAAAGGTCTTAACTAAATAATCTCCTCATCTGAAACTCAACTTTTTTTCCCTTAATGGCATGTATTACAACAACAGTAATGTGATAAAGATGACCAAAAACTAAAGCTCCGATGCCGGGAATCGAACCCGGGCCGTCTGGGTGAAAACCAGAAATCCTAACCACTAGACCACATCGGACTTAGTATAACTACCTTAATTTAAGCTACATATAAGCAAGGTCAAGAATAGTTGATTACTTTGCTTAAACCATGTTTGTGTCAACATATGATTTGATAACTGTGAGGTGAGAGTCTGCGTGAAAGTATGTTATTTCAAAGTTAATCCTTTCTACCTTTCTTATCCACACTTAAAGCAGTAATGCTTTGAAAGTGTTTTTTGTTCGATCTAAAAAAAAAAAAAATCTCACGGCATTGGTAATGTACAGGTAGTTTGTCGGCAAAACCTTCCAACCTGAAATTTATGTACAGTGGACGCGTAATTAATGTTCATTCACAGAATTGGATTAATTAACCACTCCCCCTTTTTACATCTTAATTTTCATTGTGAAGCGGTTTCATTTGAATAAGACGCGAAACCGCCGGCATACTAAGCATAGCATTTGAGTCGCGAGATTATGTCGCAGATTACCAATTGAATAAGTACTAAATGCCCGTCGATTTTCTCTTGTCAAACATGTTTTTCGTGTTTCTACATGTTGTACCGACAATAATGTATAATAAACATGCCATCTATCATACATACCATGTAACACGTGGTAATCATGTACTGTCCTTATATGATCGAGTTAGACATCTTGGGTTATAAGCATCGGTGGTTCAGTGGTAGAATGCTCGCCTGCCACGCGGGCGGCCCGGGTTCGATTCCCGGCCGATGCATTTCTTTTTTCTTATCTTTGCCACTTTCTAATGTACCAACTGGCAATGAAGAATGAGGAATGCAAAGCATTACAGTTTCAATACTTAACAATAATGGACGTTTGTTTGAAATGTGCGACGGTGTTACAACATATAAAGAACTACTACGGTCTTTTTTGAAAGTGTTCGTTTACAAATCTATGTCATTCAAAGGATGAATTATTTTCTTTGTCAGATGAAAGTCAGAAAGGTCTTAACTAAATAATCTCCTCATCTGAAACTCAACTTTTTTTCCCTTAATGGCATGTATTACAACAACAGTAATGTGATAAAGATGACCAAAAACTAAAGCTCCGATGCCGGGAATCGAACCCGGGCCGTCTGGGTGAAAACCAGAAATCCTAACCACTAGACCACATCGGACTTAGTATAACTACCTTAATTTAAGCTACATATAAGCAAGGTCAAGAATAGTTGATTACTTTGCTTAAACCATGTTTGTGTCAACATATGATTTGATAACTGTGAGGTGAGAGTCTGCGTGAAAGTATGTTATTTCAAAGTTAATCCTTTCTACCTTTCTTATCCACACTTAAAGCAGTAATGCTTTGAAAGTGTTTTTTGTTCGATCTAAAAAAAAAAAAAATCTCACGGCATTGGTAATGTACAGGTAGTTTGTCGGCAAAACCTTCCAACCTGAAATTTATGTACAGTGGACGCGTAATTAATGTTCATTCACAGAATTGGATTAATTAACCACTCCCCCTTTTTACATCTTAATTTTCATTGTGAAGCGGTTTCATTTGAATAAGACGCGAAACCGCCGGCATACTAAGCATAGCATTTGAGTCGCGAGATTATGTCGCAGATTACCAATTGAATAAGTACTAAATGCCCGTCGATTTTCTCTTGTCAAACATGTTTTTCGTGTTTCTACATGTTGTACCGACAATAATGTATAATAAACATGCCATCTATCATACATACCATGTAACACGTGGTAATCATGTACTGTCCTTATATGATCGAGTTAGACATCTTGGGTTATAAGCATCGGTGGTTCAGTGGTAGAATGCTCGCCTGCCACGCGGGCGGCCCGGGTTCGATTCCCGGCCGATGCATTTCTTTTTTCTTATCTTTGCCACTTTCTAATGTACCAACTGGCAATGAAGAATGAGGAATGCAAAGCATTACAGTTTCAATACTTAACAATAATGGACGTTTGTTTGAAATGTGCGACGGTGTTACAACATATAAAGAACTACTACGGTCTTTTTTGAAAGTGTTCGTTTACAAATCTATGTCATTCAAAGGATGAATTATTTTCTTTGTCAGATGAAAGTCAGAAAGGTCTTAACTAAATAATCTCCTCATCTGAAACTCAACTTTTTTTCCCTTAATGGCATGTATTACAACAACAGTAATGTGATAAAGATGACCAAAAACTAAAGCTCCGATGCCGGGAATCGAACCCGGGCCGTCTGGGTGAAAACCAGAAATCCTAACCACTAGACCACATCGGACTTAGTATAACTACCTTAATTTAAGCTACATATAAGCAAGGTCAAGAATAGTTGATTACTTTGCTTAAACCATGTTTGTGTCAACATATGATTTGATAACTGTGAGGTGAGAGTCTGCGTGAAAGTATGTTATTTCAAAGTTAATCCTTTCTACCTTTCTTATCCACACTTAAAGCAGTAATGCTTTGAAAGTGTTTTTTGTTCGATCTAAAAAAAAAAAAAATCTCACGGCATTGGTAATGTACAGGTAGTTTGTCGGCAAAACCTTCCAACCTGAAATTTATGTACAGTGGACGCGTAATTAATGTTCATTCACAGAATTGGATTAATTAACCACTCCCCCTTTTTACATCTTAATTTTCATTGTGAAGCGGTTTCATTTGAATAAGACGCGAAACCGCCGGCATACTAAGCATAGCATTTGAGTCGCGAGATTATGTCGCAGATTACCAATTGAATAAGTACTAAATGCCCGTCGATTTTCTCTTGTCAAACATGTTTTTCGTGTTTCTACATGTTGTACCGACAATAATGTATAATAAACATGCCATCTATCATACATACCATGTAACACGTGGTAATCATGTACTGTCCTTATATGATCGAGTTAGACATCTTGGGTTATAAGCATCGGTGGTTCAGTGGTAGAATGCTCGCCTGCCACGCGGGCGGCCCGGGTTCGATTCCCGGCCGATGCATTTCTTTTTTCTTATCTTTGCCACTTTCTAATGTACCAACTGGCAATGAAGAATGAGGAATGCAAAGCATTACAGTTTCAATACTTAACAATAATGGACGTTTGTTTGAAATGTGCGACGGTGTTACAACATATAAAGAACTACTACGGTCTTTTTTGAAAGTGTTCGTTTACAAATCTATGTCATTCAAAGGATGAATTATTTTCTTTGTCAGATGAAAGTCAGAAAGGTCTTAACTAAATAATCTCCTCATCTGAAACTCAACTTTTTTTCCCTTAATGGCATGTATTACAACAACAGTAATGTGATAAAGATGACCAAAAACTAAAGCTCCGATGCCGGGAATCGAACCCGGGCCGTCTGGGTGAAAACCAGAAATCCTAACCACTAGACCACATCGGACTTAGTATAACTACCTTAATTTAAGCTACATATAAGCAAGGTCAAGAATAGTTGATTACTTTGCTTAAACCATGTTTGTGTCAACATATGATTTGATAACTGTGAGGTGAGAGTCTGCGTGAAAGTATGTTATTTCAAAGTTAATCCTTTCTACCTTTCTTATCCACACTTAAAGCAGTAATGCTTTGAAAGTGTTTTTTGTTCGATCTAAAAAAAAAAAAAATCTCACGGCATTGGTAATGTACAGGTAGTTTGTCGGCAAAACCTTCCAACCTGAAATTTATGTACAGTGGACGCGTAATTAATGTTCATTCACAGAATTGGATTAATTAACCACTCCCCCTTTTTACATCTTAATTTTCATTGTGAAGCGGTTTCATTTGAATAAGACGCGAAACCGCCGGCATACTAAGCATAGCATTTGAGTCGCGAGATTATGTCGCAGATTACCAATTGAATAAGTACTAAATGCCCGTCGATTTTCTCTTGTCAAACATGTTTTTCGTGTTTCTACATGTTGTACCGACAATAATGTATAATAAACATGCCATCTATCATACATACCATGTAACACGTGGTAATCATGTACTGTCCTTATATGATCGAGTTAGACATCTTGGGTTATAAGCATCGGTGGTTCAGTGGTAGAATGCTCGCCTGCCACGCGGGCGGCCCGGGTTCGATTCCCGGCCGATGCATTTCTTTTTTCTTATCTTTGCCACTTTCTAATGTACCAACTGGCAATGAAGAATGAGGAATGCAAAGCATTACAGTTTCAATACTTAACAATAATGGACGTTTGTTTGAAATGTGCGACGGTGTTACAACATATAAAGAACTACTACGGTCTTTTTTGAAAGTGTTCGTTTACAAATCTATGTCATTCAAAGGATGAATTATTTTCTTTGTCAGATGAAAGTCAGAAAGGTCTTAACTAAATAATCTCCTCATCTGAAACTCAACTTTTTTCCCTTAATGGCATGTATTACAACAACAGTAATGTGATAAAGATGACCAAAAACTAAAGCTCCGATGCCGGGAATCGAACCCGGGCCGTCTGGGTGAAAACCAGAAATCCTAACCACTAGACCACATCGGACTTAGTATAACTACCTTAATTTAAGCTACATATAAGCAAGGTCAAGAATAGTTGATTACTTTGCTTAAACCATGTTTGTGTCAACATATGATTTGATAACTGTGAGGTGAGAGTCTGCGTGAAAGTATGTTATTTCAAAGTTAATCCTTTCTACCTTTCTTATCCACACTTAAAGCAGTAATGCTTTGAAAGTGTTTTTTGTTCGATCTAAAAAAAAAAAAAATCTCACGGCATTGGTAATGTACAGGTAGTTTGTCGGCAAAACCTTCCAACCTGAAATTTATGTACAGTGGACGCGTAATTAATGTTCATTCACAGAATTGGATTAATTAACCACTCCCCCTTTTTACATCTTAATTTTCATTGTGAAGCGGTTTCATTTGAATAAGACGCGAAACCGCCGGCATACTAAGCATAGCATTTGAGTCGCGAGATTATGTCGCAGATTACCAATTGAATAAGTACTAAATGCCCGTCGATTTTCTCTTGTCAAACATGTTTTTCGTGTTTCTACATGTTGTACCGACAATAATGTATAATAAACATGCCATCTATCATACATACCATGTAACACGTGGTAATCATGTACTGTCCTTATATGATCGAGTTAGACATCTTGGGTTATAAGCATCGGTGGTTCAGTGGTAGAATGCTCGCCTGCCACGCGGGCGGCCCGGGTTCGATTCCCGGCCGATGCATTTCTTTTTTCTTATCTTTGCCACTTTCTAATGTACCAACTGGCAATGAAGAATGAGGAATGCAAAGCATTACAGTTTCAATACTTAACAATAATGGACGTTTGTTTGAAATGTGCGACGGTGTTACAACATATAAAGAACTACTACGGTCTTTTTTGAAAGTGTTCGTTTACAAATCTATGTCATTCAAAGGATGAATTATTTTCTTTGTCAGATGAAAGTCAGAAAGATCTTAACTAAATAATCTCCTCATCTGAAACTCAACTTTTTTTCCCTTAATGGCATGTATTACAACAACAGTAATGTGATAAAGATGACCAAAAACTAAAGCTCCGATGCCGGGAATCGAACCCGGGCCGTCTGGGTGAAAACCAGAAATCCTAACCACTAGACCACATCGGACTTAGTATAACTACCTTAATTTAAGCTACATATAAGCAAGGTCAAGAATAGTTGATTACTTTGCTTAAACCATGTTTGTGTCAACATATGATTTGATAACTGTGAGGTGAGAGTCTGCGTGAAAGTATGTTATTTCAAAGTTAATCCTTTCTACCTTTCTTATCCACACTTAAAGCAGTAATGCTTTGAAAGTGTTTTTTGTTCGATCTAAAAAAAAAAAAAATCTCACGGCATTGGTAATGTACAGGTAGTTTGTCGGCAAAACCTTCCAACCTGAAATTTATGTACAGTGGACGCGTAATTAATGTTCATTCACAGAATTGGATTAATTAACCACTCCCCCTTTTTACATCTTAATTTTCATTGTGAAGCGGTTTCATTTGAATAAGACGCGAAACCGCCGGCATACTAAGCATAGCATTTGAGTCGCGAGATTATGTCGCAGATTACCAATTGAATAAGTACTAAATGCCCGTCGATTTTCTCTTGTCAAACATGTTTTTCGTGTTTCTACATGTTGTACCGACAATAATGTATAATAAACATGCCATCTATCATACATACCATGTAACACGTGGTAATCATGTACTGTCCTTATATGATCGAGTTAGACATCTTGGGTTATAAGCATCGGTGGTTCAGTGGTAGAATGCTCGCCTGCCACGCGGGCGGCCCGGGTTCGATTCCCGGCCGATGCATTTCTTTTTTCTTATCTTTGCCACTTTCTAATGTACCAACTGGCAATGAAGAATGAGGAATGCAAAGCATTACAGTTTCAATACTTAACAATAATGGACGTTTGTTTGAAATGTGCGACGGTGTTACAACATATAAAGAACTACTACGGTCTTTTTTGAAAGTGTTCGTTTACAAATCTATGTCATTCAAAGGATGAATTATTTTCTTTGTCAGATGAAAGTCAGAAAGATCTTAACTAAATAATCTCCTCATCTGAAACTCAACTTTTTTTCCCTTAATGGCATGTATTACAACAACAGTAATGTGATAAAGATGACCAAAAACTAAAGCTCCGATGCCGGGAATCGAACCCGGGCCGTCTGGGTGAAAACCAGAAATCCTAACCACTAGACCACATCGGACTTAGTATAACTACCTTAATTTAAGCTACATATAAGCAAGGTCAAGAATAGTTGATTACTTTGCTTAAACCATGTTTGTGTCAACATATGATTTGATAACTGTGAGGTGAGAGTCTGCGTGAAAGTATGTTATTTCAAAGTTAATCCTTTCTACCTTTCTTATCCACACTTAAAGCAGTAATGCTTTGAAAGTGTTTTTTGTTCGATCTAAAAAAAAAAAAAATCTCACGGCATTGGTAATGTACAGGTAGTTTGTCGGCAAAACCTTCCAACCTGAAATTTATGTACAGTGGACGCGTAATTAATGTTCATTCACAGAATTGGATTAATTAACCACTCCCCCTTTTTACATCTTAATTTTCATTGTGAAGCGGTTTCATTTGAATAAGACGCGAAACCGCCGGCATACTAAGCATAGCATTTGAGTCGCGAGATTATGTCGCAGATTACCAATTGAATAAGTACTAAATGCCCGTCGATTTTCTCTTGTCAAACATGTTTTTCGTGTTTCTACATGTTGTACCGACAATAATGTATAATAAACATGCCATCTATCATACATACCATGTAACACGTGGTAATCATGTACTGTCCTTATATGATCGAGTTAGACATCTTGGGTTATAAGCATCGGTGGTTCAGTGGTAGAATGCTCGCCTGCCACGCGGGCGGCCCGGGTTCGATTCCCGGCCGATGCATTTCTTTTTTCTTATCTTTGCCACTTTCTAATGTACCAACTGGCAATGAAGAATGAGGAATGCAAAGCATTACAGTTTCAATACTTAACAATAATGGACGTTTGTTTGAAATGTGCGACGGTGTTACAACATATAAAGAACTACTACGGTCTTTTTTGAAAGTGTTCGTTTACAAATCTATGTCATTCAAAGGATGAATTATTTTCTTTGTCAGATGAAAGTCAGAAAGGTCTTAACTAAATAATCTCCTCATCTGAAACTCAACTTTTTTTCCCTTAATGGCATGTATTACAACAACAGTAATGTGATAAAGATGACCAAAAACTAAAGCTCCGATGCCGGGAATCGAACCCGGGCCGTCTGGGTGAAAACCAGAAATCCTAACCACTAGACCACATCGGACTTAGTATAACTACCTTAATTTAAGCTACATATAAGCAAGGTCAAGAATAGTTGATTACTTTGCTTAAACCATGTTTGTGTCAACATATGATTTGATAACTGTGAGGTGAGAGTCTGCGTGAAAGTATGTTATTTCAAAGTTAATCCTTTCTACCTTTCTTATCCACACTTAAAGCAGTAATGCTTTGAAAGTGTTTTTTGTTCGATCTAAAAAAAAAAAAAATCTCACGGCATTGGTAATGTACAGGTAGTTTGTCGGCAAAACCTTCCAACCTGAAATTTATGTACAGTGGACGCGTAATTAATGTTCATTCACAGAATTGGATTAATTAACCACTCCCCCTTTTTACATCTTAATTTTCATTGTGAAGCGGTTTCATTTGAATAAGACGCGAAACCGCCGGCATACTAAGCATAGCATTTGAGTCGCGAGATTATGTCGCAGATTACCAATTGAATAAGTACTAAATGCCCGTCGATTTTCTCTTGTCAAACATGTTTTTCGTGTTTCTACATGTTGTACCGACAATAATGTATAATAAACATGCCATCTATCATACATACCATGTAACACGTGGTAATCATGTACTGTCCTTATATGATCGAGTTAGACATCTTGGGTTATAAGCATCGGTGGTTCAGTGGTAGAATGCTCGCCTGCCACGCGGGCGGCCCGGGTTCGATTCCCGGCCGATGCATTTCTTTTTTCTTATCTTTGCCACTTTCTAATGTACCAACTGGCAATGAAGAATGAGGAATGCAAAGCATTACAGTTTCAATACTTAACAATAATGGACGTTTGTTTGAAATGTGCGACGGTGTTACAACATATAAAGAACTACTACGGTCTTTTTTGAAAGTGTTCGTTTACAAATCTATGTCATTCAAAGGATGAATTATTTTCTTTGTCAGATGAAAGTCAGAAAGGTCTTAACTAAATAATCTCCTCATCTGAAACTCAACTTTTTTTCCCTTAATGGCATGTATTACAACAACAGTAATGTGATAAAGATGACCAAAAACTAAAGCTCCGATGCCGGGAATCGAACCCGGGCCGTCTGGGTGAAAACCAGAAATCCTAACCACTAGACCACATCGGACTTAGTATAACTACCTTAATTTAAGCTACATATAAGCAAGGTCAAGAATAGTTGATTACTTTGCTTAAACCATGTTTGTGTCAACATATGATTTGATAACTGTGAGGTGAGAGTCTGCGTGAAAGTATGTTATTTCAAAGTTAATCCTTTCTACCTTTCTTATCCACACTTAAAGCAGTAATGCTTTGAAAGTGTTTTTTGTTCGATCTAAAAAAAAAAAAAATCTCACGGCATTGGTAATGTACAGGTAGTTTGTCGGCAAAACCTTCCAACCTGAAATTT
Organism: Mytilus galloprovincialis; assembly: GCF_965363235.1. NCBI lineage: Eukaryota > Metazoa > Mollusca > Bivalvia > Mytilida > Mytilidae > Mytilus > Mytilus galloprovincialis. Next base: position 37,219,916 of record NC_134848.1, read on the forward strand.
ATGTACAGTGGACGCGTAATTAATGTTCATTCACAGAATTGGATTAATTAACCACTCCCCCTTTTTACATCTTAATTTTCATTGTGAAGCGGTTTCATTTGAATAAGACGCGAAACCGCCGGCATACTAAGCATAGCATTTGAGTCGCGAGATTATGTCGCAGATTACCAATTGAATAAGTACTAAATGCCCGTCGATTTTCTCTTGTCAAACATGTTTTTCGTGTTTCTACATGTTGTACCGACAATAATGTATAATAAACATGCCATCTATCATACATACCATGTAACACGTGGTAATCATGTACTGTCCTTATATGATCGAGTTAGACATCTTGGGTTATAAGCATCGGTGGTTCAGTGGTAGAATGCTCGCCTGCCACGCGGGCGGCCCGGGTTCGATTCCCGGCCGATGCATTTCTTTTTTCTTATCTTTGCCACTTTCTAATGTACCAACTGGCAATGAAGAATGAGGAATGCAAAGCATTACAGTTTCAATACTTAACAATAATGGACGTTTGTTTGAAATGTGCGACGGTGTTACAACATATAAAGAACTACTACGGTCTTTTTTGAAAGTGTTCGTTTACAAATCTATGTCATTCAAAGGATGAATTATTTTCTTTGTCAGATGAAAGTCAGAAAGGTCTTAACTAAATAATCTCCTCATCTGAAACTCAACTTTTTTTCCCTTAATGGCATGTATTACAACAACAGTAATGTGATAAAGATCACCAAAAACTAAAGCTCCGATGCCGGGAATCGAACCCGGGCCGTCTGGGTGAAAACCAGAAATCCTAACCACTAGACCACATCGGACTTAGTATAACTACCTTAATTTAAGCTACATATAAGCAAGGTCAAGAATAGTTGATTACTTTGCTTAAACCATGTTTGTGTCAACATATGATTTGATAACTGTGAGGTGAGAGTCTGCGTGAAAGTATGTTATTTCAAAGTTAATCCTTTCTACCTTTCTTATCCACACTTAAAGCAGTAATGCTTTGAAAGTGTTTTTTGTTCGATCTAAAAAAAAAAAAAATCTCACGGCATTGGTAATGTACAGGTAGTTTGTCGGCAAAACCTTCCAACCTGAAATTTATGTACAGTGGACGCGTAATTAATGTTCATTCACAGAATTGGATTAATTAACCACTCCCCCTTTTTACATCTTAATTTTCATTGTGAAGCGGTTTCATTTGAATAAGACGCGAAACCGCCGGCATACTAAGCATAGCATTTGAGTCGCGAGATTATGTCGCAGATTACCAATTGAATAAGTACTAAATGCCCGTCGATTTTCTCTTGTCAAACATGTTTTTCGTGTTTCTACATGTTGTACCGACAATAATGTATAATAAACATGCCATCTATCATACATACCATGTAACACGTGGTAATCATGTACTGTCCTTATATGATCGAGTTAGACATCTTGGGTTATAAGCATCGGTGGTTCAGTGGTAGAATGCTCGCCTGCCACGCGGGCGGCCCGGGTTCGATTCCCGGCCGATGCATTTCTTTTTTCTTATCTTTGCCACTTTCTAATGTACCAACTGGCAATGAAGAATGAGGAATGCAAAGCATTACAGTTTCAATACTTAACAATAATGGACGTTTGTTTGAAATGTGCGACGGTGTTACAACATATAAAGAACTACTACGGTCTTTTTTGAAAGTGTTCGTTTACAAATCTATGTCATTCAAAGGATGAATTATTTTCTTTGTCAGATGAAAGTCAGAAAGGTCTTAACTAAATAATCTCCTCATCTGAAACTCAACTTTTTTTCCCTTAATGGCATGTATTACAACAACAGTAATGTGATAAAGATGACCAAAAACTAAAGCTCCGATGCCGGGAATCGAACCCGGGCCGTCTGGGTGAAAACCAGAAATCCTAACCACTAGACCACATCGGACTTAGTATAACTACCTTAATTTAAGCTACATATAAGCAAGGTCAAGAATAGTTGATTACTTTGCTTAAACCATGTTTGTGTCAACATATGATTTGATAACTGTGAGGTGAGAGTCTGCGTGAAAGTATGTTATTTCAAAGTTAATCCTTTCTACCTTTCTTATCCACACTTAAAGCAGTAATGCTTTGAAAGTGTTTTTTGTTCGATCTAAAAAAAAAAAAAATCTCACGGCATTGGTAATGTACAGGTAGTTTGTCGGCAAAACCTTCCAACCTGAAATTTATGTACAGTGGACGCGTAATTAATGTTCATTCACAGAATTGGATTAATTAACCACTCCCCCTTTTTACATCTTAATTTTCATTGTGAAGCGGTTTCATTTGAATAAGACGCGAAACCGCCGGCATACTAAGCATAGCATTTGAGTCGCGAGATTATGTCGCAGATTACCAATTGAATAAGTACTAAATGCCCGTCGATTTTCTCTTGTCAAACATGTTTTTCGTGTTTCTACATGTTGTACCGACAATAATGTATAATAAACATGCCATCTATCATACATACCATGTAACACGTGGTAATCATGTACTGTCCTTATATGATCGAGTTAGACATCTTGGGTTATAAGCATCGGTGGTTCAGTGGTAGAATGCTCGCCTGCCACGCGGGCGGCCCGGGTTCGATTCCCGGCCGATGCATTTCTTTTTTCTTATCTTTGCCACTTTCTAATGTACCAACTGGCAATGAAGAATGAGGAATGCAAAGCATTACAGTTTCAATACTTAACAATAATGGACGTTTGTTTGAAATGTGCGACGGTGTTACAACATATAAAGAACTACTACGGTCTTTTTTGAAAGTGTTCGTTTACAAATCTATGTCATTCAAAGGATGAATTATTTTCTTTGTCAGATGAAAGTCAGAAAGGTCTTAACTAAATAATCTCCTCATCTGAAACTCAACTTTTTTTCCCTTAATGGCATGTATTACAACAACAGTAATGTGATAAAGATCACCAAAAACTAAAGCTCCGATGCCGGGAATCGAACCCGGGCCGTCTGGGTGAAAACCAGAAATCCTAACCACTAGACCACATCGGACTTAGTATAACTACCTTAATTTAAGCTACATATAAGCAAGGTCAAGAATAGTTGATTACTTTGCTTAAACCATGTTTGTGTCAACATATGATTTGATAACTGTGAGGTGAGAGTCTGCGTGAAAGTATGTTATTTCAAAGTTAATCCTTTCTACCTTTCTTATCCACACTTAAAGCAGTAATGCTTTGAAAGTGTTTTTTGTTCGATCTAAAAAAAAAAAAAATCTCACGGCATTGGTAATGTACAGGTAGTTTGTCGGCAAAACCTTCCAACCTGAAATTTATGTACAGTGGACGCGTAATTAATGTTCATTCACAGAATTGGATTAATTAACCACTCCCCCTTTTTACATCTTAATTTTCATTGTGAAGCGGTTTCATTTGAATAAGACGCGAAACCGCCGGCATACTAAGCATAGCATTTGAGTCGCGAGATTATGTCGCAGATTACCAATTGAATAAGTACTAAATGCCCGTCGATTTTCTCTTGTCAAACATGTTTTTCGTGTTTCTACATGTTGTACCGACAATAATGTATAATAAACATGCCATCTATCATACATACCATGTAACACGTGGTAATCATGTACTGTCCTTATATGATCGAGTTAGACATCTTGGGTTATAAGCATCGGTGGTTCAGTGGTAGAATGCTCGCCTGCCACGCGGGCGGCCCGGGTTCGATTCCCGGCCGATGCATTTCTTTTTTCTTATCTTTGCCACTTTCTAATGTACCAACTGGCAATGAAGAATGAGGAATGCAAAGCATTACAGTTTCAATACTTAACAATAATGGACGTTTGTTTGAAATGTGCGACGGTGTTACAACATATAAAGAACTACTACGGTCTTTTTTGAAAGTGTTCGTTTACAAATCTATGTCATTCAAAGGATGAATTATTTTCTTTGTCAGATGAAAGTCAGAAAGGTCTTAACTAAATAATCTCCTCATCTGAAACTCAACTTTTTTTCCCTTAATGGCATGTATTACAACAACAGTAATGTGATAAAGATGACCAAAAACTAAAGCTCCGATGCCGGGAATCGAACCCGGGCCGTCTGGGTGAAAACCAGAAATCCTAACCACTAGACCACATCGGACTTAGTATAACTACCTTAATTTAAGCTACATATAAGCAAGGTCAAGAATAGTTGATTACTTTGCTTAAACCATGTTTGTGTCAACATATGATTTGATAACTGTGAGGTGAGAGTCTGCGTGAAAGTATGTTATTTCAAAGTTAATCCTTTCTACCTTTCTTATCCACACTTAAAGCAGTAATGCTTTGAAAGTGTTTTTTGTTCGATCTAAAAAAAAAAAAAATCTCACGGCATTGGTAATGTACAGGTAGTTTGTCGGCAAAACCTTCCAACCTGAAATTTATGTACAGTGGACGCGTAATTAATGTTCATTCACAGAATTGGATTAATTAACCACTCCCCCTTTTTACATCTTAATTTTCATTGTGAAGCGGTTTCATTTGAATAAGACGCGAAACCGCCGGCATACTAAGCATAGCATTTGAGTCGCGAGATTATGTCGCAGATTACCAATTGAATAAGTACTAAATGCCCGTCGATTTTCTCTTGTCAAACATGTTTTTCGTGTTTCTACATGTTGTACCGACAATAATGTATAATAAACATGCCATCTATCATACATACCATGTAACACGTGGTAATCATGTACTGTCCTTATATGATCGAGTTAGACATCTTGGGTTATAAGCATCGGTGGTTCAGTGGTAGAATGCTCGCCTGCCACGCGGGCGGCCCGGGTTCGATTCCCGGCCGATGCATTTCTTTTTTCTTATCTTTGCCACTTTCTAATGTACCAACTGGCAATGAAGAATGAGGAATGCAAAGCATTACAGTTTCAATACTTAACAATAATGGACGTTTGTTTGAAATGTGCGACGGTGTTACAACATATAAAGAACTACTACGGTCTTTTTTGAAAGTGTTCGTTTACAAATCTATGTCATTCAAAGGATGAATTATTTTCTTTGTCAGATGAAAGTCAGAAAGGTCTTAACTAAATAATCTCCTCATCTGAAACTCAACTTTTTTTCCCTTAATGGCATGTATTACAACAACAGTAATGTGATAAAGATGACCAAAAACTAAAGCTCCGATGCCGGGAATCGAACCCGGGCCGTCTGGGTGAAAACCAGAAATCCTAACCACTAGACCACATCGGACTTAGTATAACTACCTTAATTTAAGCTACATATAAGCAAGGTCAAGAATAGTTGATTACTTTGCTTAAACCATGTTTGTGTCAACATATGATTTGATAACTGTGAGGTGAGAGTCTGCGTGAAAGTATGTTATTTCAAAGTTAATCCTTTCTACCTTTCTTATCCACACTTAAAGCAGTAATGCTTTGAAAGTGTTTTTTGTTCGATCTAAAAAAAAAAAAATCTCACGGCATTGGTAATGTACAGGTAGTTTGTCGGCAAAACCTTCCAACCTGAAATTTATGTACAGTGGACGCGTAATTAATGTTCATTCACAGAATTGGATTAATTAACCACTCCCCCTTTTTACATCTTAATTTTCATTGTGAAGCGGTTTCATTTAAATAAGACGCGAAACCGCCGGCATACTAAGCATAGCATTTGAGTCGCGAGATTATGTCGCAGATTACCAATTGAATAAGTACTAAATGCCCGTCGATTTTCTCTTGTCAAACATGTTTTTCGTGTTTCTACATGTTGTACCGACAATAATGTATAATAAACATGCCATCTATCATACATACCATGTAACACGTGGTAATCATGTACTGTCCTTATATGATCGAGTTAGACATCTTGGGTTATAAGCATCGGTGGTTCAGTGGTAGAATGCTCGCCTGCCACGCGGGCGGCCCGGGTTCGATTCCCGGCCGATGCATTTCTTTTTTCTTATCTTTGCCACTTTCTAATGTACCAACTGGCAATGAAGAATGAGGAATGCAAAGCATTACAGTTTCAATACTTAACAATAATGGACGTTTGTTTGAAATGTGCGACGGTGTTACAACATATAAAGAACTACTACGGTCTTTTTTGAAAGTGTTCGTTTACAAATCTATGTCATTCAAAGGATGAATTATTTTCTTTGTCAGATGAAAGTCAGAAAGGTCTTAACTAAATAATCTCCTCATCTGAAACTCAACTTTTTTTCCCTTAATGGCATGTATTACAACAACAGTAATGTGATAAAGATGACCAAAAACTAAAGCTCCGATGCCGGGAATCGAACCCGGGCCGTCTGGGTGAAAACCAGAAATCCTAACCACTAGACCACATCGGACTTAGTATAACTACCTTAATTTAAGCTACATATAAGCAAGGTCAAGAATAGTTGATTACTTTGCTTAAACCATGTTTGTGTCAACATATGATTTGATAACTGTGAGGTGAGAGTCTGCGTGAAAGTATGTTATTTCAAAGTTAATCCTTTCTACCTTTCTTATCCACACTTAAAGCAGTAATGCTTTGAAAGTGTTTTTTGTTCGATCTAAAAAAAAAAAAAATCTCACGGCATTGGTAATGTACAGGTAGTTTGTCGGCAAAACCTTCCAACCTGAAATTTATGTACAGTGGACGCGTAATTAATGTTCATTCACAGAATTGGATTAATTAACCACTCCCCCTTTTTACATCTTAATTTTCATTGTGAAGCGGTTTCATTTAAATAAGACGCGAAACCGCCGGCATACTAAGCATAGCATTTGAGTCGCGAGATTATGTCGCAGATTACCAATTGAATAAGTACTAAATGCCCGTCGATTTTCTCTTGTCAAACATGTTTTTCGTGTTTCTACATGTTGTACCGACAATAATGTATAATAAACATGCCATCTATCATACATACCATGTAACACGTGGTAATCATGTACTGTCCTTATATGATCGAGTTAGACATCTTGGGTTATAAGCATCGGTGGTTCAGTGGTAGAATGCTCGCCTGCCACGCGGGCGGCCCGGGTTCGATTCCCGGCCGATGCATTTCTTTTTTCTTATCTTTGCCACTTTCTAATGTACCAACTGGCAATGAAGAATGAGGAATGCAAAGCATTACAGTTTCAATACTTAACAATAATGGACGTTTGTTTGAAATGTGCGACGGTGTTACAACATATAAAGAACTACTACGGTCTTTTTTGAAAGTGTTCGTTTACAAATCTATGTCATTCAAAGGATGAATTATTTTCTTTGTCAGATGAAAGTCAGAAAGGTCTTAACTAAATAATCTCCTCATCTGAAACTCAACTTTTTTTCCCTTAATGGCATGTATTACAACAACAGTAATGTGATAAAGATGACCAAAAACTAAAGCTCCGATGCCGGGAATCGAACCCGGGCCGTCTGGGTGAAAACCAGAAATCCTAACCACTAGACCACATCGGACTTAGTATAACTACCTTAATTTAAGCTACATATAAGCAAGGTCAAGAATAGTTGATTACTTTGCTTAAACCATGTTTGTGTCAACATATGATTTGATAACTGTGAGGTGAGAGTCTGCGTGAAAGTATGTTATTTCAAAGTTAATCCTTTCTACCTTTCTTATCCACACTTAAAGCAGTAATGCTTTGAAAGTGTTTTTTGTTCGATCTAAAAAAAAAAAAAATCTCACGGCATTGGTAATGTACAGGTAGTTTGTCGGCAAAACCTTCCAACCTGAAATTTATGTACAGTGGACGCGTAATTAATGTTCATTCACAGAATTGGATTAATTAACCACTCCCCCTTTTTACATCTTAATTTTCATTGTGAAGCGGTTTCATTTAAATAAGACGCGAAACCGCCGGCATACTAAGCATAGCATTTGAGTCGCGAGATTAGGTCGCAGATTACCAATTGAATAAGTACTAAATGCCCGTCGATTTTCTCTTGTCAAACATGTTTTTCGTGTTTCTACATGTTGTACCGACAATAATGTATAATAAACATGCCATCTATCATACATACCATGTAACACGTGGTAATCATGAACTGTCCTTATATGATCGAGTTAGACATCTTGGGTTATAAGCATCGGTGGTTCAGTGGTAGAATGCTCGCCTGCCACGCGGGCGGCCCGGGTTCGATTCCCGGCCGATGCATTTCTTTTTTCTTATCTTTGCCACTTTCTAATGTACCAACTGGCAATGAAGAATGAGGAATGCAAAGCATTACAGTTTCAATACTTAACAATAATGGACGTTTGTTTGAAATGTGCGACGGTGTTACAACATTTAAAGAACTACTACGGTCTTTTTTGAAAGTGTTCGTTTACAAATCTATGTCAATCAAAGGATGAATTATTTTCTTTGTCAGATGAAAGTCAGAAAGGTCTTAACTAAATAATCTCCTCATCTGAAACTCAACTTTTTTTCCCCTTAATGGCATGTATTAATTACAACAACAGTAATGTGATAAAAGCTATATATAAAAGCGTCCTTACCGAGCCTAATACATTTATGATTGTGTCAACATATGATAACTATGATTCAGCTGACAGCATGACAGGAGAGTATTCAAAGCGCACAAAAATATACCAGTCGGTAATTATAGGATGCAGAAACGTATATCTACAACTGATCAAGGGCAAAGTTATGTATTTAGCTTATAATTACGTGGAGTGTATGCATTGAAATTAACATGTACCATATGTCGACTTTACGAGTTCAAGTTGTCTGTCATGCAAACCACAACAGAAATCGTGTCAAATTACAGAACTTTTCGTTTTTGCGATTAGGTCTTCTTTGAAAGACTTGGATTTAATCATCCCTCCCCCTTTTAGATCACGATTTTTTTTAACTACGCGGGTAAGCCGGCTTAAGTTTCAAATTATACACGAAGCCGACAGTAGCGGGGATATTTCTGGTCATTATATTTCAACCTCGAATTGAGATTATGCTGCAGCTGTAATTTAAACTATCGCCGATTTCCTCTATCAAATATATTTACCGACAATTTCAGTATAATATTAACATGCATATATACCATACATATCAGGTAACACGTGTCCTTATATGATCAAGTTAAACAAGAGGTAGTCATAAGCATCGGTGGTTCAGTGGTAGAATGCTCGCCTGCCACGCGGGCGGCCCGGGTTCGATTCCCGGCCGATGCATTTCTTTTTTCGTCTCTTTCAAATGTTTTCAATTGATTAGAGGACATATTGGCACATAATCGTATCATCCACAAATATATAGTGGGCATTACTGTTAATTATTCATTTGATGCCATCCTTTCAAATACAACGCGTGCGTCTCCTCGCTTTAGAGGTCAATCTTGAAAAAGATACAAATAAATATCGGTCAGAACGCGCTTTATAAGTGTGCCAGGAGTGAATGGCTCCTGCGCTGCCATTTTTTTAGTAATAGAGTGGAATTATATAGAGAGAGTGGCAAACGCAGGGAATTACGTTATCGTATCTAACTTATACCCCGAGGGGATAATGTCATAACAACTGACTAAATGACAAGAAATACATAAAACATCAACATGACTTTAAAACAGAAAGTCATTACTTGCTAGTGTACATTCTTCTGCAGGTGTGATGGTCACCCATCTCATTTCAGTCGGTGTCATTTCAAGACATAATATTAATTAAGGCACAAAACAGCGGCAGATGCAAACTACAAGCTTACATACGTTGCAAGAATTAATTGCAATTTATTCGCTCTGATGAGTATGTGAATCCTGCATATCTTTTTCGTGACTTTTAACATCGTTTCCTCCAAGCACAAAAAATTAAAGCTCCGATGCCGGGAATCGAACCCGGGCCGTCTGGGTGAAAACCAGAAATCCTAACCACTAGACCACATCGGACTTAATATAACAAGTTAAAATTAAGCTATATATAAAAGCGTCCTTACCGAGCCTAATACATTTATGATTGTGTCAACATATGATAACTATGATTCAGCTGACAGCATGACAGGAGAGTATTCAAAGCGCACAAAAATATACCAGTCGGTAATTATAGGATGCAGAAACGTATATCTACAACTGATCAAGGGCAAAGTTATGTATTTAGCTTATAATTACGTGGAGTGTATGCATTGAAATTAACATGTACCATATGTCGACTTTACGAGTTCAAGTTGTCTGTCATGCAAACCACAACAGAAATCGTGTCAAATTACAGAACTTTTCGTTTTTGCGATTAGGTCTTCTTTGAAAGACTTGGATTTAATCATCCCTCCCCCTTTTAGATCACGATTTTTTTTAACTACGCGGGTAAGCCGGCTTAAGTTTCAAATTATACACGAAGCCGACAGTAGCGGGGATATTTCTGGTCATTATATTTCAACCTCGAATTGAGATTATGCTGCAGCTGTAATTTAAACTATCGCCGATTTCCTCTATCAAATATATTTACCGACAATTTCAGTATAATATTAACATGCATATATACCATACATATCAGGTAACACGTGTCCTTATATGATCAAGTTAAACAAGAGGTAGTCATAAGCATCGGTGGTTCAGTGGTAGAATGCTCGCCTGCCACGCGGGCGGCCCGGGTTCGATTCCCGGCCGATGCATTTCTTTTTTCGTCTCTTTCAAATGTTTTCAATTGATTAGAGGACATATTGGCACATAATCGTATCATCCACAAATATATAGTGGGCATTACTGTTAATTATTCATTTGATGCCATCCTTTCAAATACAACGCGTGCGTCTCCTCGCTTTAGAGGTCAATCTTGAAAAAGATACAAATAAATATCGGTCAGAACGCGCTTTATAAGTGTGCCAGGAGTGAATGGCTCCTGCGCTGCCATTTTTTTAGTAATAGAGTGGAATTATATAGAGAGAGTGGCAAACGCAGGGAATTACGTTATCGTATCTAACTTATACCCCGAGGGGATAATGTCATAACAACTGACTAAATGACAAGAAATACATAAAACATCAACATGACTTTAAAACAGAAAGTCATTACTTGCTAGTGTACATTCTTCTGCAGGTGTGATGGTCACCCATCTCATTTCAGTCGGTGTCATTTCAAGACATAATATTAATTAAGGCACAAAACAGCGGCAGATGCAAACTACAAGCTTACATACGTTGCAAGAATTAATTGCAATTTATTCGCTCTGATGAGTATGTGAATCCTGCATATCTTTTTCGTGACTTTTAACATCGTTTCCTCCAAGCACAAAAAATTAAAGCTCCGATGACGGGAATCGAACCCGGGCCGTCTGGGTGAAAACCAGAAATCCTAACCACTAGACCACATCGGACTTAGTATAACAAGTTAAAATTAAGCTATATATAAAAGCGTCCTTACCGAGCCTAATACATTTATGATTGTGTCAACATATGATAACTATGATTCAGCTGACAGCATGACAGGAGAGTATTCAAAGCGCACAAAAATATACCAGTCGGTAATTATAGGATGCAGAAACGTATATCTACAACTGATCAAGGGCAAAGTTATGTATTTAGCTTATAATTACGTGGAGTGTATGCATTGAAATTAACATGTACCATATGTCGACTTTACGAGTTCAAGTTGTCTGTCATGCAAACCACAACAGAAATCGTGTCAAATTACAGAACTTTTCGTTTTTGCGATTAGGTCTTCTTTGAAAGACTTGGATTTAATCATCCCTCCCCCTTTTAGATCACGATTTTTTTTTAACTACGCGGGTAAGCCGGCTTAAGTTTCAAATTATACACGAAGCCGACAGTAGCGGGGATATTTCTGGTCATTATATTTCAACCTCGAATTGAGATTATGCTGCAGCTGTAATTTAAACTATCGCCGATTTCCTCTATCAAATATATTTACCGACAATTTCAGTATAATATTAACATGCATATATACCATACATATCAGGTAACACGTGTCCTTATATGATCAAGTTAAACAAGAGGTAGTCATAAGCATCGGTGGTTCAGTGGTAGAATGCTCGCCTGCCACGCGGGCGGCCCGGGTTCGATTCCCGGCCGATGCATTTCTTTTTTCGTCTCTTTCAAATGTTTTCAATTGATTAGAGGACATATTGGCACATAATCGTATCATCCACAAATATATAGTGGGCATTACTGTTAATTATTCATTTGATGCCATCCTTTCAAATACAACGCGTGCGTCTCCTCGCTTTAGAGGTCAATCTTGAAAAAGATACAAATAAATATCGGTCAGAACGCGCTTTATAAGTGTGCCAGGAGTGAATGGCTCCTGCGCTGCCATTTTTTTAGTAATAGAGTGGAATTATATAGAGAGAGTGGCAAACGCAGGGAATTACGTTATCGTATCTAACTTATACCCCGAGGGGATAATGTCATAACAACTGACTAAATGACAAGAAATACATAAAACATCAACATGACTTTAAAACAGAAAGTCATTACTTGCTAGTGTACATTCTTCTGCAGGTGTGATGGTCACCCATCTCATTTCAGTCGGTGTCATTTCAAGACATAATATTAATTAAGGCACAAAACAGCGGCAGATGCAAACTACAAGCTTACATACGTTGCAAGAATTAATTGCAATTTATTCGCTCTGATGAGTATGTGAATACTGCATATCTTTTTCGTGACTTTTAACATCGTTTCCTCCAAGCACAAAAAATTAAAGCTCCGATGCCGGGAATCGAACCCGGGCCGTCTGGGTGAAAACCAGAAATCCTAACCACTAGACCACATCGGACTTAGTATAACAAGTTAAAATTAAGCTATATATAAAAGCGTCCTTACCGAGCCTAATACATTTATGATTGTGTCAACATATGATAACTATGATTCAGCTGACAGCATGACAGGAGAGTATTCAAAGCGCACAAAAATATACCAGTCGGTAATTATAGGATGCAGAAACGTATATCTACAACTGATCAAGGGCAAAGTTATGTATTTAGCTTATAATTACGTGGAGTGTATGCATTGAAATTAACATGTACCATATGTCGACTTTACGAGTTCAAGTTGTCTGTCATGCAAACCACAACAGAAATCGTGTCAAATTACAGAACTTTTCGTTTTTGCGATTAGGTCTTCTTTGAAAGACTTGGATTTAATCATCCCTCCCCCTTTTAGATCACGATTTTTTTTTAACTACGCGGGTAAGCCGGCTTAAGTTTCAAATTATACACGAAGCCGACAGTAGCGGGGATATTTCTGGTCATTATATTTCAACCTCGAATTGAGATTATGCTGCAGCTGTAATTTAAACTATCGCCGATTTCCTCTATCAAATATATTTACCGACAATTTCAGTATAATATTAACATGCATATATACCATACATATCAGGTAACACGTGTCCTTATATGATCAAGTTAAACAAGAGGTAGTCATAAGCATCGGTGGTTCAGTGGTAGAATGCTCGCCTGCCACGCGGGCGGCCCGGGTTCGATTCCCGGCCGATGCATTTCTTTTTTCGTCTCTTTCAAATGTTTTCAATTGATTAGAGGACATATTGGCACATAATCGTATCATCCACAAATATATAGTGGGCATTACTGTTAATTATTCATTTGATGCCATCCTTTCAAATACAACGCGTGCGTCTCCTCGCTTTAGAGGTCAATCTTGAAAAAGATACAAATAAATATCGGTCAGAACGCGCTTTATAAGTGTGCCAGGAGTGAATGGCTCCTGCGCTGCCATTTTTTTAGTAATAGAGTGGAATTATATAGAGAGAGTGGCAAACGCAGGGAATTACGTTATCGTATCTAACTTATACCCCGAGGGGATAATGTCATAACAACTGACTAAATGACAAGAAATACATAAAACATCAACATGACTTTAAAACAGAAAGTCATTACTTGCTAGTGTACATTCTTCTGCAGGTGTGATGGTCACCCATCTCATTTCAGTCGGTGTCATTTCAAGACATAATATTAATTAAGGCACAAAACAGCGGCAGATGCAAACTACAAGCTTACATACGTTGCAAGAATTAATTGCAATTTATTCGCTCTGATGAGTATGTGAATCCTGCATATCTTTTTCGTGACTTTTAACATCGTTTCCTCCAAGCACAAAAAATTAAAGCTCCGATGACGGGAATCGAACCCGGGCCGTCTGGGTGAAAACCAGAAATCCTAACCACTAGACCACATCGGACTTAGTATAACAAGTTAAAATTAAGCTATATATAAAAGCGTCCTTACCGAGCCTAATACATTTATGATTGTGTCAACATATGATAACTATGATTCAGCTGACAGCATGACAGGAGAGTATTCAAAGCGCACAAAAATATACCAGTCGGTAATTATAGGATGCAGAAACGTATATCTACAACTGATCAAGGGCAAAGTTATGTATTTAGCTTATAATTACGTGGAGTGTATGCATTGAAATTAACATGTACCATATGTCGACTTTACGAGTTCAAGTTGTCTGTCATGCAAACCACAACAGAAATCGTGTCAAATTACAGAACTTTTCGTTTTTGCGATTAGGTCTTCTTTGAAAGACTTGGATTTAATCATCCCTCCCCCTTTTAGATCACGATTTTTTTTTAACTACGCGGGTAAGCCGGCTTAAGTTTCAAATTATACACGAAGCCGACAGTAGCGGGGATATTTCTGGTCATTATATTTCAACCTCGAATTGAGATTATGCTGCAGCTGTAATTTAAACTATCGCCGATTTCCTCTATCAAATATATTTACCGACAATTTCAGTATAATATTAACATGCATATATACCATACATATCAGGTAACACGTGTCCTTATATGATCAAGTTAAACAAGAGGTAGTCATAAGCATCGGTGGTTCAGTGGTAGAATGCTCGCCTGCCACGCGGGCGGCCCGGGTTCGATTCCCGGCCGATGCATTTCTTTTTTCGTCTCTTTCAAATGTTTTCAATTGATTAGAGGACATATTGGCACATAATCGTATCATCCACAAATATATAGTGGGCATTACTGTTAATTATTCATTTGATGCCATCCTTTCAAATACAACGCGTGCGTCTCCTCGCTTTAGAGGTCAATCTTGAAAAAGATACAAATAAATATCGGTCAGAACGCGCTTTATAAGTGTGCCAGGAGTGAATGGCTCCTGCGCTGCCATTTTTTTAGTAATAGAGTGGAATTATATAGAGAGAGTGGCAAACGCAGGGAATTACGTTATCGTATCTAACTTATACCCCGAGGGGATAATGTCATAACAACTGACTAAATGACAAGAAATACATAAAACATCAACATGACTTTAAAACAGAAAGTCATTACTTGCTAGTGTACATTCTTCTGCAGGTGTGATGGTCACCCATCTCATTTCAGTCGGTGTCATTTCAAGACATAATATTAATTAAGGCACAAAACAGCGGCAGATGCAAACTACAAGCTTACATACGTTGCAAGAATTAATTGCAATTTATTCGCTCTGATGAGTATGTGAATACTGCATATCTTTTTCGTGACTTTTAACATCGTTTCCTCCAAGCACAAAAAATTAAAGCTCCGATGCCGGGAATCGAACCCGGGCCGTCTGGGTGAAAACCAGAAATCCTAACCACTAGACCACATCGGACTTAGTATAACAAGTTAAAATTAAGCTATATATAAAAGCGTCCTTACCGAGCCTAATACATTTATGATTGTGTCAACATATGATAACTATGATTCAGCTGACAGCATGACAGGAGAGTATTCAAAGCGCACAAAAATATACCAGTCGGTAATTATAGGATGCAGAAACGTATATCTACAACTGATCAAGGGCAAAGTTATGTATTTAGCTTATAATTACGTGGAGTGTATGCATTGAAATTAACATGTACCATATGTCGACTTTACGAGTTCAAGTTGTCTGTCATGCAAACCACAACAGAAATCGTGTCAAATTACAGAACTTTTCGTTTTTGCGATTAGGTCTTCTTTGAAAGACTTGGATTTAATCATCCCTCCCCCTTTTAGATCACGATTTTTTTTTAACTACGCGGGTAAGCCGGCTTAAGTTTCAAATTATACACGAAGCCGACAGTAGCGGGGATATTTCTGGTCATTATATTTCAACCTCGAATTGAGATTATGCTGCAGCTGTAATTTAAACTATCGCCGATTTCCTCTATCAAATATATTTACCGACAATTTCAGTATAATATTAACATGCATATATACCATACATATCAGGTAACACGTGTCCTTATATGATCAAGTTAAACAAGAGGTAGTCATAAGCATCGGTGGTTCAGTGGTAGAATGCTCGCCTGCCACGCGGGCGGCCCGGGTTCGATTCCCGGCCGATGCATTTCTTTTTTCGTCTCTTTCAAATGTTTTCAATTGATTAGAGGACATATTGGCACATAATCGTATCATCCACAAATATATAGTGGGCATTACTGTTAATTATTCATTTGATGCCATCCTTTCAAATACAACGCGTGCGTCTCCTCGCTTTAGAGGTCAATCTTGAAAAAGAGATTCTTGAAATGGAGATTCTCACACTTAAGATTTTTAAAAATATTTTCAAGATTAAATAAGGAAGACTGTAATTTATTACAAGAAACATTATAACCTCCCCATACCTCTGAATTATATAACAGAATGGGTTTAAGGGTATGATCAAAAATATGAACACAAGATTTTATTCCAGGAGACAAATTGATAAAATCCTTTCTAAGTTTATAGTAGGCCTTAAGAGCCTTATTATAAAGTTCAGTTTTAGCTAGATGAAAACTTCCAGATGCAGTAAAGTGAACACCCAAATATTTGTAATGAGCGACACAGTCAATCAAGTTATTCTGCAGTCGAAAATTCGCTTGAATTTTCCTTCCAGCCTTATTAAAAATTATGACTTTAGTCTTTTTAATATTAACTTTAAGGCACCAGTCAGCACAATATTTTTCTAGCTGATCAAGTCTACTTTGAAGCCCTGTGGCTGATGTTGACATAATCACAATATCATCTGCATACATCAAACAATTTAATTTCTCGGAGTGCAGGGAAACTGCATCCAGGCAGGAGTCAAGATAAGATGGGAAGTCATTTATAAAAATTTTAAATAATGAAGGACTCAAGTTGTCTCCTTGTCTTACACCTAATTTAATGCTAAAAGGGTCAGTGAGAGAAGCTCCAACTCTTACACATGCTTGACTATTGTTATACATATCTGATATAATATTATAAAATAAAGTACCAACTTTCATATTAATAAGCTTCAGTTTAAGACCTATATGAATTACACTGTCGAATGCTTTGCGAAAGTCTACAAAACAAGTATATAAGTATAAGCATCGGTGGTTCAGTGGTAGAATGCTCGCCTGCCACGCGGGCGGCCCGGGTTCGATTCCCGGCCGATGCATTTCTTTTTTCGTCTCTTTCAAATGTTTTCAATTGATTAGAGGACATATTGGCACATAATCGTATCATCCACAAATATATAGTGGGCATTACTGTTAATTATTCATTTGATGCCATCCTTTCAAATACAACGCGTGCGTCTCCTCGCTTTAGAGGTCAATCTTGAAAAAGATACAAATAAATATCGGTCAGAACGCGCTTTATAAGTGTGCCAGGAGTGAATGGCTCCTGCGCTGCCATTTTTTTAGTAATAGAGTGGAATTATATAGAGAGAGTGGCAAACGCAGGGAATTACGTTATCGTATCTAACTTATACCCCGAGGGGATAATGTCATAACAACTGACTAAATGACAAGAAATACATAAAACATCAACATGACTTTAAAACAGAAAGTCATTACTTGCTAGTGTACATTCTTCTGCAGGTGTGATGGTCACCCATCTCATTTCAGTCGGTGTCATTTCAAGACATAATATTAATTAAGGCACAAAACAGCGGCAGATGCAAACTACAAGCTTACATACGTTGCAAGAATTAATTGCAATTTATTCGCTCTGATGAGTATGTGAATCCTGCATATCTTTTTCGTGACTTTTAACATCGTTTCCTCCAAGCACAAAAAATTAAAGCTCCGATGCCGGGAATCGAACCCGGGCCGTCTGGGTGAAAACCAGAAATCCTAACCACTAGACCACATCGGACTTAGTATAACAAGTTAAAATTAAGCTATATATAAAAGCGTCCTTACCGGGCCTAATACATTTATGATTGTGTCAACATATGATAACTATGATTCAGCTGACAGCATGACAGGAGAGTATTCAAAGCGCACAAAAATATACCAGTCGGTAATTATAGGATGCAGAAACGTATATCTACAACTGATCAAGGGCAAAGTTATGTATTTAGCTTATAATTACGTGGAGTGTATGCATTGAAATTAACATGTACCATATGTCGACTTTACGAGTTCAAGTTGTCTGTCATGCAAACCACAACAGAAATCGTGTCAAATTACAGAACTTTTCGTTTTTGCGATTAGGTCTTCTTTGAAAGACTTGGATTTATAATCATCCCTCCCCCTTTTAGATCACGATTTTTTTTAACTACGCGGGTAAGCCGGCTTAAGTTTCAAATTATACACGAAGCCGACAGTAGCGGGGATATTTCTGGTCATTATATTTCAACCTCGAATTGAGATTATGCTGCAGCTGTAATTTAAACTATCGCCGATTTCCTCTATCAAATATATTTACCGACAATTTCAGTATAATATTAACATGCATATATACCATACATATCAGGTAACACGTGTCCTTATATGATCAAGTTAAACAAGAGGTAGTCATAAGCATCGGTGGTTCAGTGGTAGAATGCTCGCCTGCCACGCGGGCGGCCCGGGTTCGATTCCCGGCCGATGCATTTCTTTTTTCGTCTCTTTCAAATGTTTTCAATTGATTAGAGGACATATTGGCACATAATCGTATCATCCACAAATATATAGTGGGCATTACTGTTAATTATTCATTTGATGCCATCCTTTCAAATACAACGCGTGCGTCTCCTCGCTTTAGAGGTCAATCTTGAAAAAGATACAAATAAATATCGGTCAGAACGCGCTTTATAAGTGTGCCAGGAGTGAATGGCTCCTGCGCTGCCATTTTTTTAGTAATAGAGTGGAATTATATAGAGAGAGTGGCAAACGCAGGGAATTACGTTATCGTATCTAACTTATACCCCGAGGGGATAATGTCATAACAACTGACTAAATGACAAGAAATACATAAAACATCAACATGACTTTAAAACAGAAAGTCATTACTTGCTAGTGTACATTCTTCTGCAGGTGTGATGGTCACCCATCTCATTTCAGTCGGTGTCATTTCAAGACATAATATTAATTAAGGCACAAAACAGCGGCAGATGCAAACTACAAGCTTACATACGTTGCAAGAATTAATTGCAATTTATTCGCTCTGATGAGTATGTGAATCCTGCATATCTTTTTCGTGACTTTTAACATCGTTTCCTCCAAGCACAAAAAATTAAAGCTCCGATGCCGGGAATCGAACCCGGGCCGTCTGGGTGAAAACCAGAAATCCTAACCACTAGACCACATCGGACTTAGTATAACAAGTTAAAATTAAGCTATATATAAAAGCGTCCTTACCGAGCCTAATACATTTATGATTGTGTCAACATATGATAACTATGATTCAGCTGACAGCATGACAGGAGAGTATTCAAAGCGCACAAAAATATACCAGTCGGTAATTATAGGATGCAGAAACGTATATCTACAACTGATCAAGGGCAAAGTTATGTATTTAGCTTATAATTACGTGGAGTGTATGCATTGAAATTAACATGTACCATATGTCGACTTTACGAGTTCAAGTTGTCTGTCATGCAAACCACAACAGAAATCGTGTCAAATTACAGAACTTTTCGTTTTTGCGATTAGGTCTTCTTTGAAAGACTTGGATTTATAATCATCCCTCCCCCTTTTAGATCACGATTTTTTTTAACTACGCGGGTAAGCCGGCTTAAGTTTCAAATTATACACGAAGCCGACAGTAGCGGGGATATTTCTGGTCATTATATTTCAACCTCGAATTGAGATTATGCTGCAGCTGTAATTTAAACTATCGCCGATTTCCTCTATCAAATATATTTACCGACAATTTCAGTATAATATTAACATGCATATATACCATACATATCAGGTAACACGTGTCCTTATATGATCAAGTTAAACAAGAGGTAGTCATAAGCATCGGTGGTTCAGTGGTAGAATGCTCGCCTGCCACGCGGGCGGCCCGGGTTCGATTCCCGGCCGATGCATTTCTTTTTTCGTCTCTTTCAAATGTTTTCAATTGATTAGAGGACATATTGGCACATAATCGTATCATCCACAAATATATAGTGGGCATTACTGTTAATTATTCATTTGATGCCATCCTTTCAAATACAACGCGTGCGTCTCCTCGCTTTAGAGGTCAATCTTGAAAAAGATACAAATAAATATCGGTCAGAACGCGCTTTATAAGTGTGCCAGGAGTGAATGGCTCCTGCGCTGCCATTTTTTTAGTAATAGAGTGGAATTATATAGAGAGAGTGGCAAACGCAGGGAATTACGTTATCGTATCTAACTTATACCCCGAGGGGATAATGTCATAACAACTGACTAAATGACAAGAAATACATAAAACATCAACATGACTTTAAAACAGAAAGTCATTACTTGCTAGTGTACATTCTTCTGCAGGTGTGATGGTCACCCATCTCATTTCAGTCGGTGTCATTTCAAGACATAATATTAATTAAGGCACAAAACAGCGGCAGATGCAAACTACAAGCTTACATACGTTGCAAGAATTAATTGCAATTTATTCGCTCTGATGAGTATGTGAATCCTGCATATCTTTTTCGTGACTTTTAACATCGTTTCCTCCAAGCACAAAAAATTAAAGCTCCGATGCCGGGAATCGAACCCGGGCCGTCTGGGTGAAAACCAGAAATCCTAACCACTAGACCACATCGGACTTAGTATAACAAGTTAAAATTAAGCTATATATAAAAGCGTCCTTACCGAGCCTAATACATTTATGATTGTGTCAACATATGATAACTATGATTCAGCTGACAGCATGACAGGAGAGTATTCAAAGCGCACAAAAATATACCAGTCGGTAATTATAGGATGCAGAAACGTATATCTACAACTGATCAAGGGCAAAGTTATGTATTTAGCTTATAATTACGTGGAGTGTATGCATTGAAATTAACATGTACCATATGTCGACTTTACGAGTTCAAGTTGTCTGTCATGCAAACCACAACAGAAATCGTGTCAAATTACAGAACTTTTCGTTTTTGCGATTAGGTCTTCTTTGAAAGACTTGGATTTAATCATCCCTCCCCCTTTTAGATCACGATTTTTTTTAACTACGCGGGTAAGCCGGCTTAAGTTTCAAATTATACACGAAGCCGACAGTAGCGGGGATATTTCTGGTCATTATATTTCAACCTCGAATTGAGATTATGCTGCAGCTGTAATTTAAACTATCGCCGATTTCCTCTATCAAATATATTTACCGACAATTTCAGTATAATATTAACATGCATATATACCATACATATCAGGTAACACGTGTCCTTATATGATCAAGTTAAACAAGAGGTAGTCATAAGCATCGGTGGTTCAGTGGTAGAATGCTCGCCTGCCACGCGGGCGGCCCGGGTTCGATTCCCGGCCGATGCATTTCTTTTTTCGTCTCTTTCAAATGTTTTCAATTGATTAGAGGACATATTGGCACATAATCGTATCATCCACAAATATATAGTGGGCATTACTGTTAATTATTCATTTGATGCCATCCTTTCAAATACAACGCGTGCGTCTCCTCGCTTTAGAGGTCAATCTTGAAAAAGATACAAATAAATATCGGTCAGAACGCGCTTTATAAGTGTGCCAGGAGTGAATGGCTCCTGCGCTGCCATTTTTTTAGTAATAGAGTGGAATTATATAGAGAGAGTGGCAAACGCAGGGAATTACGTTATCGTATCTAACTTATACCCCGAGGGGATAATGTCATAACAACTGACTAAATGACAAGAAATACATAAAACATCAACATGACTTTAAAACAGAAAGTCATTACTTGCTAGTGTACATTCTTCTGCAGGTGTGATGGTCACCCATCTCATTTCAGTCGGTGTCATTTCAAGACATAATATTAATTAAGGCACAAAACAGCGGCAGATGCAAACTACAAGCTTACATACGTTGCAAGAATTAATTGCAATTTATTCGCTCTGATGAGTATGTGAATCCTGCATATCTTTTTCGTGACTTTTAACATCGTTTCCTCCAAGCACAAAAAATTTAAGCTCCGATGCCGGGAATCGAACCCGGGCCGTCTGGGTGAAAACCAGAAATCCTAACCACTAGACCACATCGGACTTAGTATAACAAGTTAAAATTAAGCTATATATAAAAGCGTCCTTACCGAGCCTAATACATTTATGATTGTGTCAACATATGATAACTATGATTCAGCTGACAGCATGACAGGAGAGTATTCAAAGCGCACAAAAATATACCAGTCGGTAATTATAGGATGCAGAAACGTATATCTACAACTGATCAAGGGCAAAGTTATGTATTTAGCTTATAATTACGTGGAGTGTATGCATTGAAATTAACATGTACCATATGTCGACTTTACGAGTTCAAGTTGTCTGTCATGCAAACCACAACAGAAATCGTGTCAAATTACAGAACTTTTCGTTTTTGCGATTAGGTCTTCTTTGAAAGACTTGGATTTATAATCATCCCTCCCCCTTTTAGATCACGATTTTTTTTTAACTACGCGGGTAAGCCGGCTTAAGTTTCAAATTATACACGAAGCCGACAGTAGCGGGGATATTTCTGGTCATTATATTTCAACCTCGAATTGAGATTATGCTGCAGCTGTAATTTAAACTATCGCCGATTTCCTCTATCAAATATATTTACCGACAATTTCAGTATAATATTAACATGCATATATACCATACATATCAGGTAACACGTGTCCTTATATGATCAAGTTAAACAAGAGGTAGTCATAAGCATCGGTGGTTCAGTGGTAGAATGCTCGCCTGCCACGCGGGCGGCCCGGGTTCGATTCCCGGCCGATGCATTTCTTTTTTCGTCTCTTTCAAATGTTTTCAATTGATTAGAGGACATATTGGCACATAATCGTATCATCCACAAATATATAGTGGGCATTACTGTTAATTATTCATTTGATGCCATCCTTTCAAATACAACGCGTGCGTCTCCTCGCTTTAGAGGTCAATCTTGAAAAAGATACAAATAAATATCGGTCAGAACGCGCTTTATAAGTGTGCCAGGAGTGAATGGCTCCTGCGCTGCCATTTTTTTAGTAATAGAGTGGAATTATATAGAGAGAGTGGCAAACGCAGGGAATTACGTTATCGTATCTAACTTATACCCCGAGGGGATAATGTCATAACAACTGACTAAATGACAAGAAATACATAAAACATCAACATGACTTTAAAACAGAAAGTCATTACTTGCTAGTGTACATTCTTCTGCAGGTGTGATGGTCACCCATCTCATTTCAGTCGGTGTCATTTCAAGACATAATATTAATTAAGGCACAAAACAGCGGCAGATGCAAACTACAAGCTTACATACGTTGCAAGAATTAATTGCAATTTATTCGCTCTGATGAGTATGTGAATCCTGCATATCTTTTTCGTGACTTTTAACATCGTTTCCTCCAAGCACAAAAAATTTAAGCTCCGATGCCGGGAATCGAACCCGGGCCGTCTGGGTGAAAACCAGAAATCCTAACCACTAGACCACATCGGACTTAGTATAACAAGTTAAAATTAAGCTATATATAAAAGCGTCCTTACCGAGCCTAATACATTTATGATTGTGTCAACATATGATAACTATGATTCAGCTGACAGCATGACAGGAGAGTATTCAAAGCGCACAAAAATATACCAGTCGGTAATTATAGGATGCAGAAACGTATATCTACAACTGATCAAGGGCAAAGTTATGTATTTAGCTTATAATTACGTGGAGTGTATGCATTGAAATTAACATGTACCATATGTCGACTTTACGAGTTCAAGTTGTCTGTCATGCAAACCACAACAGAAATCGTGTCAAATTACAGAACTTTTCGTTTTTGCGATTAGGTCTTCTTTGAAAGACTTGGATTTATAATCATCCCTCCCCCTTTTAGATCACGATTTTTTTTTAACTACGCGGGTAAGCCGGCTTAAGTTTCAAATTATACACGAAGCCGACAGTAGCGGGGATATTTCTGGTCATTATATTTCAACCTCGAATTGAGATTATGCTGCAGCTGTAATTTAAACTATCGCCGATTTCCTCTATCAAATATATTTACCGACAATTTCAGTATAATATTAACATGCATATATACCATACATATCAGGTAACACGTGTCCTTATATGATCAAGTTAAACAAGAGGTAGTCATAAGCATCGGTGGTTCAGTGGTAGAATGCTCGCCTGCCACGCGGGCGGCCCGGGTTCGATTCCCGGCCGATGCATTTCTTTTTTCGTCTCTTTCAAATGTTTTCAATTGATTAGAGGACATATTGGCACATAATCGTATCATCCACAAATATATAGTGGGCATTACTGTTAATTATTCATTTGATGCCATCCTTTCAAATACAACGCGTGCGTCTCCTCGCTTTAGAGGTCAATCTTGAAAAAGATACAAATAAATATCGGTCAGAACGCGCTTTATAAGTGTGCCAGGAGTGAATGGCTCCTGCGCTGCCATTTTTTTAGTAATAGAGTGGAATTATATAGAGAGAGTGGCAAACGCAGGGAATTACGTTATCGTATCTAACTTATACCCCGAGGGGATAATGTCATAACAACTGACTAAATGACAAGAAATACATAAAACATCAACATGACTTTAAAACAGAAAGTCATTACTTGCTAGTGTACATTCTTCTGCAGGTGTGATGGTCACCCATCTCATTTCAGTCGGTGTCATTTCAAGACATAATATTAATTAAGGCACAAAACAGCGGCAGATGCAAACTACAAGCTTACATACGTTGCAAGAATTAATTGCAATTTATTCGCTCTGATGAGTATGTGAATCCTGCATATCTTTTTCGTGACTTTTAACATCGTTTCCTCCAAGCACAAAAAATTTAAGCTCCGATGCCGGGAATCGAACCCGGGCCGTCTGGGTGAAAACCAGAAATCCTAACCACTAGACCACATCGGACTTAGTATAACAAGTTAAAATTAAGCTATATATAAAAGCGTCCTTACCGAGCCTAATACATTTATGATTGTGTCAACATATGATAACTATGATTCAGCTGACAGCATGACAGGAGAGTATTCAAAGCGCACAAAAATATACCAGTCGGTAATTATAGGATGCAGAAACGTATATCTACAACTGATCAAGGGCAAAGTTATGTATTTAGCTTATAATTACGTGGAGTGTATGCATTGAAATTAACATGTACCATATGTCGACTTTACGAGTTCAAGTTGTCTGTCATGCAAACCACAACAGAAATCGTGTCAAATTACAGAACTTTTCGTTTTTGCGATTAGGTCTTCTTTGAAAGACTTGGATTTATAATCATCCCTCCCCCTTTTAGATCACGATTTTTTTTTAACTACGCGGGTAAGCCGGCTTAAGTTTCAAATTATACACGAAGCCGACAGTAGCGGGGATATTTCTGGTCATTATATTTCAACCTCGAATTGAGATTATGCTGCAGCTGTAATTTAAACTATCGCCGATTTCCTCTATCAAATATATTTACCGACAATTTCAGTATAATATTAACATGCATATATACCATACATATCAGGTAACACGTGTCCTTATATGATCAAGTTAAACAAGAGGTAGTCATAAGCATCGGTGGTTCAGTGGTAGAATGCTCGCCTGCCACGCGGGCGGCCCGGGTTCGATTCCCGGCCGATGCATTTCTTTTTTCGTCTCTTTCAAATGTTTTCAATTGATTAGAGGACATATTGGCACATAATCGTATCATCCACAAATATATAGTGGGCATTACTGTTAATTATTCATTTGATGCCATCCTTTCAAATACAACGCGTGCGTCTCCTCGCTTTAGAGGTCAATCTTGAAAAAGATACAAATAAATATCGGTCAGAACGCGCTTTATAAGTGTGCCAGGAGTGAATGGCTCCTGCGCTGCCATTTTTTTAGTAATAGAGTGGAATTATATAGAGAGAGTGGCAAACGCAGGGAATTACGTTATCGTATCTAACTTATACCCCGAGGGGATAATGTCATAACAACTGACTAAATGACAAGAAATACATAAAACATCAACATGACTTTAAAACAGAAAGTCATTACTTGCTAGTGTACATTCTTCTGCAGGTGTGATGGTCACCCATCTCATTTCAGTCGGTGTCATTTCAAGACATAATATTAATTAAGGCACAAAACAGCGGCAGATGCAAACTACAAGCTTACATACGTTGCAAGAATTAATTGCAATTTATTCGCTCTGATGAGTATGTGAATCCTGCATATCTTTTTCGTGACTTTTAACATCGTTTCCTCCAAGCACAAAAAATTTAAGCTCCGATGCCGGGAATCGAACCCGGGCCGTCTGGGTGAAAACCAGAAATCCTAACCACTAGACCACATCGGACTTAGTATAACAAGTTAAAATTAAGCTATATATAAAAGCGTCCTTACCGAGCCTAATACATTTATGATTGTGTCAACATATGATAACTATGATTCAGCTGACAGCATGACAGGAGAGTATTCAAAGCGCACAAAAATATACCAGTCGGTAATTATAGGATGCAGAAACGTATATCTACAACTGATCAAGGGCAAAGTTATGTATTTAGCTTATAATTACGTGGAGTGTATGCATTGAAATTAACATGTACCATATGTCGACTTTACGAGTTCAAGTTGTCTGTCATGCAAACCACAACAGAAATCGTGTCAAATTACAGAACTTTTCGTTTTTGCGATTAGGTCTTCTTTGAAAGACTTGGATTTATAATCATCCCTCCCCCTTTTAGATCACGATTTTTTTTTAACTACGCGGGTAAGCCGGCTTAAGTTTCAAATTATACACGAAGCCGACAGTAGCGGGGATATTTCTGGTCATTATATTTCAACCTCGAATTGAGATTATGCTGCAGCTGTAATTTAAACTATCGCCGATTTCCTCTATCAAATATATTTACCGACAATTTCAGTATAATATTAACATGCATATATACCATACATATCAGGTAACACGTGTCCTTATATGATCAAGTTAAACAAGAGGTAGTCATAAGCATCGGTGGTTCAGTGGTAGAATGCTCGCCTGCCACGCGGGCGGCCCGGGTTCGATTCCCGGCCGATGCATTTCTTTTTTCGTCTCTTTCAAATGTTTTCAATTGATTAGAGGACATATTGGCACATAATCGTATCATCCACAAATATATAGTGGGCATTACTGTTAATTATTCATTTGATGCCATCCTTTCAAATACAACGCGTGCGTCTCCTCGCTTTAGAGGTCAATCTTGAAAAAGATACAAATAAATATCGGTCAGAACGCGCTTTATAAGTGTGCCAGGAGTGAATGGCTCCTGCGCTGCCATTTTTTTAGTAATAGAGTGGAATTATATAGAGAGAGTGGCAAACGCAGGGAATTACGTTATCGTATCTAACTTATACCCCGAGGGGATAATGTCATAACAACTGACTAAATGACAAGAAATACATAAAACATCAACATGACTTTAAAACAGAAAGTCATTACTTGCTAGTGTACATTCTTCTGCAGGTGTGATGGTCACCCATCTCATTTCAGTCGGTGTCATTTCAAGACATAATATTAATTAAGGCACAAAACAGCGGCAGATGCAAACTACAAGCTTACATACGTTGCAAGAATTAATTGCAATTTATTCGCTCTGATGAGTATGTGAATCCTGCATATCTTTTTCGTGACTTTTAACATCGTTTCCTCCAAGCACAAAAAATTTAAGCTCCGATGCCGGGAATCGAACCCGGGCCGTCTGGGTGAAAACCAGAAATCCTAACCACTAGACCACATCGGACTTAGTATAACAAGTTAAAATTAAGCTATATATAAAAGCGTCCTTACCGAGCCTAATACATTTATGATTGTGTCAACATATGATAACTATGATTCAGCTGACAGCATGACAGGAGAGTATTCAAAGCGCACAAAAATATACCAGTCGGTAATTATAGGATGCAGAAACGTATATCTACAACTGATCAAGGGCAAAGTTATGTATTTAGCTTATAATTACGTGGAGTGTATGCATTGAAATTAACATGTACCATATGTCGACTTTACGAGTTCAAGTTGTCTGTCATGCAAACCACAACAGAAATCGTGTCAAATTACAGAACTTTTCGTTTTTGCGATTAGGTCTTCTTTGAAAGACTTGGATTTATAATCATCCCTCCCCCTTTTAGATCACGATTTTTTTTTAACTACGCGGGTAAGCCGGCTTAAGTTTCAAATTATACACGAAGCCGACAGTAGCGGGGATATTTCTGGTCATTATATTTCAACCTCGAATTGAGATTATGCTGCAGCTGTAATTTAAACTATCGCCGATTTCCTCTATCAAATATATTTACCGACAATTTCAGTATAATATTAACATGCATATATACCATACATATCAGGTAACACGTGTCCTTATATGATCAAGTTAAACAAGAGGTAGTCATAAGCATCGGTGGTTCAGTGGTAGAATGCTCGCCTGCCACGCGGGCGGCCCGGGTTCGATTCCCGGCCGATGCATTTCTTTTTTCGTCTCTTTCAAATGTTTTCAATTGATTAGAGGACATATTGGCACATAATCGTATCATCCACAAATATATAGTGGGCATTACTGTTAATTATTCATTTGATGCCATCCTTTCAAATACAACGCGTGCGTCTCCTCGCTTTAGAGGTCAATCTTGAAAAAGATACAAATAAATATCGGTCAGAACGCGCTTTATAAGTGTGCCAGGAGTGAATGGCTCCTGCGCTGCCATTTTTTTAGTAATAGAGTGGAATTATATAGAGAGAGTGGCAAACGCAGGGAATTACGTTATCGTATCTAACTTATACCCCGAGGGGATAATGTCATAACAACTGACTAAATGACAAGAAATACATAAAACATCAACATGACTTTAAAACAGAAAGTCATTACTTGCTAGTGTACATTCTTCTGCAGGTGTGATGGTCACCCATCTCATTTCAGTCGGTGTCATTTCAAGACATAATATTAATTAAGGCACAAAACAGCGGCAGATGCAAACTACAAGCTTACATACGTTGCAAGAATTAATTGCAATTTATTCGCTCTGATGAGTATGTGAATCCTGCATATCTTTTTCGTGACTTTTAACATCGTTTCCTCCAAGCACAAAAAATTTAAGCTCCGATGCCGGGAATCGAACCCGGGCCGTCTGGGTGAAAACCAGAAATCCTAACCACTAGACCACATCGGACTTAGTATAACAAGTTAAAATTAAGCTATATATAAAAGCGTCCTTACCGAGCCTAATACATTTATGATTGTGTCAACATATGATAACTATGATTCAGCTGACAGCATGACAGGAGAGTATTCAAAGCGCACAAAAATATACCAGTCGGTAATTATAGGATGCAGAAACGTATATCTACAACTGATCAAGGGCAAAGTTATGTATTTAGCTTATAATTACGTGGAGTGTATGCATTGAAATTAACATGTACCATATGTCGACTTTACGAGTTCAAGTTGTCTGTCATGCAAACCACAACAGAAATCGTGTCAAATTACAGAACTTTTCGTTTTTGCGATTAGGTCTTCTTTGAAAGACTTGGATTTATAATCATCCCTCCCCCTTTTAGATCACGATTTTTTTTTAACTACGCGGGTAAGCCGGCTTAAGTTTCAAATTATACACGAAGCCGACAGTAGCGGGGATATTTCTGGTCATTATATTTCAACCTCGAATTGAGATTATGCTGCAGCTGTAATTTAAACTATCGCCGATTTCCTCTATCAAATATATTTACCGACAATTTCAGTATAATATTAACATGCATATATACCATACATATCAGGTAACACGTGTCCTTATATGATCAAGTTAAACAAGAGGTAGTCATAAGCATCGGTGGTTCAGTGGTAGAATGCTCGCCTGCCACGCGGGCGGCCCGGGTTCGATTCCCGGCCGATGCATTTCTTTTTTCGTCTCTTTCAAATGTTTTCAATTGATTAGAGGACATATTGGCACATAATCGTATCATCCACAAATATATAGTGGGCATTACTGTTAATTATTCATTTGATGCCATCCTTTCAAATACAACGCGTGCGTCTCCTCGCTTTAGAGGTCAATCTTGAAAAAGATACAAATAAATATCGGTCAGAACGCGCTTTATAAGTGTGCCAGGAGTGAATGGCTCCTGCGCTGCCATTTTTTTAGTAATAGAGTGGAATTATATAGAGAGAGTGGCAAACGCAGGGAATTACGTTATCGTATCTAACTTATACCCCGAGGGGATAATGTCATAACAACTGACTAAATGACAAGAAATACATAAAACATCAACATGACTTTAAAACAGAAAGTCATTACTTGCTAGTGTACATTCTTCTGCAGGTGTGATGGTCACCCATCTCATTTCAGTCGGTGTCATTTCAAGACATAATATTAATTAAGGCACAAAACAGCGGCAGATGCAAACTACAAGCTTACATACG
Organism: Mytilus galloprovincialis; assembly: GCF_965363235.1. Taxonomy (NCBI): domain Eukaryota; kingdom Metazoa; phylum Mollusca; class Bivalvia; order Mytilida; family Mytilidae; genus Mytilus; species Mytilus galloprovincialis. The sequence goes on from NC_134848.1 coordinate 37,250,528, forward strand.
TTGCAAGAATTAATTGCAATTTATTCGCTCTGATGAGTATGTGAATCCTGCATATCTTTTTCGTGACTTTTAACATCGTTTCCTCCAAGCACAAAAAATTTAAGCTCCGATGCCGGGAATCGAACCCGGGCCGTCTGGGTGAAAACCAGAAATCCTAACCACTAGACCACATCGGACTTAGTATAACAAGTTAAAATTAAGCTATATATAAAAGCGTCCTTACCGAGCCTAATACATTTATGATTGTGTCAACATATGATAACTATGATTCAGCTGACAGCATGACAGGAGAGTATTCAAAGCGCACAAAAATATACCAGTCGGTAATTATAGGATGCAGAAACGTATATCTACAACTGATCAAGGGCAAAGTTATGTATTTAGCTTATAATTACGTGGAGTGTATGCATTGAAATTAACATGTACCATATGTCGACTTTACGAGTTCAAGTTGTCTGTCATGCAAACCACAACAGAAATCGTGTCAAATTACAGAACTTTTCGTTTTTGCGATTAGGTCTTCTTTGAAAGACTTGGATTTATAATCATCCCTCCCCCTTTTAGATCACGATTTTTTTTTAACTACGCGGGTAAGCCGGCTTAAGTTTCAAATTATACACGAAGCCGACAGTAGCGGGGATATTTCTGGTCATTATATTTCAACCTCGAATTGAGATTATGCTGCAGCTGTAATTTAAACTATCGCCGATTTCCTCTATCAAATATATTTACCGACAATTTCAGTATAATATTAACATGCATATATACCATACATATCAGGTAACACGTGTCCTTATATGATCAAGTTAAACAAGAGGTAGTCATAAGCATCGGTGGTTCAGTGGTAGAATGCTCGCCTGCCACGCGGGCGGCCCGGGTTCGATTCCCGGCCGATGCATTTCTTTTTTCGTCTCTTTCAAATGTTTTCAATTGATTAGAGGACATATTGGCACATAATCGTATCATCCACAAATATATAGTGGGCATTACTGTTAATTATTCATTTGATGCCATCCTTTCAAATACAACGCGTGCGTCTCCTCGCTTTAGAGGTCAATCTTGAAAAAGATACAAATAAATATCGGTCAGAACGCGCTTTATAAGTGTGCCAGGAGTGAATGGCTCCTGCGCTGCCATTTTTTTAGTAATAGAGTGGAATTATATAGAGAGAGTGGCAAACGCAGGGAATTACGTTATCGTATCTAACTTATACCCCGAGGGGATAATGTCATAACAACTGACTAAATGACAAGAAATACATAAAACATCAACATGACTTTAAAACAGAAAGTCATTACTTGCTAGTGTACATTCTTCTGCAGGTGTGATGGTCACCCATCTCATTTCAGTCGGTGTCATTTCAAGACATAATATTAATTAAGGCACAAAACAGCGGCAGATGCAAACTACAAGCTTACATACGTTGCAAGAATTAATTGCAATTTATTCGCTCTGATGAGTATGTGAATCCTGCATATCTTTTTCGTGACTTTTAACATCGTTTCCTCCAAGCACAAAAAATTTAAGCTCCGATGCCGGGAATCGAACCCGGGCCGTCTGGGTGAAAACCAGAAATCCTAACCACTAGACCACATCGGACTTAGTATAACAAGTTAAAATTAAGCTATATATAAAAGCGTCCTTACCGAGCCTAATACATTTATGATTGTGTCAACATATGATAACTATGATTCAGCTGACAGCATGACAGGAGAGTATTCAAAGCGCACAAAAATATACCAGTCGGTAATTATAGGATGCAGAAACGTATATCTACAACTGATCAAGGGCAAAGTTATGTATTTAGCTTATAATTACGTGGAGTGTATGCATTGAAATTAACATGTACCATATGTCGACTTTACGAGTTCAAGTTGTCTGTCATGCAAACCACAACAGAAATCGTGTCAAATTACAGAACTTTTCGTTTTTGCGATTAGGTCTTCTTTGAAAGACTTGGATTTATAATCATCCCTCCCCCTTTTAGATCACGATTTTTTTTTAACTACGCGGGTAAGCCGGCTTAAGTTTCAAATTATACACGAAGCCGACAGTAGCGGGGATATTTCTGGTCATTATATTTCAACCTCGAATTGAGATTATGCTGCAGCTGTAATTTAAACTATCGCCGATTTCCTCTATCAAATATATTTACCGACAATTTCAGTATAATATTAACATGCATATATACCATACATATCAGGTAACACGTGTCCTTATATGATCAAGTTAAACAAGAGGTAGTCATAAGCATCGGTGGTTCAGTGGTAGAATGCTCGCCTGCCACGCGGGCGGCCCGGGTTCGATTCCCGGCCGATGCATTTCTTTTTTCGTCTCTTTCAAATGTTTTCAATTGATTAGAGGACATATTGGCACATAATCGTATCATCCACAAATATATAGTGGGCATTACTGTTAATTATTCATTTGATGCCATCCTTTCAAATACAACGCGTGCGTCTCCTCGCTTTAGAGGTCAATCTTGAAAAAGATACAAATAAATATCGGTCAGAACGCGCTTTATAAGTGTGCCAGGAGTGAATGGCTCCTGCGCTGCCATTTTTTTAGTAATAGAGTGGAATTATATAGAGAGAGTGGCAAACGCAGGGAATTACGTTATCGTATCTAACTTATACCCCGAGGGGATAATGTCATAACAACTGACTAAATGACAAGAAATACATAAAACATCAACATGACTTTAAAACAGAAAGTCATTACTTGCTAGTGTACATTCTTCTGCAGGTGTGATGGTCACCCATCTCATTTCAGTCGGTGTCATTTCAAGACATAATATTAATTAAGGCACAAAACAGCGGCAGATGCAAACTACAAGCTTACATACGTTGCAAGAATTAATTGCAATTTATTCGCTCTGATGAGTATGTGAATCCTGCATATCTTTTTCGTGACTTTTAACATCGTTTCCTCCAAGCACAAAAAATTTAAGCTCCGATGCCGGGAATCGAACCCGGGCCGTCTGGGTGAAAACCAGAAATCCTAACCACTAGACCACATCGGACTTAGTATAACAAGTTAAAATTAAGCTATATATAAAAGCGTCCTTACCGAGCCTAATACATTTATGATTGTGTCAACATATGATAACTATGATTCAGCTGACAGCATGACAGGAGAGTATTCAAAGCGCACAAAAATATACCAGTCGGTAATTATAGGATGCAGAAACGTATATCTACAACTGATCAAGGGCAAAGTTATGTATTTAGCTTATAATTACGTGGAGTGTATGCATTGAAATTAACATGTACCATATGTCGACTTTACGAGTTCAAGTTGTCTGTCATGCAAACCACAACAGAAATCGTGTCAAATTACAGAACTTTTCGTTTTTGCGATTAGGTCTTCTTTGAAAGACTTGGATTTATAATCATCCCTCCCCCTTTTAGATCACGATTTTTTTTTAACTACGCGGGTAAGCCGGCTTAAGTTTCAAATTATACACGAAGCCGACAGTAGCGGGGATATTTCTGGTCATTATATTTCAACCTCGAATTGAGATTATGCTGCAGCTGTAATTTAAACTATCGCCGATTTCCTCTATCAAATATATTTACCGACAATTTCAGTATAATATTAACATGCATATATACCATACATATCAGGTAACACGTGTCCTTATATGATCAAGTTAAACAAGAGGTAGTCATAAGCATCGGTGGTTCAGTGGTAGAATGCTCGCCTGCCACGCGGGCGGCCCGGGTTCGATTCCCGGCCGATGCATTTCTTTTTTCGTCTCTTTCAAATGTTTTCAATTGATTAGAGGACATATTGGCACATAATCGTATCATCCACAAATATATAGTGGGCATTACTGTTAATTATTCATTTGATGCCATCCTTTCAAATACAACGCGTGCGTCTCCTCGCTTTAGAGGTCAATCTTGAAAAAGATACAAATAAATATCGGTCAGAACGCGCTTTATAAGTGTGCCAGGAGTGAATGGCTCCTGCGCTGCCATTTTTTTAGTAATAGAGTGGAATTATATAGAGAGAGTGGCAAACGCAGGGAATTACGTTATCGTATCTAACTTATACCCCGAGGGGATAATGTCATAACAACTGACTAAATGACAAGAAATACATAAAACATCAACATGACTTTAAAACAGAAAGTCATTACTTGCTAGTGTACATTCTTCTGCAGGTGTGATGGTCACCCATCTCATTTCAGTCGGTGTCATTTCAAGACATAATATTAATTAAGGCACAAAACAGCGGCAGATGCAAACTACAAGCTTACATACGTTGCAAGAATTAATTGCAATTTATTCGCTCTGATGAGTATGTGAATCCTGCATATCTTTTTCGTGACTTTTAACATCGTTTCCTCCAAGCACAAAAAATTTAAGCTCCGATGCCGGGAATCGAACCCGGGCCGTCTGGGTGAAAACCAGAAATCCTAACCACTAGACCACATCGGACTTAGTATAACAAGTTAAAATTAAGCTATATATAAAAGCGTCCTTACCGAGCCTAATACATTTATGATTGTGTCAACATATGATAACTATGATTCAGCTGACAGCATGACAGGAGAGTATTCAAAGCGCACAAAAATATACCAGTCGGTAATTATAGGATGCAGAAACGTATATCTACAACTGATCAAGGGCAAAGTTATGTATTTAGCTTATAATTACGTGGAGTGTATGCATTGAAATTAACATGTACCATATGTCGACTTTACGAGTTCAAGTTGTCTGTCATGCAAACCACAACAGAAATCGTGTCAAATTACAGAACTTTTCGTTTTTGCGATTAGGTCTTCTTTGAAAGACTTGGATTTATAATCATCCCTCCCCCTTTTAGATCACGATTTTTTTTTAACTACGCGGGTAAGCCGGCTTAAGTTTCAAATTATACACGAAGCCGACAGTAGCGGGGATATTTCTGGTCATTATATTTCAACCTCGAATTGAGATTATGCTGCAGCTGTAATTTAAACTATCGCCGATTTCCTCTATCAAATATATTTACCGACAATTTCAGTATAATATTAACATGCATATATACCATACATATCAGGTAACACGTGTCCTTATATGATCAAGTTAAACAAGAGGTAGTCATAAGCATCGGTGGTTCAGTGGTAGAATGCTCGCCTGCCACGCGGGCGGCCCGGGTTCGATTCCCGGCCGATGCATTTCTTTTTTCGTCTCTTTCAAATGTTTTCAATTGATTAGAGGACATATTGGCACATAATCGTATCATCCACAAATATATAGTGGGCATTACTGTTAATTATTCATTTGATGCCATCCTTTCAAATACAACGCGTGCGTCTCCTCGCTTTAGAGGTCAATCTTGAAAAAGATACAAATAAATATCGGTCAGAACGCGCTTTATAAGTGTGCCAGGAGTGAATGGCTCCTGCGCTGCCATTTTTTTAGTAATAGAGTGGAATTATATAGAGAGAGTGGCAAACGCAGGGAATTACGTTATCGTATCTAACTTATACCCCGAGGGGATAATGTCATAACAACTGACTAAATGACAAGAAATACATAAAACATCAACATGACTTTAAAACAGAAAGTCATTACTTGCTAGTGTACATTCTTCTGCAGGTGTGATGGTCACCCATCTCATTTCAGTCGGTGTCATTTCAAGACATAATATTAATTAAGGCACAAAACAGCGGCAGATGCAAACTACAAGCTTACATACGTTGCAAGAATTAATTGCAATTTATTCGCTCTGATGAGTATGTGAATCCTGCATATCTTTTTCGTGACTTTTAACATCGTTTCCTCCAAGCACAAAAAATTTAAGCTCCGATGCCGGGAATCGAACCCGGGCCGTCTGGGTGAAAACCAGAAATCCTAACCACTAGACCACATCGGACTTAGTATAACAAGTTAAAATTAAGCTATATATAAAAGCGTCCTTACCGAGCCTAATACATTTATGATTGTGTCAACATATGATAACTATGATTCAGCTGACAGCATGACAGGAGAGTATTCAAAGCGCACAAAAATATACCAGTCGGTAATTATAGGATGCAGAAACGTATATCTACAACTGATCAAGGGCAAAGTTATGTATTTAGCTTATAATTACGTGGAGTGTATGCATTGAAATTAACATGTACCATATGTCGACTTTACGAGTTCAAGTTGTCTGTCATGCAAACCACAACAGAAATCGTGTCAAATTACAGAACTTTTCGTTTTTGCGATTAGGTCTTCTTTGAAAGACTTGGATTTATAATCATCCCTCCCCCTTTTAGATCACGATTTTTTTTTAACTACGCGGGTAAGCCGGCTTAAGTTTCAAATTATACACGAAGCCGACAGTAGCGGGGATATTTCTGGTCATTATATTTCAACCTCGAATTGAGATTATGCTGCAGCTGTAATTTAAACTATCGCCGATTTCCTCTATCAAATATATTTACCGACAATTTCAGTATAATATTAACATGCATATATACCATACATATCAGGTAACACGTGTCCTTATATGATCAAGTTAAACAAGAGGTAGTCATAAGCATCGGTGGTTCAGTGGTAGAATGCTCGCCTGCCACGCGGGCGGCCCGGGTTCGATTCCCGGCCGATGCATTTCTTTTTTCGTCTCTTTCAAATGTTTTCAATTGATTAGAGGACATATTGGCACATAATCGTATCATCCACAAATATATAGTGGGCATTACTGTTAATTATTCATTTGATGCCATCCTTTCAAATACAACGCGTGCGTCTCCTCGCTTTAGAGGTCAATCTTGAAAAAGATACAAATAAATATCGGTCAGAACGCGCTTTATAAGTGTGCCAGGAGTGAATGGCTCCTGCGCTGCCATTTTTTTAGTAATAGAGTGGAATTATATAGAGAGAGTGGCAAACGCAGGGAATTACGTTATCGTATCTAACTTATACCCCGAGGGGATAATGTCATAACAACTGACTAAATGACAAGAAATACATAAAACATCAACATGACTTTAAAACAGAAAGTCATTACTTGCTAGTGTACATTCTTCTGCAGGTGTGATGGTCACCCATCTCATTTCAGTCGGTGTCATTTCAAGACATAATATTAATTAAGGCACAAAACAGCGGCAGATGCAAACTACAAGCTTACATACGTTGCAAGAATTAATTGCAATTTATTCGCTCTGATGAGTATGTGAATCCTGCATATCTTTTTCGTGACTTTTAACATCGTTTCCTCCAAGCACAAAAAATTTAAGCTCCGATGCCGGGAATCGAACCCGGGCCGTCTGGGTGAAAACCAGAAATCCTAACCACTAGACCACATCGGACTTAGTATAACAAGTTAAAATTAAGCTATATATAAAAGCGTCCTTACCGAGCCTAATACATTTATGATTGTGTCAACATATGATAACTATGATTCAGCTGACAGCATGACAGGAGAGTATTCAAAGCGCACAAAAATATACCAGTCGGTAATTATAGGATGCAGAAACGTATATCTACAACTGATCAAGGGCAAAGTTATGTATTTAGCTTATAATTACGTGGAGTGTATGCATTGAAATTAACATGTACCATATGTCGACTTTACGAGTTCAAGTTGTCTGTCATGCAAACCACAACAGAAATCGTGTCAAATTACAGAACTTTTCGTTTTTGCGATTAGGTCTTCTTTGAAAGACTTGGATTTATAATCATCCCTCCCCCTTTTAGATCACGATTTTTTTTTAACTACGCGGGTAAGCCGGCTTAAGTTTCAAATTATACACGAAGCCGACAGTAGCGGGGATATTTCTGGTCATTATATTTCAACCTCGAATTGAGATTATGCTGCAGCTGTAATTTAAACTATCGCCGATTTCCTCTATCAAATATATTTACCGACAATTTCAGTATAATATTAACATGCATATATACCATACATATCAGGTAACACGTGTCCTTATATGATCAAGTTAAACAAGAGGTAGTCATAAGCATCGGTGGTTCAGTGGTAGAATGCTCGCCTGCCACGCGGGCGGCCCGGGTTCGATTCCCGGCCGATGCATTTCTTTTTTCGTCTCTTTCAAATGTTTTCAATTGATTAGAGGACATATTGGCACATAATCGTATCATCCACAAATATATAGTGGGCATTACTGTTAATTATTCATTTGATGCCATCCTTTCAAATACAACGCGTGCGTCTCCTCGCTTTAGAGGTCAATCTTGAAAAAGATACAAATAAATATCGGTCAGAACGCGCTTTATAAGTGTGCCAGGAGTGAATGGCTCCTGCGCTGCCATTTTTTTAGTAATAGAGTGGAATTATATAGAGAGAGTGGCAAACGCAGGGAATTACGTTATCGTATCTAACTTATACCCCGAGGGGATAATGTCATAACAACTGACTAAATGACAAGAAATACATAAAACATCAACATGACTTTAAAACAGAAAGTCATTACTTGCTAGTGTACATTCTTCTGCAGGTGTGATGGTCACCCATCTCATTTCAGTCGGTGTCATTTCAAGACATAATATTAATTAAGGCACAAAACAGCGGCAGATGCAAACTACAAGCTTACATACGTTGCAAGAATTAATTGCAATTTATTCGCTCTGATGAGTATGTGAATCCTGCATATCTTTTTCGTGACTTTTAACATCGTTTCCTCCAAGCACAAAAAATTTAAGCTCCGATGCCGGGAATCGAACCCGGGCCGTCTGGGTGAAAACCAGAAATCCTAACCACTAGACCACATCGGACTTAGTATAACAAGTTAAAATTAAGCTATATATAAAAGCGTCCTTACCGAGCCTAATACATTTATGATTGTGTCAACATATGATAACTATGATTCAGCTGACAGCATGACAGGAGAGTATTCAAAGCGCACAAAAATATACCAGTCGGTAATTATAGGATGCAGAAACGTATATCTACAACTGATCAAGGGCAAAGTTATGTATTTAGCTTATAATTACGTGGAGTGTATGCATTGAAATTAACATGTACCATATGTCGACTTTACGAGTTCAAGTTGTCTGTCATGCAAACCACAACAGAAATCGTGTCAAATTACAGAACTTTTCGTTTTTGCGATTAGGTCTTCTTTGAAAGACTTGGATTTATAATCATCCCTCCCCCTTTTAGATCACGATTTTTTTTTAACTACGCGGGTAAGCCGGCTTAAGTTTCAAATTATACACGAAGCCGACAGTAGCGGGGATATTTCTGGTCATTATATTTCAACCTCGAATTGAGATTATGCTGCAGCTGTAATTTAAACTATCGCCGATTTCCTCTATCAAATATATTTACCGACAATTTCAGTATAATATTAACATGCATATATACCATACATATCAGGTAACACGTGTCCTTATATGATCAAGTTAAACAAGAGGTAGTCATAAGCATCGGTGGTTCAGTGGTAGAATGCTCGCCTGCCACGCGGGCGGCCCGGGTTCGATTCCCGGCCGATGCATTTCTTTTTTCGTCTCTTTCAAATGTTTTCAATTGATTAGAGGACATATTGGCACATAATCGTATCATCCACAAATATATAGTGGGCATTACTGTTAATTATTCATTTGATGCCATCCTTTCAAATACAACGCGTGCGTCTCCTCGCTTTAGAGGTCAATCTTGAAAAAGATACAAATAAATATCGGTCAGAACGCGCTTTATAAGTGTGCCAGGAGTGAATGGCTCCTGCGCTGCCATTTTTTTAGTAATAGAGTGGAATTATATAGAGAGAGTGGCAAACGCAGGGAATTACGTTATCGTATCTAACTTATACCCCGAGGGGATAATGTCATAACAACTGACTAAATGACAAGAAATACATAAAACATCAACATGACTTTAAAACAGAAAGTCATTACTTGCTAGTGTACATTCTTCTGCAGGTGTGATGGTCACCCATCTCATTTCAGTCGGTGTCATTTCAAGACATAATATTAATTAAGGCACAAAACAGCGGCAGATGCAAACTACAAGCTTACATACGTTGCAAGAATTAATTGCAATTTATTCGCTCTGATGAGTATGTGAATCCTGCATATCTTTTTCGTGACTTTTAACATCGTTTCCTCCAAGCACAAAAAATTTAAGCTCCGATGCCGGGAATCGAACCCGGGCCGTCTGGGTGAAAACCAGAAATCCTAACCACTAGACCACATCGGACTTAGTATAACAAGTTAAAATTAAGCTATATATAAAAGCGTCCTTACCGAGCCTAATACATTTATGATTGTGTCAACATATGATAACTATGATTCAGCTGACAGCATGACAGGAGAGTATTCAAAGCGCACAAAAATATACCAGTCGGTAATTATAGGATGCAGAAACGTATATCTACAACTGATCAAGGGCAAAGTTATGTATTTAGCTTATAATTACGTGGAGTGTATGCATTGAAATTAACATGTACCATATGTCGAGTTTACGAGTTCAAGTTGTCTGTCATGCAAACCACAACAGAAATCGTGTCAAATTACAGAACTTTTCGTTTTTGCGATTAGGTCTTCTTTGAAAGACTTGGATTTATAATCATCCCTCCCCCTTTTAGATCACGATTTTTTTTTAACTACGCGGGTAAGCCGGCTTAAGTTTCAAATTATACACGAAGCCGACAGTAGCGGGGATATTTCTGGTCATTATATTTCAACCTCGAATTGAGATTATGCTGCAGCTGTAATTTAAACTATCGCCGATTTCCTCTATCAAATATATTTACCGACAATTTCAGTATAATATTAACATGCATATATACCATACATATCAGGTAACACGTGTCCTTATATGATCAAGTTAAACAAGAGGTAGTCATAAGCATCGGTGGTTCAGTGGTAGAATGCTCGCCTGCCACGCGGGCGGCCCGGGTTCGATTCCCGGCCGATGCATTTCTTTTTTCGTCTCTTTCAAATGTTTTCAATTGATTAGAGGACATATTGGCACATAATCGTATCATCCACAAATATATAGTGGGCATTACTGTTAATTATTCATTTGATGCCATCCTTTCAAATACAACGCGTGCGTCTCCTCGCTTTAGAGGTCAATCTTGAAAAAGATACAAATAAATATCGGTCAGAACGCGCTTTATAAGTGTGCCAGGAGTGAATGGCTCCTGCGCTGCCATTTTTTTAGTAATAGAGTGGAATTATATAGAGAGAGTGGCAAACGCAGGGAATTACGTTATCGTATCTAACTTATACCCCGAGGGGATAATGTCATAACAACTGACTAAATGACAAGAAATACATAAAACATCAACATGACTTTAAAACAGAAAGTCATTACTTGCTAGTGTACATTCTTCTGCAGGTGTGATGGTCACCCATCTCATTTCAGTCGGTGTCATTTCAAGACATAATATTAATTAAGGCACAAAACAGCGGCAGATGCAAACTACAAGCTTACATACGTTGCAAGAATTAATTGCAATTTATTCGCTCTGATGAGTATGTGAATCCTGCATATCTTTTTCGTGACTTTTAACATCGTTTCCTCCAAGCACAAAAAATTTAAGCTCCGATGCCGGGAATCGAACCCGGGCCGTCTGGGTGAAAACCAGAAATCCTAACCACTAGACCACATCGGACTTAGTATAACAAGTTAAAATTAAGCTATATATAAAAGCGTCCTTACCGAGCCTAATACATTTATGATTGTGTCAACATATGATAACTATGATTCAGCTGACAGCATGACAGGAGAGTATTCAAAGCGCACAAAAATATACCAGTCGGTAATTATAGGATGCAGAAACGTATATCTACAACTGATCAAGGGCAAAGTTATGTATTTAGCTTATAATTACGTGGAGTGTATGCATTGAAATTAACATGTACCATATGTCGACTTTACGAGTTCAAGTTGTCTGTCATGCAAACCACAACAGAAATCGTGTCAAATTACAGAACTTTTCGTTTTTGCGATTAGGTCTTCTTTGAAAGACTTGGATTTATAATCATCCCTCCCCCTTTTAGATCACGATTTTTTTTTAACTACGCGGGTAAGCCGGCTTAAGTTTCAAATTATACACGAAGCCGACAGTAGCGGGGATATTTCTGGTCATTATATTTCAACCTCGAATTGAGATTATGCTGCAGCTGTAATTTAAACTATCGCCGATTTCCTCTATCAAATATATTTACCGACAATTTCAGTATAATATTAACATGCATATATACCATACATATCAGGTAACACGTGTCCTTATATGATCAAGTTAAACAAGAGGTAGTCATAAGCATCGGTGGTTCAGTGGTAGAATGCTCGCCTGCCACGCGGGCGGCCCGGGTTCGATTCCCGGCCGATGCATTTCTTTTTTCGTCTCTTTCAAATGTTTTCAATTGATTAGAGGACATATTGGCACATAATCGTATCATCCACAAATATATAGTGGGCATTACTGTTAATTATTCATTTGATGCCATCCTTTCAAATACAACGCGTGCGTCTCCTCGCTTTAGAGGTCAATCTTGAAAAAGATACAAATAAATATCGGTCAGAACGCGCTTTATAAGTGTGCCAGGAGTGAATGGCTCCTGCGCTGCCATTTTTTTAGTAATAGAGTGGAATTATATAGAGAGAGTGGCAAACGCAGGGAATTACGTTATCGTATCTAACTTATACCCCGAGGGGATAATGTCATAACAACTGACTAAATGACAAGAAATACATAAAACATCAACATGACTTTAAAACAGAAAGTCATTACTTGCTAGTGTACATTCTTCTGCAGGTGTGATGGTCACCCATCTCATTTCAGTCGGTGTCATTTCAAGACATAATATTAATTAAGGCACAAAACAGCGGCAGATGCAAACTACAAGCTTACATACGTTGCAAGAATTAATTGCAATTTATTCGCTCTGATGAGTATGTGAATCCTGCATATCTTTTTCGTGACTTTTAACATCGTTTCCTCCAAGCACAAAAAATTTAAGCTCCGATGCCGGGAATCGAACCCGGGCCGTCTGGGTGAAAACCAGAAATCCTAACCACTAGACCACATCGGACTTAGTATAACAAGTTAAAATTAAGCTATATATAAAAGCGTCCTTACCGAGCCTAATACATTTATGATTGTGTCAACATATGATAACTATGATTCAGCTGACAGCATGACAGGAGAGTATTCAAAGCGCACAAAAATATACCAGTCGGTAATTATAGGATGCAGAAACGTATATCTACAACTGATCAAGGGCAAAGTTATGTATTTAGCTTATAATTACGTGGAGTGTATGCATTGAAATTAACATGTACCATATGTCGACTTTACGAGTTCAAGTTGTCTGTCATGCAAACCACAACAGAAATCGTGTCAAATTACAGAACTTTTCGTTTTTGCGATTAGGTCTTCTTTGAAAGACTTGGATTTATAATCATCCCTCCCCCTTTTAGATCACGATTTTTTTTTAACTACGCGGGTAAGCCGGCTTAAGTTTCAAATTATACACGAAGCCGACAGTAGCGGGGATATTTCTGGTCATTATATTTCAACCTCGAATTGAGATTATGCTGCAGCTGTAATTTAAACTATCGCCGATTTCCTCTATCAAATATATTTACCGACAATTTCAGTATAATATTAACATGCATATATACCATACATATCAGGTAACACGTGTCCTTATATGATCAAGTTAAACAAGAGGTAGTCATAAGCATCGGTGGTTCAGTGGTAGAATGCTCGCCTGCCACGCGGGCGGCCCGGGTTCGATTCCCGGCCGATGCATTTCTTTTTTCGTCTCTTTCAAATGTTTTCAATTGATTAGAGGACATATTGGCACATAATCGTATCATCCACAAATATATAGTGGGCATTACTGTTAATTATTCATTTGATGCCATCCTTTCAAATACAACGCGTGCGTCTCCTCGCTTTAGAGGTCAATCTTGAAAAAGATACAAATAAATATCGGTCAGAACGCGCTTTATAAGTGTGCCAGGAGTGAATGGCTCCTGCGCTGCCATTTTTTTAGTAATAGAGTGGAATTATATAGAGAGAGTGGCAAACGCAGGGAATTACGTTATCGTATCTAACTTATACCCCGAGGGGATAATGTCATAACAACTGACTAAATGACAAGAAATACATAAAACATCAACATGACTTTAAAACAGAAAGTCATTACTTGCTAGTGTACATTCTTCTGCAGGTGTGATGGTCACCCATCTCATTTCAGTCGGTGTCATTTCAAGACATAATATTAATTAAGGCACAAAACAGCGGCAGATGCAAACTACAAGCTTACATACGTTGCAAGAATTAATTGCAATTTATTCGCTCTGATGAGTATGTGAATCCTGCATATCTTTTTCGTGACTTTTAACATCGTTTCCTCCAAGCACAAAAAATTTAAGCTCCGATGCCGGGAATCGAACCCGGGCCGTCTGGGTGAAAACCAGAAATCCTAACCACTAGACCACATCGGACTTAGTATAACAAGTTAAAATTAAGCTATATATAAAAGCGTCCTTACCGAGCCTAATACATTTATGATTGTGTCAACATATGATAACTATGATTCAGCTGACAGCATGACAGGAGAGTATTCAAAGCGCACAAAAATATACCAGTCGGTAATTATAGGATGCAGAAACGTATATCTACAACTGATCAAGGGCAAAGTTATGTATTTAGCTTATAATTACGTGGAGTGTATGCATTGAAATTAACATGTACCATATGTCGACTTTACGAGTTCAAGTTGTCTGTCATGCAAACCACAACAGAAATCGTGTCAAATTACAGAACTTTTCGTTTTTGCGATTAGGTCTTCTTTGAAAGACTTGGATTTATAATCATCCCTCCCCCTTTTAGATCACGATTTTTTTTTAACTACGCGGGTAAGCCGGCTTAAGTTTCAAATTATACACGAAGCCGACAGTAGCGGGGATATTTCTGGTCATTATATTTCAACCTCGAATTGAGATTATGCTGCAGCTGTAATTTAAACTATCGCCGATTTCCTCTATCAAATATATTTACCGACAATTTCAGTATAATATTAACATGCATATATACCATACATATCAGGTAACACGTGTCCTTATATGATCAAGTTAAACAAGAGGTAGTCATAAGCATCGGTGGTTCAGTGGTAGAATGCTCGCCTGCCACGCGGGCGGCCCGGGTTCGATTCCCGGCCGATGCATTTCTTTTTTCGTCTCTTTCAAATGTTTTCAATTGATTAGAGGACATATTGGCACATAATCGTATCATCCACAAATATATAGTGGGCATTACTGTTAATTATTCATTTGATGCCATCCTTTCAAATACAACGCGTGCGTCTCCTCGCTTTAGAGGTCAATCTTGAAAAAGATACAAATAAATATCGGTCAGAACGCGCTTTATAAGTGTGCCAGGAGTGAATGGCTCCTGCGCTGCCATTTTTTTAGTAATAGAGTGGAATTATATAGAGAGAGTGGCAAACGCAGGGAATTACGTTATCGTATCTAACTTATACCCCGAGGGGATAATGTCATAACAACTGACTAAATGACAAGAAATACATAAAACATCAACATGACTTTAAAACAGAAAGTCATTACTTGCTAGTGTACATTCTTCTGCAGGTGTGATGGTCACCCATCTCATTTCAGTCGGTGTCATTTCAAGACATAATATTAATTAAGGCACAAAACAGCGGCAGATGCAAACTACAAGCTTACATACGTTGCAAGAATTAATTGCAATTTATTCGCTCTGATGAGTATGTGAATCCTGCATATCTTTTTCGTGACTTTTAACATCGTTTCCTCCAAGCACAAAAAATTTAAGCTCCGATGCCGGGAATCGAACCCGGGCCGTCTGGGTGAAAACCAGAAATCCTAACCACTAGACCACATCGGACTTAGTATAACAAGTTAAAATTAAGCTATATATAAAAGCGTCCTTACCGAGCCTAATACATTTATGATTGTGTCAACATATGATAACTATGATTCAGCTGACAGCATGACAGGAGAGTATTCAAAGCGCACAAAAATATACCAGTCGGTAATTATAGGATGCAGAAACGTATATCTACAACTGATCAAGGGCAAAGTTATGTATTTAGCTTATAATTACGTGGAGTGTATGCATTGAAATTAACATGTACCATATGTCGACTTTACGAGTTCAAGTTGTCTGTCATGCAAACCACAACAGAAATCGTGTCAAATTACAGAACTTTTCGTTTTTGCGATTAGGTCTTCTTTGAAAGACTTGGATTTATAATCATCCCTCCCCCTTTTAGATCACGATTTTTTTTTAACTACGCGGGTAAGCCGGCTTAAGTTTCAAATTATACACGAAGCCGACAGTAGCGGGGATATTTCTGGTCATTATATTTCAACCTCGAATTGAGATTATGCTGCAGCTGTAATTTAAACTATCGCCGATTTCCTCTATCAAATATATTTACCGACAATTTCAGTATAATATTAACATGCATATATACCATACATATCAGGTAACACGTGTCCTTATATGATCAAGTTAAACAAGAGGTAGTCATAAGCATCGGTGGTTCAGTGGTAGAATGCTCGCCTGCCACGCGGGCGGCCCGGGTTCGATTCCCGGCCGATGCATTTCTTTTTTCGTCTCTTTCAAATGTTTTCAATTGATTAGAGGACATATTGGCACATAATCGTATCATCCACAAATATATAGTGGGCATTACTGTTAATTATTCATTTGATGCCATCCTTTCAAATACAACGCGTGCGTCTCCTCGCTTTAGAGGTCAATCTTGAAAAAGATACAAATAAATATCGGTCAGAACGCGCTTTATAAGTGTGCCAGGAGTGAATGGCTCCTGCGCTGCCATTTTTTTAGTAATAGAGTGGAATTATATAGAGAGAGTGGCAAACGCAGGGAATTACGTTATCGTATCTAACTTATACCCCGAGGGGATAATGTCATAACAACTGACTAAATGACAAGAAATACATAAAACATCAACATGACTTTAAAACAGAAAGTCATTACTTGCTAGTGTACATTCTTCTGCAGGTGTGATGGTCACCCATCTCATTTCAGTCGGTGTCATTTCAAGACATAATATTAATTAAGGCACAAAACAGCGGCAGATGCAAACTACAAGCTTACATACGTTGCAAGAATTAATTGCAATTTATTCGCTCTGATGAGTATGTGAATCCTGCATATCTTTTTCGTGACTTTTAACATCGTTTCCTCCAAGCACAAAAAATTTAAGCTCCGATGCCGGGAATCGAACCCGGGCCGTCTGGGTGAAAACCAGAAATCCTAACCACTAGACCACATCGGACTTAGTATAACAAGTTAAAATTAAGCTATATATAAAAGCGTCCTTACCGAGCCTAATACATTTATGATTGTGTCAACATATGATAACTATGATTCAGCTGACAGCATGACAGGAGAGTATTCAAAGCGCACAAAAATATACCAGTCGGTAATTATAGGATGCAGAAACGTATATCTACAACTGATCAAGGGCAAAGTTATGTATTTAGCTTATAATTACGTGGAGTGTATGCATTGAAATTAACATGTACCATATGTCGACTTTACGAGTTCAAGTTGTCTGTCATGCAAACCACAACAGAAATCGTGTCAAATTACAGAACTTTTCGTTTTTGCGATTAGGTCTTCTTTGAAAGACTTGGATTTATAATCATCCCTCCCCCTTTTAGATCACGATTTTTTTTTAACTACGCGGGTAAGCCGGCTTAAGTTTCAAATTATACACGAAGCCGACAGTAGCGGGGATATTTCTGGTCATTATATTTCAACCTCGAATTGAGATTATGCTGCAGCTGTAATTTAAACTATCGCCGATTTCCTCTATCAAATATATTTACCGACAATTTCAGTATAATATTAACATGCATATATACCATACATATCAGGTAACACGTGTCCTTATATGATCAAGTTAAACAAGAGGTAGTCATAAGCATCGGTGGTTCAGTGGTAGAATGCTCGCCTGCCACGCGGGCGGCCCGGGTTCGATTCCCGGCCGATGCATTTCTTTTTTCGTCTCTTTCAAATGTTTTCAATTGATTAGAGGACATATTGGCACATAATCGTATCATCCACAAATATATAGTGGGCATTACTGTTAATTATTCATTTGATGCCATCCTTTCAAATACAACGCGTGCGTCTCCTCGCTTTAGAGGTCAATCTTGAAAAAGATACAAATAAATATCGGTCAGAACGCGCTTTATAAGTGTGCCAGGAGTGAATGGCTCCTGCGCTGCCATTTTTTTAGTAATAGAGTGGAATTATATAGAGAGAGTGGCAAACGCAGGGAATTACGTTATCGTATCTAACTTATACCCCGAGGGGATAATGTCATAACAACTGACTAAATGACAAGAAATACATAAAACATCAACATGACTTTAAAACAGAAAGTCATTACTTGCTAGTGTACATTCTTCTGCAGGTGTGATGGTCACCCATCTCATTTCAGTCGGTGTCATTTCAAGACATAATATTAATTAAGGCACAAAACAGCGGCAGATGCAAACTACAAGCTTACATACGTTGCAAGAATTAATTGCAATTTATTCGCTCTGATGAGTATGTGAATCCTGCATATCTTTTTCGTGACTTTTAACATCGTTTCCTCCAAGCACAAAAAATTTAAGCTCCGATGCCGGGAATCGAACCCGGGCCGTCTGGGTGAAAACCAGAAATCCTAACCACTAGACCACATCGGACTTAGTATAACAAGTTAAAATTTAGCTATATATAAAAGCGTCCTTACCGAGCCTAATACATTTATGATTGTGTCAACATATGATAACTATGATTCAGCTGACAGCATGACAGGAGAGTATTCAAAGCGCACAAAAATATACCAGTCGGTAATTATAGGATGCAGAAACGTATATCTACAACTGATCAAGGGCAAAGTTATGTATTTAGCTTATAATTACGTGGAGTGTATGCATTGAAATTAACATGTACCATATGTCGACTTTACGAGTTCAAGTTGTCTGTCATGCAAACCACAACAGAAATCGTGTCAAATTACAGAACTTTTCGTTTTTGCGATTAGGTCTTCTTTGAAAGACTTGGATTTATAATCATCCCTCCCCCTTTTAGATCACGATTTTTTTTTAACTACGCGGGTAAGCCGGCTTAAGTTTCAAATTATACACGAAGCCGACAGTAGCGGGGATATTTCTGGTCATTATATTTCAACCTCGAATTGAGATTATGCTGCAGCTGTAATTTAAACTATCGCCGATTTCCTCTATCAAATATATTTACCGACAATTTCAGTATAATATTAACATGCATATATACCATACATATCAGGTAACACGTGTCCTTATATGATCAAGTTAAACAAGAGGTAGTCATAAGCATCGGTGGTTCAGTGGTAGAATGCTCGCCTGCCACGCGGGCGGCCCGGGTTCGATTCCCGGCCGATGCATTTCTTTTTTCGTCTCTTTCAAATGTTTTCAATTGATTAGAGGACATATTGGCACATAATCGTATCATCCACAAATATATAGTGGGCATTACTGTTAATTATTCATTTGATGCCATCCTTTCAAATACAACGCGTGCGTCTCCTCGCTTTAGAGGTCAATCTTGAAAAAGATACAAATAAATATCGGTCAGAACGCGCTTTATAAGTGTGCCAGGAGTGAATGGCTCCTGCGCTGCCATTTTTTTAGTAATAGAGTGGAATTATATAGAGAGAGTGGCAAACGCAGGGAATTACGTTATCGTATCTAACTTATACCCCGAGGGGATAATGTCATAACAACTGACTAAATGACAAGAAATACATAAAACATCAACATGACTTTAAAACAGAAAGTCATTACTTGCTAGTGTACATTCTTCTGCAGGTGTGATGGTCACCCATCTCATTTCAGTCGGTGTCATTTCAAGACATAATATTAATTAAGGCACAAAACAGCGGCAGATGCAAACTACAAGCTTACATACGTTGCAAGAATTAATTGCAATTTATTCGCTCTGATGAGTATGTGAATCCTGCATATCTTTTTCGTGACTTTTAACATCGTTTCCTCCAAGCACAAAAAATTTAAGCTCCGATGCCGGGAATCGAACCCGGGCCGTCTGGGTGAAAACCAGAAATCCTAACCACTAGACCACATCGGACTTAGTATAACAAGTTAAAATTAAGCTATATATAAAAGCGTCCTTACCGAGCCTAATACATTTATGATTGTGTCAACATATGATAACTATGATTCAGCTGACAGCATGACAGGAGAGTATTCAAAGCGCACAAAAATATACCAGTCGGTAATTATAGGATGCAGAAACGTATATCTACAACTGATCAAGGGCAAAGTTATGTATTTAGCTTATAATTACGTGGAGTGTATGCATTGAAATTAACATGTACCATATGTCGACTTTACGAGTTCAAGTTGTCTGTCATGCAAACCACAACAGAAATCGTGTCAAATTACAGAACTTTTCGTTTTTGCGATTAGGTCTTCTTTGAAAGACTTGGATTTATAATCATCCCTCCCCCTTTTAGATCACGATTTTTTTTTAACTACGCGGGTAAGCCGGCTTAAGTTTCAAATTATACACGAAGCCGACAGTAGCGGGGATATTTCTGGTCATTATATTTCAACCTCGAATTGAGATTATGCTGCAGCTGTAATTTAAACTATCGCCGATTTCCTCTATCAAATATATTTACCGACAATTTCAGTATAATATTAACATGCATATATACCATACATATCAGGTAACACGTGTCCTTATATGATCAAGTTAAACAAGAGGTAGTCATAAGCATCGGTGGTTCAGTGGTAGAATGCTCGCCTGCCACGCGGGCGGCCCGGGTTCGATTCCCGGCCGATGCATTTCTTTTTTCGTCTCTTTCAAATGTTTTCAATTGATTAGAGGACATATTGGCACATAATCGTATCATCCACAAATATATAGTGGGCATTACTGTTAATTATTCATTTGATGCCATCCTTTCAAATACAACGCGTGCGTCTCCTCGCTTTAGAGGTCAATCTTGAAAAAGATACAAATAAATATCGGTCAGAACGCGCTTTATAAGTGTGCCAGGAGTGAATGGCTCCTGCGCTGCCATTTTTTTAGTAATAGAGTGGAATTATATAGAGAGAGTGGCAAACGCAGGGAATTACGTTATCGTATCTAACTTATACCCCGAGGGGATAATGTCATAACAACTGACTAAATGACAAGAAATACATAAAACATCAACATGACTTTAAAACAGAAAGTCATTACTTGCTAGTGTACATTCTTCTGCAGGTGTGATGGTCACCCATCTCATTTCAGTCGGTGTCATTTCAAGACATAATATTAATTAAGGCACAAAACAGCGGCAGATGCAAACTACAAGCTTACATACGTTGCAAGAATTAATTGCAATTTATTCGCTCTGATGAGTATGTGAATCCTGCATATCTTTTTCGTGACTTTTAACATCGTTTCCTCCAAGCACAAAAAATTTAAGCTCCGATGCCGGGAATCGAACCCGGGCCGTCTGGGTGAAAACCAGAAATCCTAACCACTAGACCACATCGGACTTAGTATAACAAGTTAAAATTAAGCTATATATAAAAGCGTCCTTACCGAGCCTAATACATTTATGATTGTGTCAACATATGATAACTATGATTCAGCTGACAGCATGACAGGAGAGTATTCAAAGCGCACAAAAATATACCAGTCGGTAATTATAGGATGCAGAAACGTATATCTACAACTGATCAAGGGCAAAGTTATGTATTTAGCTTATAATTACGTGGAGTGTATGCATTGAAATTAACATGTACCATATGTCGACTTTACGAGTTCAAGTTGTCTGTCATGCAAACCACAACAGAAATCGTGTCAAATTACAGAACTTTTCGTTTTTGCGATTAGGTCTTCTTTGAAAGACTTGGATTTATAATCATCCCTCCCCCTTTTAGATCACGATTTTTTTTTAACTACGCGGGTAAGCCGGCTTAAGTTTCAAATTATACACGAAGCCGACAGTAGCGGGGATATTTCTGGTCATTATATTTCAACCTCGAATTGAGATTATGCTGCAGCTGTAATTTAAACTATCGCCGATTTCCTCTATCAAATATATTTACCGACAATTTCAGTATAATATTAACATGCATATATACCATACATATCAGGTAACACGTGTCCTTATATGATCAAGTTAAACAAGAGGTAGTCATAAGCATCGGTGGTTCAGTGGTAGAATGCTCGCCTGCCACGCGGGCGGCCCGGGTTCGATTCCCGGCCGATGCATTTCTTTTTTCGTCTCTTTCAAATGTTTTCAATTGATTAGAGGACATATTGGCACATAATCGTATCATCCACAAATATATAGTGGGCATTACTGTTAATTATTCATTTGATGCCATCCTTTCAAATACAACGCGTGCGTCTCCTCGCTTTAGAGGTCAATCTTGAAAAAGATACAAATAAATATCGGTCAGAACGCGCTTTATAAGTGTGCCAGGAGTGAATGGCTCCTGCGCTGCCATTTTTTTAGTAATAGAGTGGAATTATATAGAGAGAGTGGCAAACGCAGGGAATTACGTTATCGTATCTAACTTATACCCCGAGGGGATAATGTCATAACAACTGACTAAATGACAAGAAATACATAAAACATCAACATGACTTTAAAACAGAAAGTCATTACTTGCTAGTGTACATTCTTCTGCAGGTGTGATGGTCACCCATCTCATTTCAGTCGGTGTCATTTCAAGACATAATATTAATTAAGGCACAAAACAGCGGCAGATGCAAACTACAAGCTTACATACGTTGCAAGAATTAATTGCAATTTATTCGCTCTGATGAGTATGTGAATCCTGCATATCTTTTTCGTGACTTTTAACATCGTTTCCTCCAAGCACAAAAAATTTAAGCTCCGATGCCGGGAATCGAACCCGGGCCGTCTGGGTGAAAACCAGAAATCCTAACCACTAGACCACATCGGACTTAGTATAACAAGTTAAAATTAAGCTATATATAAAAGCGTCCTTACCGAGCCTAATACATTTATGATTGTGTCAACATATGATAACTATGATTCAGCTGACAGCATGACAGGAGAGTATTCAAAGCGCACAAAAATATACCAGTCGGTAATTATAGGATGCAGAAACGTATATCTACAACTGATCAAGGGCAAAGTTATGTATTTAGCTTATAATTACGTGGAGTGTATGCATTGAAATTAACATGTACCATATGTCGACTTTACGAGTTCAAGTTGTCTGTCATGCAAACCACAACAGAAATCGTGTCAAATTACAGAACTTTTCGTTTTTGCGATTAGGTCTTCTTTGAAAGACTTGGATTTATAATCATCCCTCCCCCTTTTAGATCACGATTTTTTTTTAACTACGCGGGTAAGCCGGCTTAAGTTTCAAATTATACACGAAGCCGACAGTAGCGGGGATATTTCTGGTCATTATATTTCAACCTCGAATTGAGATTATGCTGCAGCTGTAATTTAAACTATCGCCGATTTCCTCTATCAAATATATTTACCGACAATTTCAGTATAATATTAACATGCATATATACCATACATATCAGGTAACACGTGTCCTTATATGATCAAGTTAAACAAGAGGTAGTCATAAGCATCGGTGGTTCAGTGGTAGAATGCTCGCCTGCCACGCGGGCGGCCCGGGTTCGATTCCCGGCCGATGCATTTCTTTTTTCGTCTCTTTCAAATGTTTTCAATTGATTAGAGGACATATTGGCACATAATCGTATCATCCACAAATATATAGTGGGCATTACTGTTAATTATTCATTTGATGCCATCCTTTCAAATACAACGCGTGCGTCTCCTCGCTTTAGAGGTCAATCTTGAAAAAGATACAAATAAATATCGGTCAGAACGCGCTTTATAAGTGTGCCAGGAGTGAATGGCTCCTGCGCTGCCATTTTTTTAGTAATAGAGTGGAATTATATAGAGAGAGTGGCAAACGCAGGGAATTACGTTATCGTATCTAACTTATACCCCGAGGGGATAATGTCATAACAACTGACTAAATGACAAGAAATACATAAAACATCAACATGACTTTAAAACAGAAAGTCATTACTTGCTAGTGTACATTCTTCTGCAGGTGTGATGGTCACCCATCTCATTTCAGTCGGTGTCATTTCAAGACATAATATTAATTAAGGCACAAAACAGCGGCAGATGCAAACTACAAGCTTACATACGTTGCAAGAATTAATTGCAATTTATTCGCTCTGATGAGTATGTGAATCCTGCATATCTTTTTCGTGACTTTTAACATCGTTTCCTCCAAGCACAAAAAATTTAAGCTCCGATGCCGGGAATCGAACCCGGGCCGTCTGGGTGAAAACCAGAAATCCTAACCACTAGACCACATCGGACTTAGTATAACAAGTTAAAATTAAGCTATATATAAAAGCGTCCTTACCGAGCCTAATACATTTATGATTGTGTCAACATATGATAACTATGATTCAGCTGACAGCATGACAGGAGAGTATTCAAAGCGCACAAAAATATACCAGTCGGTAATTATAGGATGCAGAAACGTATATCTACAACTGATCAAGGGCAAAGTTATGTATTTAGCTTATAATTACGTGGAGTGTATGCATTGAAATTAACATGTACCATATGTCGACTTTACGAGTTCAAGTTGTCTGTCATGCAAACCACAACAGAAATCGTGTCAAATTACAGAACTTTTCGTTTTTGCGATTAGGTCTTCTTTGAAAGACTTGGATTTATAATCATCCCTCCCCCTTTTAGATCACGATTTTTTTTTAACTACGCGGGTAAGCCGGCTTAAGTTTCAAATTATACACGAAGCCGACAGTAGCGGGGATATTTCTGGTCATTATATTTCAACCTCGAATTGAGATTATGCTGCAGCTGTAATTTAAACTATCGCCGATTTCCTCTATCAAATATATTTACCGACAATTTCAGTATAATATTAACATGCATATATACCATACATATCAGGTAACACGTGTCCTTATATGATCAAGTTAAACAAGAGGTAGTCATAAGCATCGGTGGTTCAGTGGTAGAATGCTCGCCTGCCACGCGGGCGGCCCGGGTTCGATTCCCGGCCGATGCATTTCTTTTTTCGTCTCTTTCAAATGTTTTCAATTGATTAGAGGACATATTGGCACATAATCGTATCATCCACAAATATATAGTGGGCATTACTGTTAATTATTCATTTGATGCCATCCTTTCAAATACAACGCGTGCGTCTCCTCGCTTTAGAGGTCAATCTTGAAAAAGATACAAATAAATATCGGTCAGAACGCGCTTTATAAGTGTGCCAGGAGTGAATGGCTCCTGCGCTGCCATTTTTTTAGTAATAGAGTGGAATTATATAGAGAGAGTGGCAAACGCAGGGAATTACGTTATCGTATCTAACTTATACCCCGAGGGGATAATGTCATAACAACTGACTAAATGACAAGAAATACATAAAACATCAACATGACTTTAAAACAGAAAGTCATTACTTGCTAGTGTACATTCTTCTGCAGGTGTGATGGTCACCCATCTCATTTCAGTCGGTGTCATTTCAAGACATAATATTAATTAAGGCACAAAACAGCGGCAGATGCAAACTACAAGCTTACATACGTTGCAAGAATTAATTGCAATTTATTCGCTCTGATGAGTATGTGAATCCTGCATATCTTTTTCGTGACTTTTAACATCGTTTCCTCCAAGCACAAAAAATTTAAGCTCCGATGCCGGGAATCGAACCCGGGCCGTCTGGGTGAAAACCAGAAATCCTAACCACTAGACCACATCGGACTTAGTATAACAAGTTAAAATTAAGCTATATATAAAAGCGTCCTTACCGAGCCTAATACATTTATGATTGTGTCAACATATGATAACTATGATTCAGCTGACAGCATGACAGGAGAGTATTCAAAGCGCACAAAAATATACCAGTCGGTAATTATAGGATGCAGAAACGTATATCTACAACTGATCAAGGGCAAAGTTATGTATTTAGCTTATAATTACGTGGAGTGTATGCATTGAAATTAACATGTACCATATGTCGACTTTACGAGTTCAAGTTGTCTGTCATGCAAACCACAACAGAAATCGTGTCAAATTACAGAACTTTTCGTTTTTGCGATTAGGTCTTCTTTGAAAGACTTGGATTTATAATCATCCCTCCCCCTTTTAGATCACGATTTTTTTTTAACTACGCGGGTAAGCCGGCTTAAGTTTCAAATTATACACGAAGCCGACAGTAGCGGGGATATTTCTGGTCATTATATTTCAACCTCGAATTGAGATTATGCTGCAGCTGTAATTTAAACTATCGCCGATTTCCTCTATCAAATATATTTACCGACAATTTCAGTATAATATTAACATGCATATATACCATACATATCAGGTAACACGTGTCCTTATATGATCAAGTTAAACAAGAGGTAGTCATAAGCATCGGTGGTTCAGTGGTAGAATGCTCGCCTGCCACGCGGGCGGCCCGGGTTCGATTCCCGGCCGATGCATTTCTTTTTTCGTCTCTTTCAAATGTTTTCAATTGATTAGAGGACATATTGGCACATAATCGTATCATCCACAAATATATAGTGGGCATTACTGTTAATTATTCATTTGATGCCATCCTTTCAAATACAACGCGTGCGTCTCCTCGCTTTAGAGGTCAATCTTGAAAAAGATACAAATAAATATCGGTCAGAACGCGCTTTATAAGTGTGCCAGGAGTGAATGGCTCCTGCGCTGCCATTTTTTTAGTAATAGAGTGGAATTATATAGAGAGAGTGGCAAACGCAGGGAATTACGTTATCGTATCTAACTTATACCCCGAGGGGATAATGTCATAACAACTGACTAAATGACAAGAAATACATAAAACATCAACATGACTTTAAAACAGAAAGTCATTACTTGCTAGTGTACATTCTTCTGCAGGTGTGATGGTCACCCATCTCATTTCAGTCGGTGTCATTTCAAGACATAATATTAATTAAGGCACAAAACAGCGGCAGATGCAAACTACAAGCTTACATACGTTGCAAGAATTAATTGCAATTTATTCGCTCTGATGAGTATGTGAATCCTGCATATCTTTTTCGTGACTTTTAACATCGTTTCCTCCAAGCACAAAAAATTTAAGCTCCGATGCCGGGAATCGAACCCGGGCCGTCTGGGTGAAAACCAGAAATCCTAACCACTAGACCACATCGGACTTAGTATAACAAGTTAAAATTAAGCTATATATAAAAGCGTCCTTACCGAGCCTAATACATTTATGATTGTGTCAACATATGATAACTATGATTCAGCTGACAGCATGACAGGAGAGTATTCAAAGCGCACAAAAATATACCAGTCGGTAATTATAGGATGCAGAAACGTATATCTACAACTGATCAAGGGCAAAGTTATGTATTTAGCTTATAATTACGTGGAGTGTATGCATTGAAATTAACATGTACCATATGTCGACTTTACGAGTTCAAGTTGTCTGTCATGCAAACCACAACAGAAATCGTGTCAAATTACAGAACTTTTCGTTTTTGCGATTAGGTCTTCTTTGAAAGACTTGGATTTATAATCATCCCTCCCCCTTTTAGATCACGATTTTTTTTTAACTACGCGGGTAAGCCGGCTTAAGTTTCAAATTATACACGAAGCCGACAGTAGCGGGGATATTTCTGGTCATTA
The DNA here is from genome assembly GCF_965363235.1 of Mytilus galloprovincialis. Taxonomy (NCBI): domain Eukaryota; kingdom Metazoa; phylum Mollusca; class Bivalvia; order Mytilida; family Mytilidae; genus Mytilus; species Mytilus galloprovincialis. The sequence continues at coordinate 37,278,220 of NC_134848.1, forward strand.
TATTTCAACCTCGAATTGAGATTATGCTGCAGCTGTAATTTAAACTATCGCCGATTTCCTCTATCAAATATATTTACCGACAATTTCAGTATAATATTAACATGCATATATACCATACATATCAGGTAACACGTGTCCTTATATGATCAAGTTAAACAAGAGGTAGTCATAAGCATCGGTGGTTCAGTGGTAGAATGCTCGCCTGCCACGCGGGCGGCCCGGGTTCGATTCCCGGCCGATGCATTTCTTTTTTCGTCTCTTTCAAATGTTTTCAATTGATTAGAGGACATATTGGCACATAATCGTATCATCCACAAATATATAGTGGGCATTACTGTTAATTATTCATTTGATGCCATCCTTTCAAATACAACGCGTGCGTCTCCTCGCTTTAGAGGTCAATCTTGAAAAAGATACAAATAAATATCGGTCAGAACGCGCTTTATAAGTGTGCCAGGAGTGAATGGCTCCTGCGCTGCCATTTTTTTAGTAATAGAGTGGAATTATATAGAGAGAGTGGCAAACGCAGGGAATTACGTTATCGTATCTAACTTATACCCCGAGGGGATAATGTCATAACAACTGACTAAATGACAAGAAATACATAAAACATCAACATGACTTTAAAACAGAAAGTCATTACTTGCTAGTGTACATTCTTCTGCAGGTGTGATGGTCACCCATCTCATTTCAGTCGGTGTCATTTCAAGACATAATATTAATTAAGGCACAAAACAGCGGCAGATGCAAACTACAAGCTTACATACGTTGCAAGAATTAATTGCAATTTATTCGCTCTGATGAGTATGTGAATCCTGCATATCTTTTTCGTGACTTTTAACATCGTTTCCTCCAAGCACAAAAAATTTAAGCTCCGATGCCGGGAATCGAACCCGGGCCGTCTGGGTGAAAACCAGAAATCCTAACCACTAGACCACATCGGACTTAGTATAACAAGTTAAAATTAAGCTATATATAAAAGCGTCCTTACCGAGCCTAATACATTTATGATTGTGTCAACATATGATAACTATGATTCAGCTGACAGCATGACAGGAGAGTATTCAAAGCGCACAAAAATATACCAGTCGGTAATTATAGGATGCAGAAACGTATATCTACAACTGATCAAGGGCAAAGTTATGTATTTAGCTTATAATTACGTGGAGTGTATGCATTGAAATTAACATGTACCATATGTCGACTTTACGAGTTCAAGTTGTCTGTCATGCAAACCACAACAGAAATCGTGTCAAATTACAGAACTTTTCGTTTTTGCGATTAGGTCTTCTTTGAAAGACTTGGATTTATAATCATCCCTCCCCCTTTTAGATCACGATTTTTTTTTAACTACGCGGGTAAGCCGGCTTAAGTTTCAAATTATACACGAAGCCGACAGTAGCGGGGATATTTCTGGTCATTATATTTCAACCTCGAATTGAGATTATGCTGCAGCTGTAATTTAAACTATCGCCGATTTCCTCTATCAAATATATTTACCGACAATTTCAGTATAATATTAACATGCATATATACCATACATATCAGGTAACACGTGTCCTTATATGATCAAGTTAAACAAGAGGTAGTCATAAGCATCGGTGGTTCAGTGGTAGAATGCTCGCCTGCCACGCGGGCGGCCCGGGTTCGATTCCCGGCCGATGCATTTCTTTTTTCGTCTCTTTCAAATGTTTTCAATTGATTAGAGGACATATTGGCACATAATCGTATCATCCACAAATATATAGTGGGCATTACTGTTAATTATTCATTTGATGCCATCCTTTCAAATACAACGCGTGCGTCTCCTCGCTTTAGAGGTCAATCTTGAAAAAGATACAAATAAATATCGGTCAGAACGCGCTTTATAAGTGTGCCAGGAGTGAATGGCTCCTGCGCTGCCATTTTTTTAGTAATAGAGTGGAATTATATAGAGAGAGTGGCAAACGCAGGGAATTACGTTATCGTATCTAACTTATACCCCGAGGGGATAATGTCATAACAACTGACTAAATGACAAGAAATACATAAAACATCAACATGACTTTAAAACAGAAAGTCATTACTTGCTAGTGTACATTCTTCTGCAGGTGTGATGGTCACCCATCTCATTTCAGTCGGTGTCATTTCAAGACATAATATTAATTAAGGCACAAAACAGCGGCAGATGCAAACTACAAGCTTACATACGTTGCAAGAATTAATTGCAATTTATTCGCTCTGATGAGTATGTGAATCCTGCATATCTTTTTCGTGACTTTTAACATCGTTTCCTCCAAGCACAAAAAATTTAAGCTCCGATGCCGGGAATCGAACCCGGGCCGTCTGGGTGAAAACCAGAAATCCTAACCACTAGACCACATCGGACTTAGTATAACAAGTTAAAATTAAGCTATATATAAAAGCGTCCTTACCGAGCCTAATACATTTATGATTGTGTCAACATATGATAACTATGATTCAGCTGACAGCATGACAGGAGAGTATTCAAAGCGCACAAAAATATACCAGTCGGTAATTATAGGATGCAGAAACGTATATCTACAACTGATCAAGGGCAAAGTTATGTATTTAGCTTATAATTACGTGGAGTGTATGCATTGAAATTAACATGTACCATATGTCGACTTTACGAGTTCAAGTTGTCTGTCATGCAAACCACAACAGAAATCGTGTCAAATTACAGAACTTTTCGTTTTTGCGATTAGGTCTTCTTTGAAAGACTTGGATTTATAATCATCCCTCCCCCTTTTAGATCACGATTTTTTTTTAACTACGCGGGTAAGCCGGCTTAAGTTTCAAATTATACACGAAGCCGACAGTAGCGGGGATATTTCTGGTCATTATATTTCAACCTCGAATTGAGATTATGCTGCAGCTGTAATTTAAACTATCGCCGATTTCCTCTATCAAATATATTTACCGACAATTTCAGTATAATATTAACATGCATATATACCATACATATCAGGTAACACGTGTCCTTATATGATCAAGTTAAACAAGAGGTAGTCATAAGCATCGGTGGTTCAGTGGTAGAATGCTCGCCTGCCACGCGGGCGGCCCGGGTTCGATTCCCGGCCGATGCATTTCTTTTTTCGTCTCTTTCAAATGTTTTCAATTGATTAGAGGACATATTGGCACATAATCGTATCATCCACAAATATATAGTGGGCATTACTGTTAATTATTCATTTGATGCCATCCTTTCAAATACAACGCGTGCGTCTCCTCGCTTTAGAGGTCAATCTTGAAAAAGATACAAATAAATATCGGTCAGAACGCGCTTTATAAGTGTGCCAGGAGTGAATGGCTCCTGCGCTGCCATTTTTTTAGTAATAGAGTGGAATTATATAGAGAGAGTGGCAAACGCAGGGAATTACGTTATCGTATCTAACTTATACCCCGAGGGGATAATGTCATAACAACTGACTAAATGACAAGAAATACATAAAACATCAACATGACTTTAAAACAGAAAGTCATTACTTGCTAGTGTACATTCTTCTGCAGGTGTGATGGTCACCCATCTCATTTCAGTCGGTGTCATTTCAAGACATAATATTAATTAAGGCACAAAACAGCGGCAGATGCAAACTACAAGCTTACATACGTTGCAAGAATTAATTGCAATTTATTCGCTCTGATGAGTATGTGAATCCTGCATATCTTTTTCGTGACTTTTAACATCGTTTCCTCCAAGCACAAAAAATTTAAGCTCCGATGCCGGGAATCGAACCCGGGCCGTCTGGGTGAAAACCAGAAATCCTAACCACTAGACCACATCGGACTTAGTATAACTAGTTAAAATTAAGCCCCTTCTCTAATTAAGCTTACCAATCTCTTTAGAATTGAAACCTTGCTTTCTAACCGAACTATTCGTGTACCGGACCGGCAACTACCTTCGTTTAAGATTAATAAGAAAATCCCCAGCGCCGTTATACACATGCATGTTGTCTGCTATGAGTCCCCGCCCGAAAAGACTTAAGTATTCTAACTCCAAGATACTATATTCCTGCATCACGTGATTTTGACCACGTGGAGCTTAAATTAGAATACATTCCGAATATGGAAAGTGAAACAACAATTCAAAACATAAAGTCCCGGAAAGCACATAGGAGAAAAAGAAGTTTTTATTTGGTAGTAGCCGGGGTTATCCTCTCTGTGTTCAAAATATACATGAAATATTTATCACTGCACATTGTCTGTTCTATGAATTCTTACCCTGCTCTCGTCCTTCCAGTTTGATTTTTAATTCAAGTATACACAGCACGTTTTTTAAAAGTTTGTAAGTGAAAATGCGGGAGGGGGATAGAAATTTTCATATTTTTCCGTCAACAGTTTAAAATGTCCAAATCATATAACGTTTAAGAGCATGAAAACACAGGCGCTTGTAACATGGGCCTGGTCCTTTTTTTATTATTATATCTGCCTCTGGTTATCCTATACTGTACTATCAGTCGAAAGCATTTCAACACTGGTAACAGCTAGGTGCGTTCAACTCTAATCTTGATTAATAATGAATGTTATAGGATTAAGGAGTGGAACAGTCCAAGTTAAATTAGCTCCATCAAGGATTTGTATAGTAATCATTGGCTCCTTAATTAGTAAGACCGTACTAAGCAACGACAGATTAGAAATTGTCTGCAATGTATTCATCAATTGCCACACCAATTGACAATCCTCGGATTAATCCGTTTCCCTCTTTCCAACTCGGAAAACAGCGGGTGAATCCGGTGTCCTTTTTGCAATTGGCAATCTTCGGGTTAACGTTAACTATGTGCCCTCCTTCCAATCGACAAGCCTCATGTGAACGATCCGTGCATTCATTCCATATCTGGTGCCATTTTTTTCAACTAGGCAAACCGCGGGTGAATCTGATGCCCTTTGTTGAATCAACAAACAGTGAGTGAATCTGATGCCAATATTTTCGCGGGTGAATCTGATGCCCTTATTTCAAGTAGGCAAACCGCGGGTGAATCTGATGCTCTTTGTCCAATCAACAACCAGTGGGTGGATCTGATGCCCTTATTTCAACTAGGCAAATCGCGGGTGAATAATCTGACGCCCTTTGTCCAATCAACAAACAGTAGGTGAATCTTGTGCCCTTATTTCAACTAGGCAAACCGCGGGTGAATCTGGTGCCCCTTTTCCAAGCCACAAACAGTGGGGGAATCAGGTGTCCTCTTTCCAATCAGCAAACCTCAGTTTAATCCGATTACCTCTTTCTATAGAGAAGTACGGACTCCACACCCGTAGCCAAAAAGAGGGGGGGGGCGTGGGGTTCGGACGAACCCCCCTTGAAACCAAATAAGCACTGTTAAGGTCAACGTTCTGTTCAAATTGTGACTGTTAAAGTCGGATGTATGTTTGTTTTGTTCACGCATCGGTGACAATATAAGGGAATTTGATGCGATTGTCGTACAACTGAGAGGTTTTAGCTAGCTATAAAACCAGGTTCAATCCACCATTTTCTACATAAGAAAATGCCTGTACCAAGTCTGGAATATGACAGTTGTTATCCATGCGTTTGATATGTTTGAACTTTCGATTTTGCCATTTTATTGGGGACTTTCCGTTTTGAATTTTCCTTGGAGTTCAGTATTTTTGTGATTTTCCTTTTTTTTCATGAGTCCGAATTCATGGCTACGGGCCTGGACTCGATCTAAGTTGCTGTCACATTATCATAGTTCAAATCCAATACTAGTTCAGTATAGTTAAAAACAACCCCAAAGTTATCACAAAATTACTTAACTGGTATCTTCCAGCGATTATCTATTTTACTCTTTATAGTCTGAATTCAAGTATCTTTACTTTGATAGAATGAGGACCATAGGCGGATCCCCCTTTTATGGGAAAATTTTAGTTGATTATGTAGAGAATCACTGAAGCATGACCAAAGCGGGCCCTCACTTATGAATATTTGAATTTTCTAGATCCGCCACTGATTTGTTTAAGCATTCCAATTTGTATTTGATTACCAAAAGTCTAAACTATTATATCAGAAATAATCTGCTTTTAGAAGAATAACAAATTTAAGAGAAATTTCTTGTCAATGATATATTTACATGTACGTCCTCAGGCATAGAAAATATATGTACATAGAACGTAATGAAATATAAAATATGTAACAGGTTTATGATTCTTTAATGGGTTTACAATATCGTTTAAGTTGTGACATACAATCCAGGTTGTAAGTTACTATGATGTATTAAATGTATTTTGTCTTTGAAGAAAATGATACTTTGACCTCTAATTATCCAAACGTGACAGACTTGGTAATTCTATAAATTTTGTCAAAAGATTATGTTTGTTTTAACATTTAGACGATTATATTGATCTTGAAAAGGTGGAATGAGATATGACAACCGGAATCATTTAGACCGATATGCCCTTCCTTCAATTAACCGTTCAACATCTTACATTGTTATACAGTTTGTTCTTCATAGAAATCAGTGTCTGGATAAGGGTTCTTCACTACTGTATGTTTTTGTGGTCCATTTTTCTCATTTTTTTATTTTTTTTGTCCCTTTTTTCTATTCATTATTTTTTGTTGTCCATTTTCTCTATTTTCGATTTTTTATCATCCCACTTTCTCTATTCTTATTTTTTTGTTGTCCATTTGTCTCTTTTTAATCTTTTAATCGTGATCAATTTTACTCTAATCTTTATTCTATGAGGTCCATTTTTCTCATTTCTTGATTTTTGTGGTCTATTTTTCTCTATTCTTTATCCTTTGTAGTCAATTTTCTCTTTTCTTTATCATTTCACTTATTATTCTGTAAAATCCCCTCCAGATCCTCATATACATGTTGTATGAGATCCTCTTATTTTCTTACCAATTTATACATCAGTAAATATTGCTTATATTAACAACATATGTTAGATTGATTGATATTCTGCCTAAATTTGTATTTTGCATTGACAAATGTCTATTCACAATTGTTTAATTAAGCTGTAATAGTATACACTCACTGTCCTGTTTGTGTAAAAACTTAACAATTCAAAATTAAAAAAAAATAATAATTTAAATCTAAATTAATTCAAAAATCATAAATATTGAAGGAATTTTCATAATTTAAAATATAATTAACAAATTTCGAATTTTTATATTTTAAAACTTTGAACAGATATTTGAAAAATTACAAAATTTGAAACCTTTGAAGTGATCTAAAGTGTTACACTGACATATCTCATTTCGTATATCAGTAATGTAATTTTTATGCCCCACCTACGATAGTAGAGGGGCGTTATGTTTTCTGTTCTGTACGTACGTACGTCCGTCCATCCGTCCGTCTGTTTGTCTGTACGTCTGTTCGTCCCACTTCCGGTTTAAGTTTTTTGTCAATGTTATTTTTGATGAAGTTGAAGTCCAATCAACTTGAAACTTAGTCCACATGTTCCTTATGATATGATCTTTCTTATTTTAATGCCAAATAAGAGATTTGACCCCAATTTCATTCTTGTTTAATGTAGGAAATTGTGAATCTTTTCTTCATCAGAAATTTGTTTAACTGAAATATAATATTTAAGGGTACATAACACCTACATGTGCACCAGCTGTTTTAATCACATACTATAAGTAGAAAATAGAGAAAATTCAAGCTTCTCACTTTGTCAAATGCTATTTATTGAACAAAATTGTCCTGTATACAAGCAAAATTTGCTCATGTGAATTTCACATGAAATTCACGTGAGATTCACCTCAAACGAGCTTATAAATGAAACTTACCTGAAAATTTTCATGTAAATTTCACGTGAATTAAGATTCACATGATATTCACGTGAAAAATTTCACATTAATTTCACGTGAACTTTTTAAAAAAAAAAATGGTATTTTTCTTGATTTTAATTAAATTTGAAAATTTAGATGTTGTTTGGATTACTTTGTTTTAAAATTTCATGTGAATTTCACATGAACAGAATTCATGTGATTTTCATGTGAATTTCTTGTGAATTTCACATGAGATTCATGTGAAACTCACATAAACTGATTCCACACAAGTTTCATGTATAAGCTTCTTTGGGGTGAAATTCATGTAAATTTCACGTGAGATTCATGTGAATTTAAATTCATGTGAAATTGATGTGAATGAAATTTACATATATATATACTGAAACTGTAGTACTGAAATTCAGAAAAAAGTCCTTTTTAATGCAAATAATGCGACTGGGTGAGTATCTTAACAATACTTCACATTCTAATATCTTATAGACTGATCTGTTTCATTCTGCAAAATTTGCATGCAATAATATCTAAATTTACAGTAAACATTGTACATCCATCTAGTAAGACCAATATATCTATCTGCTTCCCATATTCGTCCTGATTTATTTTAGCTTTGATACAGATATAGGCCAAATTCCAGTTCTCTTTTGAGTCAAACTACGTGTATTTCGAAATATTTCTCTGGTCCGGCTGACTTTGAGATAACGAGAGTCAATAGTATATGGAAAGCAAATTCACTAATTGTGTCTTATAATTAACCTACTGTAAACCAACTTATTTTCACAGATACTTTATTTTGCGTTTAGCCCTTTCTTACCCATTTCGCAGCGACTTAATTTCCCAATTCTCAAATTTACTTGATTTAGTTAAGTATTAAAGGAAAAATCCAAGTTTAACTTATTCGCAACGATTTATATATACAGTTTTTTTCTACCCTCGAAAAACACGAAAAAAATAAATTGCTCATGAAAATTATTTGGTGTGCAGTATCAGGGAGTAATTCAATTGAATGATGAATAAAACTTAAAACGGCCATAACAATATGCTCTGTTTCCAATATATATTTATCTTACCTCCTATACATTTCTAGGAATATGATTGGTTAAAAGCGTCCTCGTGGAAACCGTGTATATTTAATATTAGGTTAGTTGGGAGGCTGGGCTTATTTTATACACGGTTAGTAGTGGAGTTACATCCCTTTATATTCCATATAAGGTAATAAGCAGGCGGGGCTTATTTCATACACAGTTAGTAGTGGAGTTACGTCCCTTTAGAAAAACAAAGCAGTACTGAGAAAAAATCTTAAAGGTTTCGACAGACGAAGAAAGTGATGATAAAGTGAAATAAATTCATATAACACATTTAAATCTAATAAGTTGGCATCTGTTTTTGTAGGATCAAAGGAAGTAGTTTCTAAATCATGTTAATGCTAACTGTATTGAAGACTTTCTCATTTTGATAGGTCACTAGTCTAAATTTTACATGTTAAGATAGTCGGTAAGATAAATTCGTTACATAGTGTGCTAGTGACGTAATACAGTATATATATATATATGGGGTCAGTAAATTCCATATATACCGTATTAGGTCACTAGCACACTATGTAACTAATGGAATGTGTTCTAGTTTGTATTTGTAGAGATATTCTGTCATAAAATTTTGGTATGTGCAATCAAAGGGAAATAACTCCAGATCATCTTATGTCAATAGAAATTAAAGACAGAATTTGATATTTATTCATTTATTTCCTCTTGATAATATAAAGACATCTTAAAAAGTTAAATTAAAGAGTCAAAAATTAAGTGTATAAAAAAATATGACAACATCTTATATATATATATATAGCATAGAATTAAACATAAAAAATGACATATATTTCATTTCACTATTATGGGTATTTTGTCTTTTCTCATGTCAATCAAGGAAACCTTAAATAAAAGTTAATGAATATTCATTTTATTGCCTTGGTTATAGTATATTTTTCAAAGTGTTTGCTTAGAATAAAAATATTGCTTTAAAATTATTTGCACAATTTGTTATAACTATGACATTATTAGTATTCACAAAAATATAACATTTCCTCAGACCTAGAAAATTAATTAATAATTGATAAATGGATTAATGCATCCTTATAACTGAGGGTTTGGATGGGGTTAAATGATTAAAGAATAATGCCCTTAAAAAATGAAGATAAGAGAATAACAGGCAAATAAAATGAAGATTAGAGAAATGTGTGGTCTAATTTTTTGAAGATTAGAGAAAAAAGGGATGAAAATTAAATGTTTACAGAATAACGGACCCCTATCCAGACCCTCGTTCCTTTTTTAAATGAATACTTCTAATTATAGTATACATAATCAAAGCCTTTTAATACAATGAAATTAATTAAAAGTTATTTGTGTGTATCCATGACTACAGAAATGAAAACATATATATAGTTAGTACAAATAGTTCGTGATATTAAATATCACATTTCATTAAAACATAAATTATAAATAGAATAATTAAAAACACCATTGACTATTCTATATAAAATGTATATACAATTTTAATATTTACAAGTATAAAATAGAATAAATTCATTTTAGGAATGATTAAAAAGTATCAGCTGGCATACATATTGAGCGAATAGCAAGGAATGCATGGAAAATAAGTTAAAAACAAGAATGTGTCCATAGTACAATGATGCCCCATCCATACTATCATTTTCCATGTTTAGCGGATTGTGAAATTGGGGGAAAATCTCTAATTTGGCATTAAAATTAGATTCTAATCATAAGGAATGTGTGTGATTATTTTCAAGTTGATTAGACTTTAACTTCATCAAAAACTACCTCAACCAAAAACTTAAACCATGTCAGAAAATAAAGACCGAAAATCTATACATTATGGACTTATCTCTAAAATGTATGTAACTAACACTAAAAAAGTATTGTGGCGATAAATTGTACAATATTACTGATTACATGCTTAGCTTCAGGTGCAAATATAACAGACATGAGTAGAAAGTAAAGATAATGCCATAATGAAAAATGCTGATTTGTATTTAAAACATTTTATTTTACAAACATAGACCTTAGCTTTGATGTGAATTGAATTGGCTCTTGGGAATCAGGATTAAGAAGACCATATTGTGACATAACAAAATTGGTTGTAATTTTCCTTAGAATTAAAGTACAGTGTTTTTTAAGGGAGCTGTGCAATAAATGTGCTCACCCTGAATCTTCATTTGGTTCTAAGATAAAATCTGATCAGAAAGGGGATTTACATACAAAAGAAGTATTTAATCACTTAAAAAATTAACAGAGAGTGTGTTTTAAAAATCTTCTCAATCAATAAACAAAATTATATGTATATATTTCAGTAATCCTATGTACACAATATTTACATTTATATTTACAAACATGTATCAATGTATGTTGTGTTTTTTTATACATAAATAATGATTTCTTTGATGGCTTTAGTTCCAGAGACTTAATTTTAATTTGCCTTTATAATTCATTTCTTGCAAATATTTAAAAATGGTATATATGTTTTTTTCTACTTTGAACCAATTAATTTAAAAAAAAAAAAAAAAAAATAATATCAAATGGAGCTGCAACTTAATTTGATTACTTTTAAAATTCAAAAATAAAAAATTAACCATCAACAAAACTATCCTTAGGTGGTACCTAACACTACCGGGAGATAACTCTGTAAAATCAGCTAAACGTTTTAATTACGTTGTGTTGTTAAGGGAATATTAAGCTTCTCAATGATCAAAATTAGTGTTTGTCAAACTGCTATATAACCAGTGTAATTTTTCTGATAAAATGGTTGGTTAAAATTTTTTGAATTTTTTTATATTTTTGTCAAAGGCTCAAAGTAAATACTTTGTCAAAATTTTATGAAAAATAAACGAGCCAAATTAAATTTAGAGAAGGTGTTGGGTACCACCTTAACAGTAAAACAAGATACATTAATAACTAAGCCAACATGAAAATCCTCATATAAACATTAACAATCACAGTTTTGATATGGCACACTGCATGTGGATAGTCACAAACTTCAAATTTTACATGAGTCATTTGGGTAAAAGACTTGTGTTCAATTATTGTACTATAGTATATCAGACCTAAACAAATCACTCTCTAGAATATATAATTATTATCAAAAATTATTTTATGAATAATTCTCACATCCAGTTAAAAAACCAAAACAATTATAAGAATCCATTTTCCCCTCAATTTTATTACCAACAGGTACCCACCAATTTTTTTTTTAAATCCTTTACTACATGTACTACCACACCAATTTTTTTCCCTTCAAAACCCTTTACAACAAGTAAATTTTATAGACAAATGCTGCTTGATCCTATATATTTACATGAAATATAGATATTAAAGTATTTATACATAGATATTGTAGTATTCAATATGGCTCAACTTCAATATGTACATTTTGGTATCATATATTTGTGTAACAATTTAATATACAAAGCTCTAGAAACAATGCTGTACTATTTACTTGTCATGATAATTTCAGAACCTGAGCTAAAAAGTGAGTTTGATACAATACACCTCTTAATCTGTAGGAAGACCACATACATAAGTGATGTATTGCACATTTAATTAACTCCTTGGTTTTTAACAGTGCATATGCATGTTAAACAAAAAAAAATGCTTGCATTCAACACAGCTTTTATCTAATAACAACTGTATGTAAATATTAACTTGGTGTGTAAATTCAGAAATATTTGCAAGCAATTAGAAGTGCAGAATTACTTAATGCAAATTTAAGAAATGCGGTATAAAATGTAAGTTTCTATTTTCCACACACCTATTATATCACAATTTTTCACAATAAAGAAATTGCTAAAAAATCTTAATTAAACAGTAAAGTTTTAACGGAATGGTTTGAAGTCAATAAAAAACCACAAAAAACAGACTTGTTCACAAAAGTAGATCAACTAATATGATGAGTTACCTGTAAGCCTAACAAAATGAATATCCATACACAAAATACATTTATCAATAAATTGGACAAAAATTTAAACTAGCAACTGGAATGGCTTATAGTCCACACAAAACGTACATCTATCTACAGGAGTGGAATGCAGTCCATAAACAGTATAACTAAAGACAGTATTAGACTATTGTCCCAGTATTAAATACATCTATCTACATGAGCGGAATGTAGTCCATAAAAACAGTAGAACAAGTAACATAATTGGACTGTAGTGAACATGGCTAGACCCAGAGGTCAATAGACTGAGATCGTCTGGTACATACAGTATAGTGTCTATAATATGGACGATGCCATTGGTAGCACCGTTGTCCATGTGGATCACTCTAGCTGCTGCTGCCTGGTAATACAAGGTTACAACTGGAAAATACAAAAAAAAAAAACAATAATGCATAAAGTTTTTCATAATTTCTTAATTCAGAATCCTATATCACAGTTAATAGTACTTCTGGGATGGACTTTTGTGGTAGGATTTTTTTTTATGGTAATAATATGCACAGCCATGGTATAGACTTGGAAAAAAACTTTATTGTATTTCAAGCTAAACTTTCATAAAATGTAGAATCATCCACACATCCCTACAGAAATTACCAAAAAAAATAAGATAGAAAAAAAAATAGGCAACAAAATAAAGAAAAGCGAAAAATGGGGTGCTTAGTAACTAAAAAGAAACAGAATAAGTAGTAAATATGGACAAAAATTATATGACAAAGTTATAGAATACAAAATTGAGGGACCCTCACCCAGACCTTTTTCTTTTATACTTACATCTATCATTTGATTTGGAGATTCGTATTGAATCACCATGTATAGCTCTGTAATTGTAGTTGGTATTTACTTACATCTATCATTAGATTTAGAGATTCGTATTGAATCACCATGTATAGATCTGTAATTGTACTTACATCTATCATTAGATTTAGAGATTCGTATTGAATCACCATGTATAGATCTGTAATTGTACTTACATCTATCATTAGATTTGGAGATTCGTAATGAATCACCATGTATAGATCTGTAATTGTAGTTGGTATTTACTTACATCTATCATTAGATTTAGAGATTCGTATTGAATCACCATGTATAGATCTGTAATTGTACTTACATCTATCATTAGATTTGGAGATTCGTAATGAATCACCATGTATAGATCTGTAATTGTAGTTGGTATTTACTTACATCTATCATTAGATTTAGAGATTCGTAATGAATCACCATGTATAGATCTGTAATTGTAGTTGGTATTTACTTACATCTATCATTTGATTTGGAGATTCGTATTGAATCACCATGTATAGATCTGTAATTGTAGTTGGTATTAGCTAGCGTCTCTAACTCTATCTTCTCACGAAACATCAGTCTCGTTAAAATCTATAAATAAACAAATGCATTTAAGTAAACAAGATCAATGAAGATAGTCCACTAAAATAGTATGAATAAACTGGATGGATTGATTAGTTGGTGTTTAACTCCACTTCAGCACTTATATTGGTGGAAGAAGCAGAGTGCTTAACTTTCTTTAGGAAAATTGACAATCTTAGTCAATAAGGAAATGCCAGTACCAATTTCGGAATATGACAGTTGTTTTCCATTTGTTAGATGTGATTGAGCTTTTGATTTGGCCATTTTGATAACTTTACGATTTGAATTATCCTTTTAGTTTTGTTTTTGTTATTTTGCTTTTTTATTGTACATAAATTTCAATCTTACCCTTTGAAAAGCATAAGCATTTTTCATGATCTTTTCACCATAGTTTGTATTTGAGAAATAATCTATGGCTGTGGAGTTTGGAGCAAAGAATGTCAGTTGACATGGCGACGATGCTGTTCCACAGTAACCCATGTCCCACGGTGGATCCTGTGTCCACGGTGGAATGGTAGCCAGTCCAACTTTGTTGAAGTAATTGTTGATTCCATAATTTGGTGGATATCCTTGCGACTCAAATGTACACTGCTGGCTATAGAACCTTCGATCGCTCAAGTAGTTTTTCATACCAAGTGCTCTCATGTAATCATATGTCCTCCTAAAAAAGTAGACAAATAGATACAGCGTATGATTCTACAAGCTGACAACAAACTTCAGTGAGTGCTATAAAGAAAACGTGGTAAAGAGAACTGTTTTTGGTTCGATTCTGTTAAGCAAAAAAGACTTCCGATTCATTTATTTTCATGGATACCAATTTCTGTTGATTGAGGAAAAATTGTATTTTCATAAATCTGTGATTTTGTGGTTTTTGTCAAAATTTTGAATAGAAGCCTAAAGAAAATATGTACCTTATTAAACATTTAAAATCATGGTTTACCTTTCCTATTGAATCCACAAAAATTACTATCCCCAAAAACATCAAAATAAAACTATGAAACAAGATTTCCTATTAGCCAATCAAACAATTGCCATAGGCGGATCCAGGGGAGGCCCTGGGGGTCCCGGGCCCCCCCTATCGTGGGAAAAATTTGGTTGATTATATAGGGAATCATTGAAGCATGACTGGAGCGGGCCCCCCTTAGGTCAGTCAGCGCCCCCCCCCCCCCCCCCCCCCCCCCTTAGGAAAAGTTCTGGATCCGCCACTGATTGCTATATAATTTAAGGTATAATAACACAAGTTGTATTATAATTCCAATATTTTATAATTTATTGAAGACTTGTATATCTATATGTATCATGTTATGTATAAGTCTTTGTATGGTTACCTATAATTGCTCACATCCATCCACTTTATTTGAACTTTGGTAGTAATCTCATTGGCAATCATACCTCATCTCCTTATTTTTATATTCAGTAAACATGTAATGTGCAGACTAAATTTGTATCATCTGTTTTCATTATAATTTTATTGTTGGTGCTATAATCATCCTTAAAATTCAAAATCTGTTAAATCTTAATTAAAAGATCTATTCAAAATCCTATACTTACAGCAACCAGAGATCACTACAGATAAGGTTGGCCAGATCTAGGTAAGGTACACCCATTATTGTATCTATGAACTGTATTCTGCCATTGGTACACTCTATATCAGCCTGTGTAACCTTGGCTATAACTGTGTCACCTTGAACCCAGGTTTCTGAAAAAGACAAGGTCAAAAGGTGAAAATTGTATATGTGTTGAAGATGAATATTTTGTAGTTTAAAATTTCTATAATTTTTCACTGATATTCATGACAAACTTTTCAAATATTCTTTTTGAGGAATATTTAAAAAATAACATTGACTCTTGATGAAAGAGCCAGTGAATATTAAACCATACTGTTGGATCTTCAAAAATAAATGATATTTAAAATTGCACGAGAAGAGCTTAAGAATTACCTTACAATTTTAGGGCCAAAACCAAAATTTTATTTGATTTTGGTAATATGTCCTCCAACCAGATACTCTGCAAGGCGCAGCTTTATACGACCGCAGAGGACCAACCCTGAACAGTTGGGGCAAGTATGGACACAACATTCCAGCTTAATACAGCTCTGAACTTGGATTGTGATTACGGTAAATAGTTGACACAACATAGGTTTCTGACACAGAATAAATGTGGTCAAAGAACTTAAACTTAAAAACTTAAAAATTTAAATTAAAATTTACCTATTATGGTCATATCCAAAATCTAAATACATGGTTAGATTCAGCATATCAAAGAACCCAAAGAATTCAATTTTTGATGAAATCAAATAATGTTCAATTTTGGACCCTTTAGACCTCAATGTGGACCAATTTGATAACCAGGCCCAAATATTATTTTTTTTTATATTCTACATGGTAAGACTCAGCACATTGAAAAACCCCATATATTCAATTTTGTTGAAATCAAACAAACTTTAATTTTGGACCCCGATTTGGACCAACTTGAAAACTGGGCCCATAATAAATCAAAGAGCTGATAGCTCTGAGGTGGAAGAAGGTGAATAAAAGGTAATCTAAATTACCAGAAAAGCAGCCCCACTTACGAAGGCTGCTTTGATCCATTATCGTTATGATGTATTTTTTTTTCTTCAAACAAGAAAAGGTCATAAGTACATGGATTTCCCATCCGTACAATCATTTTCTATGTTCAGTGGACTGTGAAAATTAGGTAAAATCTTTAAATTGGCAGTAAAATTAAGAAGATCATATCATAAGGAACACATGTGGTGCACTAAGTTTCAAGTTGATTGGATTTCAACTTCATCAAAAACTACCTCGACCATAAACTTTATAACCAGAAGCAGGACGAACGGACAGACCAGAAAACATAATGCCCATAAATTGGAGCATAAAAATAGTAAGGCTTGTTACATACCCGCCATCTTTTGAAAGTTCCCATAGGGGTTTTTAGTGCACAACAACAATTTGAAGGTTACAATTTTAAGCGAAGTATTTTGCACGATCTGGATTGTCTAGAAAAAGTGTCATATTTCCATTTTGTATGATGAACTTACATGCCTTTTTCTTAAGTCTGTTTGCATGATTCTAGTTATTAAATCGGTAGAAGAGATGAAGCTAGCAGATCAGTGTTTATTTTCTTGCGTAAGAATATTAGATGCTTGTTGAAATTTCCAATTTTGAATTATGCACACAAAGATGGACCTTTAACAGGTTGGGAACAACACTCCAAATGAGGGGTAACCTTATTGGAAGAACATTACAACCCACTGTAAAAAATGAGCACATTTTTATTCATATTATTTGATGAAACTTTCCCCCAAGAACTATGCATCTATTAAGTACTAAATGGTCAAAATATGTCAAAAGAATTTTCTGTTGTTTCTAAACTTATATCTTCTTTATTAACTTGACCCCTCATTTAGAAAAGTTGTTCCGAATATAAGAATTTTCCCACTTTTGAGTTTAATAAAAATCTTAAAAATGTTCTTTCTTTTTTTTCAACAGTAAAATGACCCCTTGTTTTAGGAACAGTCCCTCATTTAAGGGACACCACTCATAATTGGGGGGGGGGGGGGGGGGGTCCCAACCTGAAAACAAAAATAAAATATGTTACAACCAGTATTATGTCAATAAATAAGTGAAAAAAAATACTATGTACTATCTTTATCATGTTTATGGTAGTACAGTAGACTCCGGACAATCGGATACCCAAAATTTCAGCTAAAAATATCTGATTACCCGATATATTCAATTAGACGATGAATGTATATTCAATGAATATTCTACAACAATAAGTAGATCTATTGCTTAATATGTGAAAGGGCTGGAGGATTGATGGAGTGATTTTTATCAGTTACATCACCACGATGTTTGCAAGAAAAATTATCAGCTGATTATGTAGCTAATGATTAAATTTGTTTCCACTTGCAGTTTTTAAATCCTATATTTATTAAAATCAATCAAATGTCCTGAAATATTTATGTAAATTATTATCTTCCATCCATAGTTTGTCTTTACTTGTTTAGTAAACAAATTATTTACAATTCCACACAGGTAAACTAATTTGGCTATAAATAGATCACAGCATGTCTGAGTAGAATCTCTTATCTAAAATCGTAATTGTTATAATTTTATTTCTTTAAATAATCAAATTTAAATTTATGAAAATAATCATGATTGATAAAATAGTATTGCATAAAGTTTACGCTTTCAGAGACTATTTATGTTTAGGTCATGGTTCTACAGGCTTCTTCACATATTTGTAAACAAACCAATATGGCCGCCACACGTGATTACCTTTAAAAATATTTCTGACAAAAGTCAGATTTCTCTTGTCAAAAGGGATTTATATTAATATTGCAATAAATTATTTAGAGCATTTAGAGTTTAATCAAATTCTCCCAACAGTAACGTACTGCTCTTGTCAACTGAGTCTTTCATTTATGGGTAGACTTTACATAGATAAATTCAGCCGTATAGGAAAGGCAAAATGAGAATGTTGAATTTGATGTATGCCTTTTTGTGCTACTTTGTTACATTTGTTGTTTATGTAGTGATATTAAGATGATAACACAATATTGACTGTTGTACCCCTATTTTTGACATTTTTACTCTTTGAGTATGTTTGTTTTGTTCATGCATCGTTGACAATGTAATGGAATTTGATGCGACTGTCATACAAGTGAGAGGTTTAGCTAGCTATAAAACCAGGTTCAATCCACCATTTTCTACATTAGAAAATGCCTGTACCAAGTCAGGAATATGACAGTTGCTATCCATTCGTTTGATGTGCTTGGACTTTTGATTTTGCCTTTTGATTTTTGATTTTCCTTTTTGAATTTTCCTCAGATTTCAGTATTTCTGTGTTTTTACTTTTGAATAATTTTATAAATAGATTCAAACCATTTGAAGTAGAAAGGCATCTAATTCACGTGACAAGGAAAACAATGAATAAAGACACCAATTTAATAAGAAATAGATCCTTTTTATTTATTAAAAAAAAATCTTCTTGTCTGCAAGATTGCAAATTCGTAACTTCAAGGCGGAACTTGTAAACAGGGCGAGTTATCCCGATACCAAATTCACGCATGCGTACTACAAATATCTACAGTAAAAACATCCGGTTACAAGTAAACAAATAACATTCATGGATTTTATGTGGATGAGATGAAATCTATTAATTTACATAAATAAAAAGGTCATATTTACGATAGTGATTGTTTTTCAATCCTAATTTACAAATTAAATGTGTAAAAATCGGTGTCAGGAATCTTAAGTTGTTATGAAATTGTAATACACAGAAACGAATGCGGTATACGGAGGCTCAATGAGTTTAAAGTCGGTCCCATAGGTCTTCAGAAGACTTGACGTCTTCTTCCACCAAAAATATAAGTTCATGTTTAGATTCAGCATATCAAATAACCCCAAGAATTCAATTTTTGTTAAAATCAAACTAAGTTTAATTTTGGACCCTTTGGACCTTATAGGGGCACTAGCAAGGAGATGTATAAAAATCTAAAGTGTGATTCGTTTTTGTTCAATCAATAGTAGCAGTGAAATAGTGAAATAATAATTGGCTTGTAGCAGCCAAAATAGTTCAATTTTGTCAAATTAAGCTAAATAATATTGATAATGAATTGTTCACTTGCAAGTGAATAAGTCGACCTCATTATATCCGTATTCATGTGAACTTCAATTTAACCCCTTAACTAGAGATGGACAACGCATGCTTTGTACATGTACTGTTTAATTAAAGGAAAGGAATGTCAACATTGAAAGTGAAACTACGGTAAATCAATTGATGACTGATTCGATCCACTAAAAATCTTTCTTCTACATGTAAAAAAACGATGAGAAACATATATTTTTAATCTATACAAATAAAATTAAACAGACCTATAAAAATCCAACTGCATGTGTTGGCTTAATCTATTTATATCTAATTATTAGTATATTTATGTTTACATCGCTTATATGGTCATCGGAAGTCAACTCGATATTTAATTAGATGGAGTAAACTACATATTATTGACCCTATGCTCTGTAAACTGTTTATTTCACACTTTTGATAGCTTGGATAAATGTTTTACATTGCTATAAATAAAATATGAGAATTTGAGTCAAATTGGTGATCATGAATTTGACAGCTAGTGCCCCTTTAATGTAGACCAATTTGAAAACAGGACCAAAAATAAGAATCTAAATATAGGTTAGATTTGGCATATCACAGACCCCCATTAATTCAATTTTTGATGAAATCAAACAAAGTTTAATTTTGGACTATTTTGGCCCCTAATTCCTAAACTGTTGGGACCAAAACTCCCCAAATCAACCCCAACCGTCCTTTTGTGGTCATAAACCTTGTGTTTAAATTTCATACATTTCTATTTACTTACACTAAAGTTATAGTGCAAAAACCAAGAAGAATGCTTATTTGGGCCCTTTTTGGCCCCTAATTCCTACACTGTTGGGACCAAAACTCCCAAAATCAATCCCAACCTTCCTTTTGTTGTCATAAACCTTGTGTTAAATTTTCATAGATTTCTATTTACTTATATTAAAGTTATTCACTTATTGTGCGAAAAATCAAGAAAATGCTTATTTGGGCCCTTTTTGGCCCCTAATTCCTAAACTGTTGGGACCAAAACTCCCAAAATCAATCACAACCTTCCTTTTGTAGTAATAAACCTTGTTTAAATTTCATAGATTTCTATTTACTTATACTAAAGTTATAGTGCGAAAAACCAATTGTCTTCGGACGACGACGACGACACCAACGTTATACCAATATTGTACCAAATTTTTTTAATTTTTTGCTGTCATATAAAAATTAAGGTGGAGAAGGTAAGAATTTTTTTTATCATTTATTTCAACATTGATAGTAATACGGAAGTTGGCTTCATAGTATTAATTACAGGATGTGCACATATATTTATCGTACAGCGGGTAAATTATCACATTGTGATTGGTTTAACGCTGTCACGTGCTGACCCCCTATGAGACCGTAGGGGTTTAGTAAATTTCATAGGGGGTTCATGATGCGTTTATGGGGACGTCATCTATTAATGTTGTTGTGTTTCATTGTTTATATTTCAACAAAACGCAGCGAAAATGGTTCAGCGTACGATAAATTAGTTATATGGTTAACTACTGACCCCCTACGGATCCATAGAGGGTGAATAAAATCGATAGGGGATTCGGCCTCTG
This sequence comes from Mytilus galloprovincialis, assembly GCF_965363235.1. Lineage (NCBI taxonomy): Eukaryota > Metazoa > Mollusca > Bivalvia > Mytilida > Mytilidae > Mytilus > Mytilus galloprovincialis. Next base: position 37,299,511 of record NC_134848.1, read on the forward strand.
GATTCATCCCCTATGGATCTGTAGGAGGGTCAGAAGCGAACCATATAACTTATAATATATATATTTATATTTTGTAATTATTTTGTTTCCAATTTCAGTCATACAATGAAGTAATATATATATAGTGATTCAATTCTATATTTTTATTAGAAAATGGTACTTTTCCTTTTACAAATCAAAGTACGCAAGTACTGTTTTGTTTTCAATGTTAAAGAAGAAATTATGGGTTTTTTGTGTGTGGGTAGGGTCAGGTAACCTGTAACCAACCATTTTTTTTATTCTAGGCCCAGATGCTGCATTTTTGCGCCTGTCCCAATTCAGGAGCCTCTGGCCTTTGTTAGTCTTGTATTATTTCTAATTTTAGTTTCTTGTGTACAATTTGGAGTTTAGTATGGCGTTCATTATCACTGAACAAGTATATATTTGTTATGGGGCCAGCTGAAGGACGCCTCCGGGTGCAGGAATTTCTCGCTGCATTGAAGACCTGTTGGTGACCTTCTGCTGTTGTCTGCTCTATGGTTGGGTTGTTGTCTCTTTGACACATTCCCCATTTCCATTCTCAATTTTATTTCCCTAAATTAGTATGAAAAGTTGAAATATGTTAAATTTCTGTTAAACTTACCATTTCTCTGTCTATAAATAGTTATCTTAGGATTTGTCCCTTCTAAATATAGACTAGTTCTGAACTGTCTACTCTCATATTCTCCTACCATGTTAGACACCTGTACCTGTTGACCCGGCTGTAAAATGTGAAGTTTCAATACCTAAAACAGAATTGATAAAAATACAAATTAACCTTTTCTAAAAACATTAGCTCTTCAACATCGTCAGAGCAGAGAAATCTGATCTTATATTTTATAGTGTTTCTTTTTGTGTTGTAATGTTACACTACTGTTTCAGATTAGGGAGAATCTTAAAGCCTACCACATTTTTATGCACCTATATAAAGTCAGGAGTCTGTTGTACAGTCATAGTTGTTTGTTGGTGTGGTTCATAGATGTTTCTTGTTGGTCTAATCTTTAGTTTGAATTGTTTCATCTTTTTAAATTGGATTTTACCTAACCTACCTTGTCAATCAGCTTAGAATCAAAATTAAGTGACACCCAGGGAACTCTCTTTATTTTTTCGAAGGCCTCTGCTGTAGGAGCAAATACATTGACCCCTGTCTGTGTAGTAAGGGTATTCCTTATCTCCTCTGAGGCTCTGTTAATTAACTGGTCAAATAATCTGAATATAGAAAATATTACATACTAAGGAATATTCATTAATTGAGGAAATTTGTGTTTTTGTGGTTTTGACAAATTTTGAATACAAGTATATAGAAATTTTGTATTATTTTCAAGAGTTATAACTCCTAGTTCACAAAAATTTAGAAAACTTGGAGTTATACAAGGGGAGACAATTCTGATAACATAATGTTCCACTACTAACCCTTCGGGAAACACCAGTTGACCTCATTTAGTTTGGGTTCATAGTCATCAAAATTAAGTGTTTGTTGTTGTTTTTAGCTTTTTTTTGTTTTTTTCTTTTCTGCCATGTGTTTGTAGTACAAAATGTTTATACTCAAAACAAATACATTTTAAAAATATGTACTAATATACTGTGGCTTCTTTTAATTTGGTAGGTACACTTATTTGTGGAGTGGTTGAAGATAGTCTCTTTAAAGTTTTTATAAATTCTGCGTAAAAGCCAATATAAATGTGTTAAACATTTAATCTCATGATTTAACTTACACACTCATGATATCCTCGAAAAAGAACTACACACAAACAAGGCAGAATGCACAGTAAAAAATATTTAAAACCTACGGTGAGTCTTCTGATATCTGCTGTCGTACTGTGTTATAGATGAAACCAAGCAAGCGATCACAAACATGAATCACTCCATTGTTGACTGTTATATTTCCCAATGTTATCGCTGACGTGACTCCACCACTATTGACATATACTGAAACAGATGAAGTAAAATTTAAATAGAATTTATATATGACAGACAGCCATTGTGAATAAAGAAAATGCCTCTGAGACTGACAACATGTATGTTAGAACAGAAAAAACAAACAAATTATAAATTAAAATCCTTATTATGATTTGATTTGGTGTTTTAACCCCACTTTTAAGCACTGCATTTAGGCTGTTTCTTGGTGGTCGGTTTTGTTAGTGGAGGAAGTCGGAGTGCCCCAAGAAAACCACCAACCTTCGATAGGAAAACTGACAATCCTAGTCAATTAAGATTGGAGTCGAGTGAACCTGCATTCCTTATTATGAAGTAACTATATAAATAATAATGACATTTTATTGTGTGCTTATTATATCGGTTTGATTTGTTCACATAGTATTGTCAAAGCTATGAAACCATGTTAATGCACCATTTTTTCATTAGGAAAATGCAAGTATTTAGTCAGGAACATGACAGGTGTTATCCATTGGTTAGATGTGCTTGAACGTTTGATTTTGCCATTTGATAAGGGATTTTCTGTTTTGATTTTGCCATTTGATAAGGGATTTTCTGTTTTGATTTTGCCTTTTGATAAGGGATTTTCTGTTTTGATTTTGCCATTTGATAAGGGATTTTCTGTTTTGATTTTGCCATTTGATAAGGGATTTTCTGTTTTGATTTTGCCATTTGATAAGGGATTTTCTGTTTTGATTTTGCCATTTGATAAGGGATTTTCTGTTTTGATTTTGCCATTTGATAAGGGATTTTCTGTTTTGATTTTCCTCAGTATATTTTTTATGTTACTTTTTGCTATATTGGTGCTGATACAGATATGTTTATCTATTTATGGAACTTTCCATCACAATTAGTCCAGTCAATCTAGTATTAATTTGACCCTAACCTTGAAGTAATTGCAACAGAAGATTTTCTAAGTTTTAATCTTTAGCATTATACCCCAAATATACACAGAAAACAAGAATGTGTCCTCAGTACACGAATGCCCCACTTGCACTATCATTTTCTATGTTCATTGGACCGTGAAATTGGAGTAATATATCTAATTTGGCATTAAAATTAGAAAGATCATATCATAGGGAACATGTGTACCAAGTTTGAAGTCGATTGGACTTCAACTTCATCAAAAACTACCTTGACCAAAAACTTAAACCTGAAGCGGGACAGACGGACGGACGGACGGACAGACGAACGGACGCACAGACCAGAAAACAAAATGCCCCTCTACTATCGTAGGTGGGGCATAAAAATCCTATAAAATCTAACTTGAGATTTTAAAATTCCCATGGAGATTTGCATTGATATGGGAGATAACTCTGCAAAAAAGACAAAAATATCAATAAAAATTGATACAAAAATTATAACTTTACCGCTTCCATTCAACATAATGTATTGATTAAGAAATAATTCATGGGAGCTGGAATATATTGTAATTTTACAACGGGTTGGCCCTTTATGACAAATATTTTACCCTGATTCTAATAGGACAAAAATGACAATTCTTTTGGATAGAAGCGCAAATATTTGCCGTTCCCATAAATAAACGCACTATTAAATTGGCGTAAAAGAACGGAGCAAACTGAATAAGTGACATGATTCAAACTGTTTACAATAACATATTAAGATAGTTTTGGATGAGTTTAAATGACGATTTACTTATATGTCTTATGTATAAAAAAAACTTTGCTTATACCACATTTGGTACATTGTTTGTTTACGTTTCCTTGTTGTGATGATTTTCGGTTTCACAAGCGTGATTTTTCCCGTAAATGCTTCTATTCTAACGTCATAGTTCTATGACGTCGATTACCTCATTCATAAAAAACATATGACATGGGAGTACGATCGGAACAGCTCAAGCAATATATTCATATTTTACCACGGTCATGTACTCAAAGCGTTTGAAGGACGACATGTTCAAATTCTAGATATTTAACCCGTCTTTTGAGTATACAAAACAACTCTTACAGTGTTTTCATATCTTTTATCAAGTTTAAACTGTTTCTTACCATTATATGGATATGGTTTACGTATTGACAGAGCTCTCTGATTGGCATTAAGAAATCCCTGATTGTGATTCACATAAGTTGTAAAAAGCGCAGCATTCTTTATGTAATGCGCCCTGACAACCTGTAAATATAATAGAAATTTTAACACATGATAGAATATAAAATAGTATGCATGGATTTTGAATCTGACTGAAATACAGATTGATCTACATGAATTACACATAGACAGTGAAAAATTCTAATAATTTATTGCATCCCTTTTTAAATATTCAGACTATTAAAGATCTGAAAAAGCTTTGTTTTACTTTCTTTTCTGGAGACCATTTTGGAATCCTCAGGAATTCATTTGCAAAAGTGACTGTTCAAAGTCAAGAAAACTACACAGAGGTCATGTAGCATGCTTGAACTCATAACACGTCAGGTTAATTTTGGTCTGATCAGAAAATTATTGCCAATAGTCTGATAAATATATCTGCCAAGCAAAAGTTGTCATCACAAAATTTAAACTATCAAGGATTTGATGAAAAGACAATCATGAATTGTTTTCATTTGTTATCACAATTGTTTTACATACAAATCATCAGAAGTTTGAAAAATTCAATTTGTGGTTCCCTTTATACCTCATGTAATTTCTGTACATCTTGTTGAAGGTCTCTAAGTTTAGATGAATCTATTCTATCTATAGCAGCATCATTAGGTACAAAGAGCGTAAATCGTCCGTCGTAATTCTGGAGATCTTTGATTGGATCGTAAAACTGTCCAGAAATTGATAACTTATTCAAGATCTCAGCATAAAACTTCCTACAAATAAGAGAAAATATTAAAGTTAATTAAACATGTAAAAGAAAGCAGTTACACAAAATTAGAGTATTATATTGAATGCTCTTTTGTATATACAAAACTAGAATTGTTGTGCTTTTTAGAGACTTTTATTACGTATTGCAAAACAAAAGTTAGTAAATTTGATTATCTCCCCTTTATCATTTAGGAACAGAAAATTTAATGATTTTCACCTGATTTACCAAAACGACCTGATTGGTTAAAAATGTCATAAACAATGGAAATTTAACCAATGACGTGACGTTATTTTCATTTTGGGGTACGAACAATGGAATTACCCATGATTCTGAAACAGCCAATAAGATTGCACCTGCCATATTTGGGTAGGAATTCAAAACCTTAATTTTGGCTAGAGATACAGTGATTGAATTACTTCAACCACTCAGCCATTGAGACCATAACAGCAATTTTAAGTTAGACATGTAAATTGTATATTTGTATGCTTTATGCATCTTCTCTATCAACGTCTATTGTTGAAGATGCTGTGTTGACCTCTGTGTCATCAAGTTGCCATTCCATTGATGTACACACCACATCTCCTTTTATTCATATTTTAAGAACAAAATCAAACTTTCACTTCAGTGACTTACAGGCATGGGGTAATCGTAATCAGTAATCGTAATCAGCTGTAATCGATTACATTTTGCAGTGTAATCACTGACTTACTGTGGATTCATTATTATTTGTTGGATACAAATTTTCGTGGGTTTCAGGTGAACCACGAATTCAAATGATCAACGAACTACAAATTGTCTATGGCTACTAGTTTGTATTGCAGATATAGGAAAACCATGAATCAAATATCTGCAAAGATGCAAGTTTTCCTTAAACCAAGAAAATATTTAGCCCCCCAAAAAAATGATCGGCAGAGGCAAAGTTGACTTTCCTATAGTCAGGTGTGAGTGTATATTCATAAGTTTTTGAAAGATACTCTTAGAAAGGTTATCTAGTAAGAATTTTGTGACTTACGTAGAATTGACTTTTGGGTTGTCTGGAGTCTGTGTATATTCATAAGATGTCTTTAGACTAGTCTTATCAATCCATATCATAAGTCCATGGACCACACCATTTACACCGACCAAATCCTTTTGTTCTGGTGATACAATGGCACCATTCACAAAGAACGTTGTTGGTCCAAACCAACCAGATATTGCCTGAAAACAGAAATTTCATCCAAAATTTTAATGTCATAGGAATGATAGGATTCATAGCAAACAAAACACTGCAAAACAAATATAAGGATATAAATGTTAAAATAGTTATTGCTGAGCCTTATTACTTATCCATAATATCATATATAGCAATTGAACAAAATATTGGTTATGATAATTAATCTTATCTTCATCATGTTCCTATACTGTATATTAAGAAATTATTGTAGGCATTTATTATTGCAATTTTTGAAGACTAAACAATATATAGATATCAGAATGCGAGTTCTTAGTATTGCGATGTTTAGAAAATAGAAATTGAATTGTTTTACATTTGTCTTTTTGGGCCTAAAAATTGTTACCTTCTACTTTTTTTTTTTTTTTAGGTATCAATTTTCGTGTATTGCTGAAAATTTGCATATTCGTGGATATTTGATTTTGTGGTTTTGCCAATCTCTGTATACAAAGCCTATTGTAATTATGTAATTGCTTGAAGATTTGAATTCGTGGTTCACCAGTTTCCACGAAACCCACAAAAATTGGTATCCAATGAATTATAATGAATCCACAGTATTTAGTCCTTTCGTCTCATTGGCAATCAATCATAGGCTAAAAAGACCTATTTCAAGTTCTAATACTAATGAGTCTAACATGCCCTACTTGAAAATTGTCAGCTATGAAACAACATTACTACTTACACTGCCTTCTCGTCTATTTATATACAGTTTACTTGAAGACATACTTCTTCTTACAGAATTGTCTTGGAAATCTCCTGTCATTAACCTTTGTCCTTCAACTGAAAAAGACAAAAATAATGGGTTAGTGATTTACATTATAAACATGGCTTTGCTCATTGTTGAAGGCCATACGGTGACCTGTAGTGGTTTATTTCTGTATCATTTGGTCTCTTGTGGAGAGTTGTCTCATTGGCAATCATACCACATCTTCTTTTTTTTTTTTATAGATGTTGGGCTACATCAATGAGACACCACCCAACAACACACATAAAGTCAACATACATGTACATTTAATTTTTAATATATTTATATATAATATATGTGTTGTTCATTATGTTCAAAATGCTGGTTCTTTTCCTTGCATGTATACATGTACTAGAGTAACTAGACTATTTTTGTTTCTTTTTGTTATTGTTTTATTAATGTCTTATATTGTACTATGCTCCTTGTGAGCCCATTTATATTAAATAAAACATCTTCTTCATCTTTCTCTATACATTTTGCTATAGGTAAACATGTTATATACTTAC